>NW_006408723.1:1834451-1852269 GCF_000296735.1 Chrysochloris asiatica | reverse complement strand
ACATCTTTGCTCTTTAACACTTTAAAAAGGTCTTGTGCAGCACATTTGCCGAATGCAATGCCATTAGAATGCAATACCGTTTGTTGTACTGTGGTAGCTTGTGAGCTGCTGTGATTCTTGAACCTGTGCCACGGGTATTTTAAATACCAGCAGGGTCACTCAGGGTGACAAAGACAGACTAGGAAGAAGGAGAGATGAACTGCTTCCGAATATTTAGTCACTGAAAACCTTATGAATAGCAGAGAAACACTATCAGATATATTGCGGGAAAATATATAAATACAGTCAGAAAAATCAGAGATACAGACTAAGTAAAGGACATGTAGTTTTTGCCACCCTCTTTCCAAGTAGATAGACAAAGAGCTGCCCTGGAGTCAGCTCTGACTCATTGTGACTTTATGTGCAAGATTATGAAACATCGCCTGGTCATGTGTCATTCTTATGGTTGCCAGTGTGTTCAAAACAGTTGTTGCCTCTATATGCCAATCTGACCTTCTACTTTGCTGACCTTCTACTTTGCCAAACATGACATCCTCTTCCAGTGAGTGATGCCTTCTGATGACAAAGTAAGGAAGTCTGAGAGTGTTCTCTGGTGATCCATTAGGTTTTCACTGGCAAATTTTCAAAAATAGTTCACCAGGTCTTTCTACCTTGTCTCTTTTAGTCTGGAAACTCCACTGAAAACTGCCCACCATTTTTCACTCTGCTGGTATTTAAAATACATAGGTGGCATAGTTTCCAGTATCATAACAACAGTATTAAAAACTGACAGGTGATGGTCTTTCCAAGTAGAACAGTTATATTGTGAACAGGTTTTGTCCAGTAATTATTGTTGTTAAGTGCTGTTGAGGCAGTTTTGACTCATAGTGACAACCCAGTATAGGGTTTAGGACAAGCATCGGGAGAGTTTGAACCGCTGACCTGTGCCACACTAGGACTTCCATTGTGCAGTAATTACAAGAGGGAAATAAATTTTGGAGGCAGATTCTTCTATAGAACAGTATCATGTAATTTATATTAGTATCTAAATAAATAATGCAAACAGTCTTCCTCCCACACAAAAGTTTGAGTACCAGTATCATCATTTATTAATAATGAAAAAAAATAAGAACAACATTTTCCTCTTGTCTTACAGATAAATCATCACAAAGAAAGACACTTGCCACATGGAACCAGAGAACTTCTCTGACAATGCTGAAGCCTTTCCTTGCAGCCTCTGGATGTCCTTGCCTGCCTGCACTCGGAATTTTCCATGGATGCATTACCAGCACACCTTAGCTCTAATGCTCTCCGTGTATTTCTCCTTTCCTCTTCACTCAGCTTGCCCTTTGCTTTTGCTTTTCCCATTGCACCATTGCTGTATTCTCCCACATCTCAATATATCTTACTTCCTGTTTTCTATAAAGCTTGTTTAATATTCTCTTTACTGATGCATTGTAGCTCTTCCCTGATATTAAATATATTTCTTAAAACAAAACTAGACTTGTATTCATGAAGTATTTCTTTCCAGTTTGTATTTGATTTCTTTTACTTTGTGTTGCTTGTCTTCTAGGGCTTCTGTCGTTATAGATGCTGTCTAGTTAGTTCTGACACATAGGTACAGCAGAATGAAACTCTGCCTGGTCCGGCACCTTCCTCACAGTCATTGTGCTTGAGTCCATTGTTGCAGCCACTGTATCAGTGTATCTTACTGAGAGGGCTTTTCTCTTTTTCACTACAACTTTACCAAGCATAATGTTCCTTCTCCAGGGACTAGGCCCTCCTAATAACATGTCTAATGATGTGAAATAAAGTCTTGCCATCATCACTTCTTAGAAGCAATCCGGTTGTACTTTTCCCAAGCTGTATTTACTCATTCTTCTGGTGGTGGTAGTGTTAAGTGCAGTTGACCCTTTGTAGGCTTTCCAAGGAGCAACTGGTGGGTTTGAACTGCCAGGTCGGCAGTTCAAGCTCACCAGCTGTTCCTCGGAAACCCTCTACAGGGTTGCTATGGGTCAGAACTGACTCAACGGCTCCTAACAACAACAACAACTGATTTCCAGATGATTTGTGCAATGCAGCCACATATGTGTAGAATCGCTTTATGCTCACATATGTACCAGTGGGGTGTATGTGCACAGTAACATCTACTCATGAGGGTCGTGGTGAGGAGAAACAAGGTCACTGTGATAGGCCCTTAACATATTCTCTGAAGTGTAACAATAATAAAACTTAATATAAATCCAAAAAAATGACATTTCAGTAGCTTATGGTTACAAATGGATCTATTTATTTTCCTATAATATTCCAGTAAAATTCTATGATTTGGGGGACCATGTGTCTGAAAAGGAATTAGATTATGGTTGATGAGGATGTACACTGTGTCTGGAGTCAGAATTAGCTATTCCAAACCACTGCCATTGTGTCATTTCCAACTATTAGGACTTTATAACTCTATACAACTATATGTATGCATATATATATGGATATATATGTACAAATGTGTATATTTGGATCACTGGTGTGGCACTGGACTGCTAACCAAAAGGTCGGTGGTCACTATGAGTTGGAACTGACTCAACGGCACTTAATGACAACAGCAACATGTATATATTACTTACTGAAGAAAATCAAAGCCTTCAGTATGGATTGCACTTCACTGTAAAGAAAATGAAAATCTCACCACTGGACCAATAAATAACATCTTGATAAATGGAGAAAAGATTGATGTTGTCAAAGACTTTAGTTTGCTTAGATCCACCATCAACACTCATGGAAGCAGAGGTCAAGAAATATGATGATGTATTGCATTGGCCTAAAACTTAGATTTGATGGACTATTCAGAAGTCCCTGGGTGGCATAAGCAGTTAAGACTCCTTGCATGTGCTGCAAACTGAAAAGTTGGAGGGTTGAAATGCCTGATAGCCTGCTTCTGAAAGGTTACAGTCATTGAAAACTCTATGCAGTACAGTTCTACTCTAACACACAAGTTTGCTTTGAGTTGGAATCTCCCCTGTGGCCAGTGATTACACAGGACTTTAACATAACTTTGAACAGGGCTCGCTGACACTGGTGTTTGGTTCAATATCCTTTAGTCTTCACTCAAATGCTTCATGATTTCTCTATCTGTTCAGACCCCTGTTTGTCACTTAGGTACACATTTGCAATTCATCACTATGTTACTGTCATAGTTGTATAATGCTACTATAACACAAATACTACAGAAGGATGGCTTTTGAAAAATAGAAATTGGTTTCTATTTTTGAGTTCTGGAGGGATTCAGCCATGCTCCTGTGTGCTCCTTTGTTCCTTGACTTACAGAGGATCCTTATGTGACATCTGTCTCCTTCCCCAGTCCTCCATCTGTACCTCTGTATGAGCATATCTCTATGTTTAACCCACTCTTTTTATAAATCAGAAGTGATTAGGTTTAGAACCCACTCTACTCTGGTATGATATAATCAACATGATTATATATATACAGGTATGTTGTTGTTAAGGACCATTGGGTTGGTCCGACTCATAGCAACTTTGCACAGGGTTTCCAAGAAGCAGCTGGTGGATTTGAAGTGCCAACCTTGTGGTTCGCAGTTCAGTGCTTATCCTAAAATGCCACACCAGAAGTCCATATACAGATAAAACTGACAAGAAACTGGGGGATCTATGAGATATTGGATATCAATAGAATCACATAGGCTGGAATAATCAGAGAACTCTAACATGATAAAACTGAGTATATACAAGTATAAAGTCCTGGCTTTTAGGATTACCAAATACCACACACAACTTCAGTATAGGAGATATTATTTGTATCCCCTGTGGGAATTAAAACCTCTGAGGGAGAGTGATTTTAATGAGTTGCTGTGGAGTTGGCTTCAACTCATGGCCAACCCATGTATGAAATAATGAAGCACTGCTTAGTCCTGGGCATCTCCACAATCACTAATGTGTTTGAGTCCACTGTTGTGGCCACTGTGTATTTTGCGTGCCTTCCAACCTAAGGGCTTATCTTCCAGCACTAAATTGTACAGTATTTTGCTGTAATGCATAAGGTTTTCATTGATTTTTGAAGATTGGTAAGCCTTTCTCCCTAGTCTCTCTTAGTCTGGAAGCTCAGCTGAAATCTGTCCACTATGGGTGACCCTGCTGATATTTGAAAAACTGGTAGGATAGTTTAACAGCATAACAGCAACACATAAACCATCAAAGTATGATACACTGATGGGTGGTGGCACATGAATTTACATCTGGACTATTCATGGATAAAGAGGCAGTAGTCTCTAAATTCTCTGTGAAATTTACCATGTCACATAAACTGGAACAAATTACTAATCTTATATGGCAGCCATAGAAACATAGTAACTACACCTTATAAGGATGACCACAGAAGTACTAAATAAAGCTTTGGCAACCTTATTATTTACAAAAATATTTATTTATTTTTGTTTTTAGTGAGACTATAGACAATAGAGCATACACTAATTCAACAATTTCTACATGTACTGTTTAGTGACATTGATGATATTCTTCATGTTGTACAACCATTCTCTCCTTTTCTGAACTGTTCCTCTTATACTAATATTCACTAACTGCCCCCTAAGCTTCCTATTTATCCTTTCAAGTTGCTATTGTCAATTTGGTCCTTTATAGATAGATAGTTCTTTGAAAAGAGCACAATGCTCAAGGCAGACATTCTTTACTAATTAAGCAAAACATTTCTCTGGTTTAAAGAAGATTTCATAGTTGTCTTTGGCTCAAGCTTTAAAGATGATCTCAGGGCAATAGTTTCAGAGGTTCATCCAGACTAGTGGCTCCAGAAAGTCTGGGTTCCAGGTGAATTTGTAAGTTTGTTCTGCCTTTCCCCCTTTTGAGCAGTATTCTTCTAGGAAACCTTTGATCAAAATGTTCACTAATGGTAACCAGATTCCATCCAGTTCTTCTGTTCTCACTACAAGTAAGATAGTTGCTTATAGAGGCAATTAGTTACACATTTCATCCCCTCCTATTCCTGACTCTCCTTCCTCCTCTGTTGGTCCAGGATAATGGAGCCAATTGTATTTTGGATAATCACTTCAAGCTTTTGAGACCCCAGGTACTGTGCAATAAACTAGGAGGCAGAACAGAAGCAGTAAACACAATACTAAGCCAATTAGCTGTGATCCTAAACCTCCAAATCAAGAAACCGAGACCTGTGAGGTGTTTGGTTGTATATAAACAGCCTCAGCAGCTGCTTTTTTATTGTTGTTGTTGCAAATATGTCATGAAAAATTTGATTTTGGCAACTTTCCAAGGTCATTGAAATAGTCCTCTGCATGTAGGAAAGAGTCACCAGGATAGTCCTCTGCATGTAGGAAAGAGTCACCAGGAAGTTGGGGTTGTCAGAGAAACATGTTTTGTGACCCTTGGCAGCTGGAGATCTCTCCTAGAAAAAAAATACAGGAGTACAAGAGGCCTTCAAATCTTTGAAGGTCAAGCATGGAGGAGGCATGGGATGCTTTTTGTGTACTGCTAAAACTAGCAAGACCATTGATTAAAGGTGAAAGCAAGATGGGTTTTGCTTAATATCAGGAAGACCTCTCAAGCAGGTGATGGCTAGCTGGGGCTCTGAAGAGCTTTGTATACCTACAAAGAGGAACATGTGTTCTGTAATGTGGTCTATGCGAAGCCCTTCACTCTGTCACCTCATTTAATCTGTAAACTGGTGTTATTTTATCTCCATGACTTTATTTTACAAATGGAGATTTTTTTAGACCTAGAGAAGTCAAATAATTTGCTTCAGGATGCACAGATAGTGAGGGCCACAGTGGACTTTTCCCAAAGCCTCACTCTTAACCATCACCCAACCCTTATTGTATTTGAATCCGTAATACATGCCTAACCAAGAGATAATGGGAATGCTATAAGATTGTCATTGGACTGTGTAGAAATTTTTGAAGAAAATACATAAAAGGCAGGTAGAACTTTATGATATGACATAGCAGCATAAGACAAGGTGGGTTTAAAAGAACTTGCTTTATTGAACTATGGCATACAATAAATTCCACATCTGTAAAATGTACAATTTGATAAGTTTTGGCATATGTATTATGAAAGATATTCATCACCCACCAAAGTCTCCTTGTGCCCCTGTGTCATCCCCATTCCTCTCCTCTAGCCTCTCCTACCCCAGGAACCTACTGATCTGCTTTGTTATTATTAATGAATTAACATTTTCTAGAGTTTTCTATTAATGAAATAATTTAGTATGTAGTCTCTTTTGCCTGACTTCTTTCAGCCTCCCGGGAGCAGAAGTGACATGACAGAGTCCCTAGGTCTTAGGTAGTATAGTGGTTACAAGTCAGGCTGCTGACCTCAAGGTCAGCAGTTCGAAACTACCAGCTGTTCTATGGGAGAAAGATGAGGCTTTCTGCTCCCATAAAGATTTATAGCCTCGGAAACCCTATGCAGGGTCACTATGAGTCAGAACTGACTCCACATCACACCACCACCACCATCACCATCACCACCATACCATTCTGGTGTGGTGCTGTAGGATAAGTATTGGATTGCAAAGTCGATTTAAAATGTAAGGTTGGCAGTTCAAACTCACTAGCTGCTTCTTGGAAACCCTATACAGGGTCGCTGTGAGTCAGAACAGACTCGATGGTACTTAACAGCAACAACAACAATGCCATTCTGTAGTTCTAAGTTGATACCAAGCCAGGGTCTTGTTGTGGATGGCCTTGCTGGTGAGCATACCGATAGATAGGCTCTTTAAAGGTGGCAGTTTACCAGTTAATGCTCAGGAAAACTCTGTTCTCTGTGGACATTTTGTCAGGAGGGACCAGTCACTGGAGAAGGATATCATGTTTGTTAAGGTGGAGGGTCAGAGAAAAAGAGAAAGACCCCCAATGAGATGGATTGGCAAAGTGGCAGCATCAACCATGGCAATTATAGTGAGGTTGGCCCAGGATTGGGCAGTGTTTCGTTCTGCTGTGCATAGGGTTGCTATGATTCGGTACCGACTTGATGGTGCAGAACAACAACAAAAAAACCCCATACAAGATTGCTATTAATCTGACTCAAGGGCACATAACAATAACAACAACACTCCAGAACTTGGCTCATTTGTAAAATTGTGCCTCCTCAAGGGAGTAACTGTCATTGTTAAGTGCTGTTGAGTGGATTCTGACTCATAGTGATACTGTATAGTGTTTCTGAAAAGTTACTGGTAGGTTTGAACTAGCGACCTGTGATTGGCAAGCAGTCCAGTGCTTATCGTATGGTGCCATCTGAGGACTCCATAAGGAGTCATCAAGGAGTGTGGTTCTTGCTCCTTGGGAGCATAGTGACTCCATAGGATAAGCACTGGACTGTGAAATACAACATTCGTGGTTTGAGCCCACCAGCTACTCTGCAGAAGAAAAATAAGACTTTCTGCTTCTGTACATATTTTTAAAAGCCTTGGAAACCCTATACAGGGTCGTTATAACTTGGAACTGACTCTATGGCACTTAAAAACAACATCTCTCTCCTTGATTGGTTTGTCAGAATCAGAATACAGTTGAGTTGGGAACAGAAGACTTTTTTCTAATCCAACTGTTAGATTTTTAAAGGATTGAAAGCTTGATGAAAATGTTTATGTGCGTAAAGCAGGTTCCCAGATCTGTCAAGTGAAGACATTTGTGACAACCCTAGCAACCTTCAGAGGCTGCTCTAATTAGCCAATGAAACCACAAAAGGAATATTAATCTTAATATTATCTTACTGTAGGTTTAGGTTTTGGTCAATGCATTTTTAGTAATCCCAATACTTTATTTTTCATTTTAAGACATCTCTTCTCTGGTTTCCTATTGGGGTGTTTATGTAACTTTTTAGCAAAAAGAACTTGTTATTTACTTACTCATCAACATCATTTATTTATTTATCCTTTTCTTTTGTAAACTGGGTGAAAATTTACAGAGCAGATGAGTTTCCTTTCAGTAATTCATATACATTTGGTTCATTTCATTAACTAATACCCACAATAATTCATCTCTTATCCCACTCTCTTCCTGTGTCTCTTGTTTCCATTTCTCTTTTTATCCTAGCCTTTCTGAACTCCGTCCTTGGGCAAATGCTGCCATTTTGATCTCAAATGGTTGATTATTCTAAGCCGTGTTTACCTACTGAATGTTTTTGTTCCTTCTATACACTTGTCTGTTTGACTGAAAATTGAACTATGGGGGTGAGTTCATTTTCAGACCTGAAAGTGTAACTAAGGGGCATATAGTCTTAGAGTTCCACAAGTCTCCATCTGTTCAGTAAGCCTGTTTTTTAATGATTATGAGTTTTGTTCCACATTTTTCTCCCCCTCTATTCAGGACATTCTAACGTGGTCCCTTTCTGAGCAGTTGGTAGTGATAGCTGAGAACCATCTAGTTCTTTTGGTCTCATTGTCATGCAGATTGATGTTCTCTTGGTCCATTAGTCAATTGAACTAGTTATTTCCATGTATTTTCAGTTTTTGTCATTATTTTTGCTTCTACACAGTGAGAGATGAATAGTTGCATCTTACATGGCCACTCATGAGCTTTTAAGACCCTAGTCTGTACTCACCAAAGTAGGATTTTTAACTTAGTCTTTATGGACTGTGTTATGCCAGTTGACCTTGGGGTATCTCCCTAGAGCATGGTCCTGAGTCCCCAGATGCAGAGATTCATTCCCTCAAGATGTTGGATTATATCTAAGACAAATGTCTTATAATGTTGACCCCTGGATGCTACAGCACATTCATAGATATATTTGCATCAAAAGTAAATACTCATGTACAAATATCCTCCGTCAAAACTTCTAGTCTTTCCAGACCCTTTTCAGCATTTGATTTTATTATTATTTTTTAACTTTGTTCTTAATTCTGGGGTGAGATGATATCTCATTGTTGTTTTGATTTGCATCTGTCTTAATGGCTTTTTTTTTCAGTGAAAAAGAGGAAGACACTCAATGAGATGGATGGATTGAAATGGTGGCAGCCACAGTGGGCTCAAACATAACAATTGTGAGGATGGTGCAGGATCAGGCAGTGTTTTGTTCTGGTGTTCATAGGGTTGCTATGAATCAGAACTGACTCAATGGCACCTAGCAACAACAACAACAATGGTAATAGCTAATGATCTTGAGCATTTCTTCTTCTTCTTCTTCTTTTTTTTTTTGACTGTTAAAATAATAAATATTTTAATATTTTTCCAGCTAGAACCAGGAGGAAAATTGAGCTTGGAGAATTTAGTTTTTAAATTCTGTTTTAAAAGACCAGTGAGACATGATTCCCACCCCCACCGCACTTTTTTTTTTTTTTAAGGTTTTTTTGTGGATTGAGTGAAAGTTTACAGGGCAGATCATCAGTTTTACATTAACCAAATCATACACCTTGTTTCATTACAATGGTTATAATCCATTCCCTCCATGTACCATCAGTTAACAGTATTTCTCTCTATCCACTTTAGCTTTTAAATAAAAACAAATGACAAAAAAACACCCCACTCAGGCATATATAATAATTTAGGCACATTCTGCAAGTCTACCCACTGGCCACCAGCTCCTAGTCTCTCTCTTCCCATAAATCTAGAGTCCTCAGCCGCTTCCCCTCTCCATGACCCCATCTCTGCCTCCGTCTGTGGCATCGCTGCTTCTCTGGAAATGATCCCTCATTCTGCTTGTGCACTTCTCCCTTGATGATCCTAGGGTCCTCTGTTTCTAAGATTAACCAGTCCCCTGTTTTTGTTACAAAACTTCTACCTTTACAATTGTGACAGTTGCAATTAGTCATGACAACAATTATTCACTATTGAATCCTATGAATCGTATCCTCATCTCTTTTCACCAGACCCATCTAGACAAGATTAATCTATTCAATGGGGACTCTTTCTTTCCTCCTATACTCCTAAACTAAATTCCCTCTTGAAACCTTGTAAGCCAGTCACTTCGTGCCTTTATCACCCTCTCATTTTAGGTAGCTAATGTCTAAGTTGCCTGTGCCTATCTACCTACTCTGTGTACAAAGGGGATAGCATTGATACTTGATGTGAAGACTCCTTCATTCTCGGTTGGTATTTAGAGTAACTACCTCTCTGAGTAAGGAGCTCTAGTAGCATAGTGGTTACGAATTG
This sequence comes from Chrysochloris asiatica, assembly GCF_000296735.1. Taxonomy (NCBI): domain Eukaryota; kingdom Metazoa; phylum Chordata; class Mammalia; order Afrosoricida; family Chrysochloridae; genus Chrysochloris; species Chrysochloris asiatica. The sequence continues at coordinate 1,842,166 of NW_006408723.1, read as the reverse complement.
AGCTGTGAACCTCAAGGTCAGCAGTTCAACACTAGAGAAAGATGAGGCTTTCTGCTACCGTAAAGATTTACAGCCTTAGAAACCTTGTACAGGGTCGCTGTGAGTCGGAACTGACTCTACAGCACATAACCATCACCACCACTCCCTCTCTGAGTATAGGTCAGGTTCATCAAATTGTAGCAATTTACCCTTGTTTCCTTTATTTAAAAAAAAAAAGTAAAAATTATGTAGTCTTCCTCTAGTCAAGTTCTGATTATGGAGCCATTGAGGATAGGACAAATGGGTGCTGTCTGCAAGTTTGGGTGTTCTTGTGCATCTCCCCTCACTTCATATCAGCTGGATGCTTCACTTTAAGTTTTAGCCCTCTGTGGCTATGTCCTTGTCCATGGGCTCAAGTGTCCCCAGGTCTCACCACACTTTGGACCAACCAGTCCTTCCTCTTCTCTGTCTCATCTCCTGGTCAACAGGAGTCAATGGACTGTGGTTGAACTCAGCCCATTTCTTCATTCCTGGCTTTCCCCCTGTTCCAGCAAGCTAACATGTTTGCTTGTATGTTCCCTTTGAGTTTCAGTCTTAGAGGGGAGTTTGTCCTGAAGAAACTTGATTGCTAGCCTTGATGTCTTCCTGGCTAACAGCTTGTTTATTCTTGTAGTAGCCAGTCATGCTGACCTTTTTATTTTGGGTTTTTCCTGATGGTCTTTCTTTGAAGATGTATCTTCTGTCACTGTAGCTGTTCCAGGCTGGCCTGCTTGTCCTTTTTAGTGGGAAGGTATCACCTCATAAGGTTCTGGATGGGACTCTGGATTCCACCTAAGGTCCTATACTCTGCAAAGGCTTTGCAAGAGGTCTATTTCACTGGGCAAGTTCTGGAACCCCTTTTAAGGGGGTTATCAGTTATAGGCTGAACACGGGCTTACAAGTTTTCTCTAATCATGTTTCCCAACATTCCTTTCTATTCCACTCAAGTGTCTATTTTATAATAGTAAGCAAGGGAAACTAATATTCATAAGACAGTCAAGCATTCTAGTATTATTTCCTTTCTTCAAGCTGTACCTAGATCCCTGTATCCCAGAGCCATTTTGTTCCAAGGTTGAGCATGCATTACTATTTACCTCTGTCCCACTTAGGACATGCAAGCCTGTCTCAGTGTTCCCCTATCTATCTTGTTCTTCCACCTCCTCCCCCTTCTTGTATTGCCCTCCCCAACACCCAAACTAAACCCCCTACCCAACCCCATTGTGGTGGTTACCTTATATTCCATTAATTCTTCCTGGGGTTCGTTGAGTTTTTGAATGCTTATTTTTTTGCTTTTCAGCATGTTAGGGAAATTTTCTTCTAGAAGCTCTTCAACTATTTCCTCTGTGGACTTGTGTGATTCTTCCTCTTCCAGAATGTTGATAATTCTTAAGTTATTCTTCTTCATGTTGTCCAACATGAATCTTAGGCCTTTTTCAGATTTTTAAAAATCCTTTTTAGTGTTTGCTCTTCTATCTTAGTAGTATTGAGAGATTTATCTTCTAGCTCACTAGGTCTGGCTTCTTTCTCTTCAATTCTACTCGTTTGCCCTTTCAGTGCATTGTCTATTTCTGATATCATATTATTAATCGTTTGGACCTTTTTCTGTAGGTTTTGCGTTGTTTCGAATGCTGTATGTCTTTTATTTGATTGTTCCTGTAGTGCTTTCCTGACTTTTTCCTTATTTTTCTCAACTTCACTGTATAGTGTTTTGATCCATTTTATAATCATTTTTCTGAATTCCTTCTCAGGCATTTCCAAAGCCTGCCAATTGTCCAGTATGGAGTTTAGGTCTACTTCCAGCTCATTTGCCTCAGTCACTTTATCTCATTTATGGACATCTGCTGATATGGTCATCTGCTTCTGTTTTTTGGGCATATTCAGGAGTTATCTGTGGTCTTAATACTTAGATGGGTGTGTATTTTGCTATTTTTTATGCTTTCTGATTGCCTCCAGGTAGATGTGATCAGGAGATCTTTTTCCCTTTTCATTCTTCTTCCTGAGAACTTTCAAGATGCCACTGTTGGTTGATGTAATGTAACTCAGGATTTAATTTTCAGCCTATTTCCTTTTTAGCCTGCCTGTCCTGCTCCACAATTTCAGTTCAGGCCTTTTCCCTAGTGATAAAGAGCTCAGGGCCAGCTCTGGCCGTTTGGTTTTAAGTGGAAACTGTCACTTTAAATTTCAGGGAGATCTGTACGCATGCATAGTAGAACCCTCCGAGGGTGGGGTGTGGGGTGTCCACTCACTCAGGCACCCCCTCTAGTCACCAGAATGGCAGTGAGCCGACAGTGACAGACCAATGAACAGATACCAAAAAAAAGAATGTCCATACCTTTATTTCCACGGTTATGTCAGGCATCCGTGCCTGCTCTGATCCTTCCTCGCTTGGTCTCGCCCAAGATGGTGGCTCTGGGAGCAGCTGAGAGTCTTGAATTAGAAAGCAATGGATTTCTTGCTTCTGCTACAAATTCCCCTAGCTGTAAGCCTTCCAATCTTCTAAATATTCCTTTATATGTGGTTCAGAGCTCTGGCACTATCCCCTGAGCCAGTTTGGTCCAGTATTCTGTGTTGTTGCTGATGGAGCTCTTCACTACACTTCTACCCGATCCGCCATCTTTGTACTCCCAAGCATTTCTTCTTATATTTATTGTCTGTCTGAATGCCTTTTTTGGTGAAGTGTCTGTTCATGTCCTCTGCCCATTTTTAAATGGGCTTTTTTTTTTTTTTTTTTTTGTATTTTGCTTTTAGAAGTGTTGAAATCTTCTATTAATTAAAAAAAAATTATCTCCTTGCCCAATATGTCTTTACCAAAAAAATTTTCCAGTCTTTGGTTTCTATTTTTATTTTTTTGTTGAACTCTTTTGATGCATATTAGTGTCTGATTTCTAGGAAGACTCAGTCATCAAGTTTGTCTCCTGATGTTTGTGTGTTTTCAGTTATATTCAATATTATATTTATGTCATGTTTTAGGTACTCTAAGTTTGTCTCTGGAGTCCTGGTATGGTGCTGTGTGAGAAAGCACTGGATCACAAGGTCAGTTTGAACCATAAGGTTGGCGATTCAGACTCACTAGCCACTCCTTGGAAACCCTAAACTGGGTTGCATGAGTTGGAACTGACTGGATAGCAATGAAGTTTGTATTTATTTTTTCATTGATGATCTTTATAGTTCTAGTCTTTACATTTAGGTCTTTAATCCATTTTGAGTTTCTTTTTGTGTATGGTGTGAAATATGGATCCTGTTTAATTCTTCTGCAAATTGATATCCAGTTTTTTTTTTTTTTTTTTAGCACCATTTTCTAAAGACATTATGTCTTCCCCATTTAATGATTTCAGCTTTTTGTTAAAGATGGATGAATTTATATCTGGGTTCTCAGTTCTGTTTGATTGGTTGATTGGTACCAGTGTCATGCTGTTGTAACAACTGTGTCTATGTAGTAGGTTTTGAAATCAGGTATTGAGGCTTCCTATTTTGTTCTTCTTCACTAGTAGTGTTTTTCTTACCTGGATTTTATTTCTTTTCCATATAAAGTTGGTGATTAGTTTTTCCATCTCTTTAAAGAATGATGTTGGAATCTGGGTTGGTAGTGCATTATATCTTGCAGATTGTTTTGGATAGTACTTATACTTTCACAATGTTAATTGACAATTTCATAATGTTATCCATGAGCATGGTATATTTTTCAATTAATGTAGGTCTCTTGGTTTCTTGAAACAGTTTTGTAGTTTTCTTTGGATAGGTTTTTATTTCTTTGGTTTGATTTATTCCAAATATTACATCTTTTGAGTGTCTAGTGTAAATGGCATTGTTTTCTTTATTTCTTTTTCAGAGCTCTCTTTGTTAGAGTAAAGGAATCCAGCTGCTTTTTGTATGTTGGTCTTGTACTCTGCCACTTACTGATTCTTTCAATGAGTTCCAATAATTTTCTTGCCGAGTCTTTGGGATTTTCTAAGTACAGGATCATGTCATTCAAAAATAGAGAGATTTTTACTTTTTCTTTGCCAATTTTGATATCTTTAATTTCCCTTTCTTGTCTTATAACTCTGGCTAAGACTTACAGCACAATATTGAATAGGAATGGTAATAAAGGTCATCCTTGGCTGGTTGCTGTCTGCAAGGGGAATGGGAAATTCCAAGAACACGATGCCATTTATAATAGCTACCCAAACACACTACAAGAAGCCAAAAAAGACCTACATTAAAGGGTCTTTAAAGAGATAATTTTTTTCCTTTGCCAATTTGAATGACTTTAATTTTCCTTTTTTACCTTATAGCTCTGGCTAAGACTTCCAGCAAATATTGAATTGTTGTTGTGAAGTGTCATCAAGTCAGTCTGACTCATAGGTATGAATCCTACCTGGTCAAAGTGTACTATTGTTTTTAATATGATGTTGGATTTTACTGGGTAAGATTTTGTTGATAATTTTTGTTTCTATGTTCATGAGGGATATTGCTCTATTATTTTCTTTTTTGGTGATGTCTTTGTCTGGTTTTGGTATCAGGGTTATGCTCACTTCATAAAATGAATTCAGGAACATTATATCCGTCTTATACTCTGGAATACTTTAAATAGAATTAGCGTCAGATCTTCTCAGAACATTTGGTGAATTCACCAGTAAAACTGTCTGAATTCGGACTTTTTTTGTTGGGAATTTTTTTATGACCTGATCAGTTATTATTATTATGTTGTTGTTGCTGTTATTGTTAGGTGACATCAAGTTGGTTCCAAATCATATTGAGCCTATATACAATGAAAACTGCCCAGTACAGAGCCATTTTCGCAATTGCTGTTACACTTGAGCCCACTGTGGCTGCCACTGTGCAAATCCATCTTGTAGGGGGGTCTCTCTCTTTTTTGCTTTCCCTCTAATTTTGCAAGCATGATGTCTTTCTCAAGGGATTGATCCCTCCTGATAACATGTCTGAAGTATGAGAGATGAAGTCTGGCCATATTGGCTTCTAAGGAGCATTTTGACTGTACTTCTTCCAACACAGATTTGTTTATTCTTCTGGCAGTCTATAGTACCTTTTATATTCTTCTCCAATATCATAACGCAAATGCATCCATTCTTCTATGGTCTTCCTTATTCATTTTCCAAATTTCAAATGCATATAAGACTACTGAAGATGCCATTGCTTGAATCAAGCACCCTTTAGTCCTCAAACTGATATATTTGCTTTTGAAGACTTTAAAGAGGTCTTAGTGCACCAGATTTGCCTAATGCAAACGTTGTTTGATTTCTTCACTACTGATTCTGTGAATGTTGATTGTGGATCCAACCAAAATGGAGTTTTTGACAACGTCAATCTTTTCTCCACTTATTATGATCATTTATTGCTGCAGTGGTGAGGATTTTTATTTTCTTTACATTCCAAAGGCTGTGGTCTTTGATCTTCATCAGTAACTATTTTATGTCCTCCTCACTTTCAACAAGCAACATTGTATCATCTGCATATTGCACGTTATTACTGAGCCTTCCTTCAATCCTGATGCCATATTCTTCTTCATATAAAACAGCTTCTTATTTTGCTCAATATAAAAATTGAATAAGTATGGCGAAAGGATACAATTCTGGTGCACACCTTTCTATCTTAAATCATTCAGTGTCCCCTTGTTCTGTTTGAACGACTGTCTCTTGGTCTATGTATGGGCTCCTCATGAGCACAATTAAGCAACCTGGAATACTTATTCTCCTCAGTGTTGTCCATGGCTTATCATGATCCACACAATCAAAAATCTTTGCATTGTCAACAAAGCACAGGTAAACCCTACACAGGGTCTCTATGAGTTGGAACTGACTCAATGGCACTTAACAACAACAGCAACAATTAGCTTGATACATTTTTTCCATCATTTGATTTTTATTCTATTGTCTTTGTATGTAATGTGTGTTCTTGTGAATAGCATATTGATTGATTCAATTTTCTTATCCATTCTGCTATTCTTTGTTTCTTGACTGGTGCATTTAATGCATTTACATTTAGTGTAATTATTGATAGGCATGAATTTATTGCTCTCATTTTGTTGTGTGTTTCATTCTGGTGGTGCTGGTTTCTTTGTTTCACCTGTGCTGAGTACATTTTGTTTGTAGGGTTTCTTCTCATTTTCTTTTTTGGCATTGTTTTAGTGTTTACTAAATAATTGCAATTTTTTTTTTCGTTTGATGAAAATATGTATTAATTTTCCTTGATGTTACCCTGTAAATTATTAATTTCTTCTCAATTTTAAATTATTCTGTTCTATCTGGAAAACCACTTGGCTTCTTTTCATTAGGAAGTTCTGAAACTACACTATTCCCTTTTTACCTTGTAATCGTCTTCATTTACAAATTCATATTTCTCATTCCCTATTTTAAGTCTTGTTGATGCCTGGTGTGGTGCTGTAGGTTCAGCATTGGACTGGCAGCCAAAAGGTTAGCAGTTTAAATCTACCAGCTGTTCCTCAGAAACTCTACACAGGGTCAATGTGAGTTGGAACCGACTCAATGGCACTTAACAACACTATATCTTGATTGACTTCCGGATGGAGTTGTCATGTGTGCTAATCTCAGGTTACTGTCTTCCTTTCTGATTCTATATGTATTGAACTTCCTTAAGTATTTCTTGTCAAGTTGGTCTGGTTTTGATAAATTCTTTTAAATCTGTTTATCTGTAAATGTCTAAATTTCACTGTCATATTTGAGTGTTGATTTTGTTGGGTATGAAACTCTTGGTTTGTAATTTTTTTTCTTTCAGTGTTTTATACATGTCATACACCTCCTTGCTTATATGGTTTCTACTGAGAAATAAGAGCTTAGTGTCATTGGTTCTCCTTTGAAGGTTAACATTTTGCTTTTCCCAAGCTGCTTTATTTTCTTGTCTTTGGTTTTAGAAAGCTTGATTATGAGATATCTTGGTGATTTTCTTTTGGGGTCCATTCTGTTTGGGGTTCATTCAGCTTCTTGAATGTGTAACTTCTCATCTTATATGATGTTGTTGTTGTTGTTGTTAGGTGCCATCGAGTCAGTACCGATCCATAGAGACCCTATGCACAGCAGAACGAAACACTGCCCGATCCTGGACCAACCTCACTACTGTTGCCACGCTTGAATCCATTGATGCTGCCACTTGGCCAATCCATCTCGTTGGGGGTCTCCCTCTTTTTCTCTGACCCTCCACCTTACCAAATATGATATCCTTCTCCAGTGACTGGCCCCTCCTGACAATATGTCCGAAGTATGAGAGACGAAGGTTAGCCATCTTGGCCTTCAGGGAACACTCTGGCTGCACTTCTTCAAAAATGGATTTATTGGTTCTTTTGTCAACCCATGGCACTTTCAATATTCTCCTCCAACACCATAACTCAAAAACATCAATTCTTCTATGGTCTTCCTTATTCACTGTCCACCTTTCACATGCATGTGAGGTTATTGAAAATATCATGGCTTGGGTCAGGCACACCTTAGTCCTTAAGCTGACATCTTTGCTCTTCAACACTTTAAAAAAATCTTGTGCAGCAGATTTGCCTAATGCAATATGTCGTTTGATTTCTTGACTACTGCTTCCGTGAGTGTTGATAGTTGATCCAAGAACAATGAAGTCCTTGGCAACTTAAATCTTTTTTCGTTGATAAGAATGTTGTTCATTGGTTCAGTGGTGAGGATTTTTGTTTTCTTTATATTGAGATGTAATCCATACCAAAGGCTGTGCTCTTTGAT
>NW_006408723.1:1825560-1827361 GCF_000296735.1 Chrysochloris asiatica | reverse complement strand
TGAATGCTTATCTTTTCACTTTTCAGGATGTTAGGAAAATTTTCTTCCAGAAACTCTTCAACTATCTCCTCTGTGGACTTGTGTGATTGTTCCTGTTCTGGAATGCCAATAATTCCCGTGTTATTCCTCTTCATGTTGCCCAACATGAATCTTAGGCCTTCTTCAGATTTTTTTTTAAATCCTTTTTAGTGTTTGCTCTTCTATCTTAGTAGTGTTGAAAGATTTATCTTCTAGCTCACTAGGTCTGGCTTCTTTCTCTTCAATTCTACTCCTTTGCCCTTTCAGTGTATTGTCTATTTCTGATATTCTATTATTAATCTTTGGACCTCTTTCTGTAGTTTTTGATTTATCTCCAATGCTGTATCTATCTTATTTGATTGTTCCTGTAGTGCTTTCCTGACTTCTTCCTTATTTTTCTCAACTCCATTATATAGTGTTTTGATACATTTTATAATCATTTTTCTGAATTCCTTCTCCGGGATTTCCAAAGGCTTTGCATCTTCCAGTATGGAGTTTAGGTCTACTTCCAGCTCATTTGCTTCAGTCACTTTATCTCATTTCTGGATATGTGCAGGAATGGTCATCTTCTTCTGTTTTTTGGGCTTATTCAGGGTTTATCTGTAGACTTAATACTTAGATGGGTATGTATTTTGGTGTTTTTTATGCTTTCTGATTGCCTTCAGGTAGATGTGATCAGGAAATAGGCTTCCCTTTACACTGTTCTTCTTAAGAAATTTCAAGATGCCACTGTTGGTCATTGTGACATAATTTAGGATTTAATTTTCAGCCTACTTCCTTTTTTTTTTGTCTGCTTGTCCTGCTCCACAATCCCTGTTAAGGCCTTTTTTCTAGTTAAAACAGTTCAGGGCCGGCTGTGGCCATTTGGTTTTACGTGGAAACTGTTTCTTTAGATTTTGAGATCTGTGCACATGTGTAGTAGAACCCTCTGAGGGTGGGGCTGGGGTGTCCACTAGCTCAGGCATCCCTATAGTCACCAGAATGGAGGTGTGCAGACAGCAAGTAACCAACGAACAAATACCAAAAGAAAAGAATGTCCACATCTCTATCTCTGCGGCTCTGTCAGGCATCCGTGGCCGCTCTGATCTTTCCCCTGCTTGGCTCCATACAAGATGGCAGCTCCTGGAGCTGCTGAGCGTCCCGAACCAGAAAGCAATGAATTTCTTGCTTCTGCCACAAACTCCCCCAGCTGTAAGCCTTCCAACCTTCTAAATATTCCTTTATATGTGGTTCAGAGTTCTGGGACCAACCCCTGAGCCTGCTTGGTCCTGTATTCTGTGTTGTTGCCAGCGGAGCTCTTCACTGTACTTCCACCTGATCTGCCATCTTGTTTGTTCTACTCTTCCATCTTGTCTTGATGGTTTCTGCATCATTCAGTAATTTTCCCAGAGAATCTTTCAATAACGAAAGTCAAGGCTTGAATTTTTTCTTCAGTTTCCCCAGCTTGTGAAATGCTGAGCATGTTCTTCCTTTTTGGTTTTCTGACTCCAAATCTGTGAACATTTTGTTGTAATATTTGGCTTTATCTTCTCGAACTGATCTTTGATATTTTCTGTTCAGCTCTTGGACCTCTTCATTTCTTTCATTTGCTTTAGCATCTCTGTGCTGGAGTACAAATTTCCGTGTCTCTTTTGACATCCACTTAGACCTTTTCCTTCTTTCTTGTCTTCTTACTGACTTTTTACTTTCTACCTGTATGATGTTCTTGATGTCATCCCACAACTCTTCTGGTCTTTGGTCTTTACTGTTTAATGGATCAAATCTGTTCTTCAGATGATCTCTA
>NW_006408723.1:1820654-1825446 GCF_000296735.1 Chrysochloris asiatica | reverse complement strand
TCTATCATGCATTCTCCAGCATCATTTCTATCACCAAGGCCATATTTTCCAACTACTGATCCTTCCTCTTTGCTCCCAACCTTTATATTCCAATCACCAGTAATGACCAATACATCTTGATTACATGTTTGATCAATTTCAAATTCAATAAGTTGATAAAATTCTTCTATTTCATTCTCACTGACTTTAATGGTTGGTGCATACATTTGAATAATAGTGGTATTAACTGGGCTTCCCTGTAGATGCATGGATATTATCCTATCACTTACAGCATTGTACCTCATGACTGATCTGGATATGTTCTTTTTGACAATGAATGCAACACCATTTCTCTGCAATTTGTCATTCCTGGCATAGTACACCATATGGTTGTCAGATTTACAATGGCCAATACCCGTTCATTTCAGCTCACTAATGCCTAAGATATTGATGTTTATGCAGTCCATTTCATTTTTGACAACTTCCAATTTTCCCAGATTCAAATTCTTTGATAATTTTCTCTGTGCTTTGTCTTTCCTATTTTGAAATTCTTTTCACATATAAATGATTCCTCTTGATGGTGAGCCATATAGTTTATTAACGTACTTCAATACTTTTTTGTTGTTCATTTTTCTGATTGTTTCTCTAGTAGATTAGTATTAAGAGATTTGTCTCACATCTGCATTCTGCTTGAATTTCTGGCAGTTACTTGTTGATGTACTGATACAGCTATTTTAAAATTATATTCAGCAAAGTTTTACTTACGTGAGATATTAGTGATATATATATATATATATAATAATAATAATATCCAGATGCTGCTGGATTAATTTTCTTTGGAATGGATACAAATATGGTTCTGTTTCAGTTAATTGGCCAGGTAGCTGTCTTCCAAATTTCTTTTTTGTGTAGATGAATGATCACTTCAAAGATTGCAGCAGTATATGAACAGGGAACTGCTAGAAATTTAAACTGTATTCAGAAGAGGATTTGGAATAAGGACATTATTGCTGATTTCAGATGCATCTTGGCTGAAAGCAGAGACTACCAGAAAGATGTTTACCTGTCTTTTATTGACTATGCAAAGACATTCATTAAAAAATATGGAAGACACTGGGATGGATGGAAATCCCAGAACACATAATTGTGCTTCTATAAAAACTGTACACAGACCAGATGTAGTTGTTTGAACAAGACAAGGGGATACTGAGTGGTTTAAAATAAGAAAAGATGTGTGTCAGGGTTGCATCTGTTGAGTCAGTTCTGACATAGCGATCCTGTATAGGGTTTTTGAGGCGTGGCTGGTGAGTTTGCAAAGCCAACTTTGCTGTTCAAATCAACCTTGCAATTGAGTGCTTATCCTACAATGCCACACCAGGACTCCTATTCAACCTGTATGATTAGCAAATAATCTGAGACGTTGCACTATATGAAGAAAAACATGGCATCAGGATTGGAGGAAGACTCATTAACAATCTACGACAGGCAGACAACACAACCTTGCTTGCAGAAAGTGAAGAGGACTTGAAGCATTTACTAATAAAATTAAAAGCTACAGTCTTCAGTATGGATTGCATTTCAACATAAAGAAAACAAAAATCTTCACAACTAGACCAATAAGCAACATCATGATAAACAGAGAAAACTTGAAGTTGTCAAAGATTTCATTTTACTTGGATTCACAGTCAGTGCCCATGAAAGCAGCCCTGTATAGGGTTTTCAAGGGTGGCTGGTGAGTTTGAGCTGCCAACCTTGTGGTTTGCAATCCAGTGCTTATCCTACAGTACTACATTTTGTTGTTGTTGTAAAGTGCCATCGAGTTTGTTCCGACCCATAGCGACCCTGTATAGGGTTTCTGAGGAGCAACTGGTAAGCTTGAAACACTGACCTTGCAGTTCAAATGACTTTGCAGCCTAGTGCATTAGCCCACAGTATCACATCAGGACTCCACTGTACCAAATTAGGAGTCATGAAATATGAAGTGCTAGAAAAACTAACAACTCTGTCTTGGAAAAAATACAGTAGAGCCACAATGCTCTTTAGAAACAAGGATAACAAGATTTTATCTCATGTACTTTGGACATGTTCTCAGAAGGGACCACTTAGTGGAAAAGGACATCATGTTTGGTAAAGTGAAGATTAGTGAAAAAGGAAAAACCCTTGAGGAGATAGATTTATACTAGCTGAAACAATAAGCACAAATGTAGCAAAAATTATGAAAAATGGTGGAATATCAAGCATTTCATTGTGTTCTATGAGTCAGAATCCTAACAAAATAAAAAATTATTTGCACCTATTCTGTGTTTTGGAAGAAGTGCAGCCAGAGTGCTTCTTGGAGGCCAGGATGGCCAAATTTTGTCTCTCATACTTTGGACATATTGCCAGGAGGGGCCAATTACTGGAGAAGGATATCATGTTTGGTAAGGTGGAGGGTCAGAGAAAAAGAGGGAGACCCCCAACGAGATGGATCGGGCAAGTGGCAGCATTGATGGCCTCAAGCATGGCAACAGTAGTGAGGTTGGTCCAGGATCAGGCAGTGTTTCGTTCTGCTGTGCACAAGGTCACTATGTGTTGGTACTGACTTGATGGCACCAACAACAACTCTGTGTGAGACTTTGGGATCATTAGTAACATTGAGGCCCAGAACGTGGACTAAAGAGAATGTTAGGACAATAATGGAATGGGTAAGTGCACTCAGTTATGAACAACCATATTAGCATCATACTGATTTCTCAAGTAATATACACATTTAAAAATTCATGGCTCTTTGGTTATGCTTTTAATATATCTATGTTTGGAATATTTAAGTCCCTTCAAAACATTTTGCTGAAATGACTTTTTAAAAATGAAGTTTAAAGTATTTTTCATGCCTAAAATTACTTTTGAATTCTGTAAATTTACCAAATGGTATATAATTGAATGCTAAAGAGTATAGGTACCAAGAAATTGTGATTTTTTTGCCTACAAACAAAACTGGGAAAAGATTGTTACTTAGTGCTGCTGTAACAGAAACACCACAAGTGGGTGACTTTAAGGAACAAAAACTAATTTTTTTATGATGCTAGAGTCTAAAAGTCTGTATCAGGGTCTTTACTTTGTGGATCCTGCCTTGTCAGGAGGACTGACCATACCTTGATTCCTTGCCTCGTAAATGAGCCTCATATGACATCTGTTCCAGCTCTCACCAATTCACTGCCAATCTTTTCTTCACATGTTTCAGAAGTGAGTAGATTTATTACACACCCTGCACTGATATAGGAGCTCTGGTAGTGTAATCAGTTACTACTTGGGCTGCTAATCTCCAGGTCAGCAGTTCAAATCTACCAGCAGATCCGCGGGAGAAAGATGAGACTTTTTGCTCCCATAAAGATTTACAGCCTTGGAAACCCTATACAGGGTTGCTATGAGTTGGAACTGACTTCATGGTGCATCACTACCACCACCACACTGGAGTCCTGTTGTGGTGCTGTAGGTTAAGCACTCGATCTCAAGGTAGTGTTGAACCTCAGGATGGACAGTTCAAATTTACCAGCCTTTCCTCAGAAACCCTATACAGGTTGCTATGAGTCAAACCAACTTGACAGCACTTAACAAAAACAATAACAATCACACTGATATGGCCCCATTAACATATTATTAAAAAAACCCATTCCTAAACAGGATCACACCAACAGGAACAGGGGTTAGGATTCCAAAACATGTTTTGAGGTGACATAATTTAATTCATAGCAGTCAGTTGTTCTAAATGTCTCTCTTTGGACTATCTTGCTTCATTCATACACCTGGCCTCCGCTGACAGACTGCTTGGCTCTGTCCATGTTGGGCAGATGTTCATTCCTTTTGTTGTGGGTGTCAAGACTAACATCTGCTTTAGATTAAGAATGTTGTTTATTGGTCCAGTGGTGAGGATTTTTGTTTTCTTTACATTGATGTGTAATCCATACCAAAGGCTGTGCTCTTGGATCTTCATCAGGAGATGCTTTAAGTCCTCTTCACTTTCAGCAAGCAAGGTTGTATCATCTGCATATTGCAGGTTGTTAATGAGTCTTCATCCAATCTTGATGCTACGTTTTTCTTCATATAACCCAGTTTCTTGGATTATTTGCTCAGCATACAGGTTGAATAAGTATGGTGAAAGAATACAACCCTGCTGTACACCCTTCTTAATTTTAAAACATTCAGTGTTCCTATGTTCTGTACCTACAACTGCCTCTTGGTCCATGTACAGATTCCTCATGAGCACAATTAAGTGTTCCAGAATACTTATACTTCTCAATGTTGTCCATAGCGTGTCATGATCCACACAATCGAAAGCCTTTGTGTAGTCAGTAAAGCACAGGTAAACATCTTTCTGATATCCTCTGCTTTCAGTCAAGATCCATCGGACATCAGCAATGATATCCCTTGTTTCATGGCCTCTTCTGAATCTGGCTTGAACCTCTGGAAGTCCTCTGTCAATGTATGCTTGCAGCTGTTTCTGTATTACCTTTAGTAAAACTTCACTCGCACGGGATATCAAAGAGATTGTCTAATGATTTCCACATTCATTTGGATCACCTCTCTTTAGAATAAGCACAAATATGGATCTCTTCCAATCAGTCGGCCAGATAGTCATCTTCCAAATTTCTTGTCAGAGATGAGTGAGTTCCTCCTGTGCCACCTCACTTTCTTGAAAGATTTCATTTTGTATTCCATAAATACCTGGTGCCTTGTTCTTTGCCAATTCTTTCAATGCACCTTGGACTTCCTCCTTCAGTATCATTGGCTCTTGATCATATGCTACCTCTTGAAACAGTTGAACATTAACTATTTC
>NW_006408723.1:1811018-1816454 GCF_000296735.1 Chrysochloris asiatica | reverse complement strand
TTCAGAATTCTATCATGCATTCTCCAGCATCATTTCTATCACCAAGGCCATATTTTCCAACTACTGATCCTTCCTCTTTGCTCCCAACCTTTGCCTGTCATTTTTGCAAAAGCAGATTGATTTCCAGACCTTTCTTCTGTTTTAGCACACTTCTCTTCTGTTTTGCCCCTGATTGTGTCTGAGTGGTCAACCTTTAAATTAGTAGATGAGTTCAAACCATTTGTTCCTCAGTTTTGAAGGGGGACATTTTTTTTCTGAATTGCAACTTGGTCTGAAGACCTCTTAGCAATTCCTAAGGATTTTTTTTCTTAAGCATGTGAGCCCAGAAAAATTTCTGCAATGTCTTACACTTGCTAAGTTTAAGTACAAAAGATTGAGTCACTGAATGTGTCCTTGCCTGCCTGTCTGTGAAAAGACTTGGTCAATACATTGCATTTACTATTTGCAATGCCTTTTGAGTAATCATATTTGTTAATACTAATTTAGAGTTTCTACTTTCCATTTCCAGAGATAGCATATTAGTTGTAGAGGCCTGCTGTAAAACTTTTGTCATCTGAATAAGTTAGACCTTTGATAGTGTGGGTCTTTTTTGATACCTCTTGTCTGAGGCTGATTTTTTCTCTAAAGTTTCATTTTGTTGGATGTAAAAAAAAAAGACCTTCAGAAGGTATGTTTAAGAAATGACTTACTGGAGACTTTCCACCATATAATATCTTTCTAGACTGTTGGGACCATTAGCTATTTACCTGCTTTGCTCAGCTCAGTGAATCATTTAATAAAACAAGCACAGTACAGAAATACAAAGAATAATTTTTAAATCAAACAGATGAAATGTAATGGTAATTTATATAGTTCTCTGAAGAGATAACTGGACTTTCCTCAGAAAGGAGTTTACTGATATTGGATGATACATGATTGATCATTTTGATGTAACCACAGTAGAATAAGTATGATCATAAGAAAAATTTATTTCTCATTTTACTTTTCTCAAGTCATGGTTACTTATAGTTTATAGTTTTCATGGCATCTGAACTTAAAAAAAAAAAACATGTCTTTTCCTACTCTCTGTAAGGAACTGAACAGAAAAAAATGGAGTTTATTTTAGGTATAATTCATTCTCTTGTAAGCAGAATGTGATGAGAATAATTTTTCATGTAGATGATTTCTAGAAGTATTCAGTTTGGAAAGTTTGATGAATGTTTCTGAGAACCCATTATCTTCTGTGACATTCAACATATCTTTAAATCCTGTATTCCTTATTGTGTTCTATGTTCTTGTGGTCTTTTCCCTTTCTGCATGTGGGAGTTGAGTCCCACTGAGATGCTTTCTGTGCTCCTGATCTTTGGCTCATCTCCCTGTCATCTATCATCCTTGCCAACTCTTAACGTTCAATTGTTTTCTTTCAAGAATTCTAGCCCTAGCCCCTTTTTCCTCATTCCCTTTCCTCTTAGCTGTAGACTATAGTCTACAGTGGCATCCATCTTGCCTTATTTCTCACCACTCCCAGTCTTTCCCAAAGTGCCTAAAAGTGGGAGGTTTTTAGGCAGTTAACAATAGCATGGAGGAGAATATTGAAAGTACCATGTACTGCCAAAAGAACAAAAGAACAAACAGAACTGTGTTGGGAGAAGTACAGCTAGTGTGCATTCTCTGGCACCTTGTGCAAACCTCTACTTGATATTCCAGCTGAAGCTGGTCTATCAACTGCTGTGGAGCAACGACCTCCTTTCTGGCTCATTTGTATACAACTGGAGTCCTTCTTCAAGATTCTCTTGATTATATTTATTAACTTCAGAATGGAATAAAACTCAAATAATCAAATTTCTTTTAATTGCATTCTAACTCACTGTTAAAGCTTCTTGATCAATAGCAGTGAAGTTAGAGTGGGACCCTGTGTGGTGAAATAGCAATGAAGATAACATCAGAAAGAATATTAAGGACAATGATTTTTAAAAATGGAATTATAGCTGTTACTCTACTAGGAGATAACTTAAAACAAAACAAAAAACCTGGAAGACTGCAAGTCAGATGTTTTAAGATGACCTGTTCGTGTTCTATTTGTTTTGGTTGTTAGAAGATAGTTGGATGGCTTCTGAGTTGGCAGGTCTATTTTCTATGAGAAAATATGCAGACTTATTATTTTCTTGGGGAATGTGCAAATGTCACCTCTCTGAGTTGCATAATCTTCATGAACATGTAATAAAATGGATTGTTCTTCTTTTTCTGTTAAGGGAAGCCATCAGTCGTGTTTGTGAAGCTGTACCTGGTGCCAAAGGAGCCTTCAAAAAAAGAAAGGTACTGTCCCCATTTCTCCTTTACCTCTGTTCAACTTCTCTCTCATCTTACCACCAAATATCTTTAGTCATCATCAAATTATTCATTTTCCTCTTTCTTTGGCCTGACTCTTGTCATATTTGAAAACAGAGTGTTGATTCTTGTCTGTCCCACACAGATTGTGAGGTTAATTACCTGTCACAGACAACAAGGCCCCCTAACTGTTCACTGTGGGCTTCAGCCCTAAAGATGGGGATAATCACATACACTTAAGAGATGGCAGGTTTTCCATTAAGCACTTTGTTTACATCAATTCACTCAACTGTAGAAACTCTTTGTGGTAAATGTCCTCAGTGGTTTGTGCTGGTTTTTTTGCTACCAGAAAGATTTCCAGTCTTGGAAACTCTGTATAGGGTCACTATGAGTTGGAATCAATGTGATGGCAGTGAGTTTTGAGATCTGACAATTGAGAGGGAGGTGGTGAGAAGCACTGATCTATAACATTTGCCAATTTTTGTGGTGTGAATATTTTCATCATGACTGGTTTCAAGTTATCAGCATGATGGTCCTGAAAACAGCTTGCTGGGCAGAGATGCACAGTAGCACATCATATTTGCCTCATAAGGATATAATAAATATATACCCTGAAAAGCATCAGGAGCTCTGATAGCATAGTGGTTACGAATCAGGCTGTGAACCGCAAGGTCAGTAGTTTGAAACTACCAGCTGTTCTGTGGGAGAAAGATGAAGTTTTCTGCTCCTGTTAAGATTTACAGCCTTGGAAATCCTATAACCACCACCATCAACCTGAAAAGCATAGTACAATGTAGTAAAATAATTAGGAAGTGATGAGTTTTGAGTATTTATTGCCTTTTTAATGTAATTTATTTATGATTGAATAAATTATTTTTTAACAACTGCCTCAAAAATTTCCTAAAAATTTAACAATTTACCAATTTATCTTCAAGTAGCACTGGGACACCTCTGGATGTCCCCATTTTACAGTTGATAAAAACCAAGGCACAGAGATGGGAACTGAGGCCCAAGCTGCCTCATTCCAAAGTCTATGTGTTTGACCACTCTACAAGATCTTTCATCCCAAAGTAAGAAAGAAGTTCTGGACTAAAAGAAAACATAGTTTAGTGAAGACACTGCTAAATATTCCAAATCAAAATTCTTATTTGCTAGAGAGAGTATGAGGAAGATCTCGGAGATTCAGGCTATCTGTGAATTTGTTATCAGGTGGTACACTCTTAATTTCAGATTGTGTGAGTAGGTTGTGTGCCCACTTTGGCTAAACCCAGAGCCCCAGGTTGGCTCGACTTTCATAGCTGGAGGATACCTGTAAGCCCAAGGGACTACTGAGTATCAGACAGAGAACTTTGGATGAAGGTCCAGACAAGCTGGTCTATCTTCTGGACAACGATTAAAGGATATCAGGAGTCTACAAGGCTCCAGAATCTTGAATACAGGACATAGGTAGACCATCATGAATCCCAATTAGAACATCTTGGAGTACCCTCATGTTTCTCATAGTGAAGGAGATGGAAATAATGCAGATTTCTCAGCTGTACCCCTGATTTATCTCTTTAAAATATCATAGGGCCCAGGCAGCTATGGTTTTAAATGGCTCAGCAGGTGATTCAAAACCAGTGCATGTCTGGCTACAAAATAGTGATAATTAGCATATCAAAAGAGAAAATGCTCTAATCCAAAAAGCAAGGATGGGATGGCAATGCACAGAGACAAATTTGGCAATGCCCATCACAATACTCTAGAGAAGGTACCTGGTCATAATACAAGCCCATTGGTCTTTGTGACAAGAACATTGCTGGTAAGACAATAAACATACACATCAGTTAGTCAGACCATGTCTGTCTGTCTTGTGCTGCCTCTAGGCCCATTGTGTGAACCCTGGTATGGGGAGGATGTTGTGGCCAGAGATTTTGGATTGAGCCCCTTCAGCAATGAACAATCTTGATTCTGGAATTGCTCACTAATCCCATGACTACTTCATTTTAACCTGTTCCTGAGAAGTGGTTTGACTCTTACTAGGATGAAAACCAACTTTCTGAGTCTGCAAAGCAGAAGATTTAAGCAGCGATCCCCACTGAGAGGGCTGGCTGAGAGACACTGGCATGGCTAGAGGCTGCCTGGACCAAGAATCCTCATTCATTATTTGCATATTAGTTGTATTCCATTTTATATTACATGTGTTATAATTTGCATATTAGTATTGAAGCTCAATCTTCCAGCTATTCATTGGCATATTTACATTTACAAGCATAATATGGAAAAGGATCAAGGTTTGGGCATACAGATGCTTTGTGGGTAGATACTGTCAGCACATATAAACAATATAGGCACCCCTGGTCTGTGTAGTCTCCAGTAAATAAAAAGCTAAGTTCATGTTGCTTAATTTACAGCCTTCAAGCAAAATGTTGTCTAGCATCTTGGGAAAGAGCAACCTCCAGTTTGCAGGAATGAGTATCTCCCTTACCATTTCTACCACCAGCCTGAACCTGCGGACACCAGACTCCAAACAGGTGTGTATGTGGTAGGTCTCCTGATTACAGCTGATTCCAGTTCCAGGTTACTTGAGTCCATGTGTTAATCCTTTACTAGTCTGTAAATCTTTGATTGGCCCAGTTGTCAGGAATACAAACAGAATGTTTAATTAAATTGGTTCTCTTCAACTCTGCCATATTTTTTGTTTTGAATTGAGTGAAAATCAGTTTACAGCCTGCATATCTATCCACACATCTACTTGTAGATCACCTTTCTTCTTGGATTATGCATGTAATAATATTTACTTCTGTTGCCTTTAACTTTTTTATTTTTCTCCTCTTGCCTCCATCATTTTTGTTCTGACCTCCATCTGACTGTGTATTACTTTTTCCTTTCTCCAAGTTGTGGTAGAAAGATGAGATGATCTCACACAATCTATATAGGGTTTCTGTGAGTCAGAATCAACTAGATTACAGTGTCTTTTGTTTTGTTTTTCACTCAAGTTATTGTGTGTTTAACCCTATAGCCAGTAATTTAGCCTCCCTTCCCCTCCCATCTCTTGTTGTTGTTGTTGTCAGGTGCCATCGAGTCGGAACCGACTCATAGCGACTCCATGCACAGCAGAACGAAACAATGTTCGATCCTGGGCCAACC
>NW_006408723.1:1809479-1810918 GCF_000296735.1 Chrysochloris asiatica | reverse complement strand
CCCCACGCAGGCATATATAATAATTTACATCTTCAAAGGGCACATTCTGCAAGTCTGCTCCTGGCCACCAGCTCTTAGTCCCTCTCTTCTTAGTCCATGAATCTAGTCCTCAGCCACTCCCCGTCTCCATGCCCCCATCTCTGCTTCCATCTGTGGCGTTGTTGCTTCTCTGGATAAGGTCCCTCCCGCATTGTGCTTCGGTGTTTGTCTCTTGATGGTCCCTGGGTCCTCTGTTTCTGGACTGTAAGATTAACCACTCTCCTTTTTTTGTTACAAAACTTCTATCTTTATAATTGTGATAGTCACGATTAGTCATGATAACAATTATTCAGTATTGAATCTTATGAATCTTATCCGCATCTCTTTTCACCAGACCCATCGAGACAAGATGATAGCTATTCAGTGGGGACTCTTTCTTTTCCCCCATACTCTTAAACTAAACTCCCTCTTGAAACCTTGTAAGCCAGTCACTTCATGCCTTTATTGCCACCTCATTTTATGTAGCCAATGTCTAAGTTGCCTGTCCCTATCTACCCTGTGTACAGAAGGGATAGCATTGATACTTGATGTGAAGACTCTTTCCCTCTCTGTTGGTATTTAAAGTAACTACCGCTCTGAGTATAGGTCCCGTTCATTATGAAGATGTATCTTCTGTCACTGTAGCTGTTACAGTCTGCTTGTCCTTCCTAGTGAGAATGTCTCACCTCATAAGGTTCTGGATGTGACACAGGATTCCACCTATAAAGGCTTTGCATGAGGCCTATGTCACCCCTTTTAAGTATTCTAATCAGTTACAGGCTGAATGCAGGCTTACAAGTTTTCTCTGATCATGTTTCCCAACATTCCTTTCTATCCCACTCAAGTGTCTATTTTATAATAGTAGGCAAGGGAAACCAATATTCATAAGGCAGTCAAGAATTTTAGTATTATTTACCCTCTTCAAGCTATACCTGGGTCCCAGTTCCAAGGTTGAGCATGCATCACTATTTACCTCTGTCCCACTAGGCCATGCAAACCTGCCTCAGTGTTCCCCTATCTATCTCGTTCTTCTGCCTCCTCCCCTCTTCTTGTATTGCCCTCCCCAACACCCAAACTAAACCCCCAACCCCAACCCCAACCCCATTGTGATTACTTTATATTCCATTAGTTCTTCCCTCCATTTAAGACAGTCTATTTTATCCAGTAATCCACCCAACCTTCCTACCACCTGGATCTCTGTTCCACTGTGTTTACCTTTTTTCACATTGTAATGTTTTGATCATAGACTGAACTCCCAGATCTTCTGTTCTTATAATTTTATTCTGTTCTTTACTCTTCCATTTGTTGATTAAGTTCATGGTGATGCTGCCATGTACGTCATTCTGTAGTTGTCTGTTCTTGTTGGTTCTCAGTCCACAGAACTTCCTTTAGGATGTTTTTCATAGCAGGGTTGGCTTTGG
>NW_006408723.1:1757388-1787235 GCF_000296735.1 Chrysochloris asiatica | reverse complement strand
CAAAAGAACCAATAGATCTGTTTTGGAAGAAGTGCAGCCAGAGTGCTCCTTGGAGGCCAGGATGGCTAAGCTTCATCTCTCCTACTTTGGACTTGTAGTCCGGAGGAAACAATCGTTGGAGAAGGATGTCATGCTGGGTAGGGTGGAGGGTCAGAGAAAAAGAAGAAGACCCCCAACGAGATGGATCGGCCAGGTGGCATCATTGATGGACTCGGGGGTGGCAGCAGTGGTGAGATTGGCCCAGGATCGAGCATTGTTTCGTTCTGCTGTGCATGGGGTCGCTATGAGTCGGTTCCGACTCGATGGCACCTGACAACAATAACAACAACAACTCCCTTTAGGATGCTTTGTAGCACAGGGTTGGCTCTGGCAAAATCCCTTAGCTTCTGTTTATCCTGGAATGTTTTGATTACACCATTGTATTTGAGTGATAGCTTTGCTGGATAAAGGATTCTTGGTTGGCAATTTTTTTCTTTCAGGGTTTTATATATGTCTCTCCATTGCCTTGTTGCCTGCATGATTTCTGTTGATAGATCCAAGCTTAATCTGATTTGCTTGCCTTTGTATGTGACACTTCTCTTTTCCCTAGCTGCTTTTAGGATTCTGTCCTTATTTTTGATTTTGGAGAGTTTGATTATGATATGTCTTGTTGATTTTCTTTTGGGGTCTATCCATCCTGGAGTTCATTGAGCTTATTGAATGCTTATCTTTTCACTTTTCAGGATGTTAGGGAAATTTTCTTTCAGCATCTCTTCAACTATCTCCTCTGTGGAACTGTGTGATTCTTCCTGTTCTGGAATGCCGACATTTTTCTTCATGTTAACCATCATGAATCTTAGGCATTTTTCAGAGTTTTTTTTTAATCCTTTTTTGGGCTTGCTCTTCTATCTTAGTAGTGTTGAGAGATTTATCTTCTAGCTTACTAGTTCTGGCTTCTATCTCTTCAGTTTTATTCCTTTGCCCTTTCAGTGTATTGTCCATTTCTGATATTGTATTATTAATCGTTTGAACCTCTTTATGTAGGTTTTGAATTGTTTCTAATACTTTATCTACCTTATTTGATTGTTCCTGTAGCATTTTCCTGACTTCTTCCTTGTTTTTCTCAACTCCATTGTAAAGTTTTTTGATAGATTTTATAATAATTTTTCTGAAGTCCTTCTCAGGCATTTCCAAGGCCTGCCCTCCTTCCAGAATGTAGTCCAGGTCTACCTCTAGGTCATTTGTCTCAGACATTTCATCTGGTTTCTGGACGTGTGCTGTTATGGTCATCTATTTTGCTTCTTGGATATGTGTAGTGTTTATCTGTGGCCTTAATATTTAATTGAGCCTGTGTTTTGGTTTTTTTGTTTTTTTGTTTTTTTTTTTGCTTTCTGATTGCTTCCAGGTAGATGTGATCAGGATGTGGGCTTACCTTTTTACTCTTCTTATTGCCTAACTCAGAGTAACTTTCACAGATGTTGTCTGCCTCCTTGGTATATGGCAGTTGGTATTGGTTCTTGCCTGGTTTTCAGTGTTTTATAGTGTGATTGTAGCTTGACTATATGGCAGCAGTTTCTGTCTGTTCTTGAGTAATATAGGGAGAGAATGAGTCCCCTAAAGGTAGAAGGGGGAGCATAAAACAATAAAAGCAAATAAAAAGAAAAAAAACCACCAAAACAACAACAACAACAACAAAAAAAACTAGATTGAATACTGTAGTCTATAATCACAGAAAAGGGAGAGAAGGCAGAGATGAAAAAAAAAAAAAATCTATAGCCTAATATGAGTATGACTTTAATGTCCTCTCTTCAGCTTCTTGCCTTCAAAGCTGCCTGAGGGATTTCAAGATGCCACTGTTGGTTATTATGATGTACTTCAGGATTTAATTTCATTTTAGGCCTGTTTTGTTTTTAAACTCTCTTTCCCTCTCTATACCGCTGTTCTTACCTTTCCATTATTTAAAAACAGAAACAGTTCAGGACCGGCTCTTGGGCTGAGAGTATTTGTGCTCATGCGTGGCATAAGAACCCACCAGTGGTGAGAGTGGGGGTGTCCACTCACTTAGGCACCCCCTCTAGTCATCAGAATGGAGGTGTGCAAACAGTGGGTGGCCAATGAACAGATACCAAAATGATAATAATAATAATAAAGTCAGAACAAAGAAAAACCAACCAAGTGTATTTTCCACCTTTGCTCTGAGGTTACTGCGGTGTTTTTCTGTGGTGTGTCTGTTCCCCCACTTGGTCTTGCCATTTGGTCTCACTGAAATTGTTGGCTCTCAGCCGCTGAGCCCAGCAGATTGAAAAGTATGAGATTTCTAGCTTCGGCTTCAAGTTCTACTAGCTATAAGCCTTCAAACTTTAAAAATATTCCTATCTCTGTGGTTCTGAGTTTTAGACCTCTTCCCTGAATCTTCTTTGCATGGTATTCTGTGGTATTGCTGACAGCGAACTTCACTGCACCTCCACCCTAGCCACCACAAGCCCTGCTGTATATTTATTCTTTATTTCCGTACTCCCAGGTTAGCAACCAGAATTCCTAACTTCATTTACCTGTCGTCTAACCACCTAAAAATATTGAAATAATCATTTATCTAAGGACAAATTCAAAAAGTTTGAGAAAGAAAGAGGAATGGGAACAAGAAACACAGGGAGGAAGTGGGATAAGTGATATTGTATTGAGGGGATTACAGACATTGAGATGGAATCAAGTGCCTGATTTGTTGAATGCAAAACTGATGATCTGCTCTGTAAACCTTCACTCAACTCAGAGTAAAAACGTTAAAATAAGTAACAAATATTGAGATAAATTCTAGATCTGGTGTGGCAAAGTCAAGACTTTGAACAACACTGTATACCAATTTTTTTCGGCATTCTTTTGGCCTTAATGGACTTTTATCCTTTGTCTTTTCATGGCTGAGCTAACCAAACATTTAGGTTGTGGATTAAGTCTCATTTTTCCTTAGTGCCGTATCAAGGTTGAACACCAATGACTGTTACATGATTACAAATACACATGTTGGCATTTAGTGACTTCTGAGATTAGTCACACTTATGTCTGAGTTCACATTTACACTCATACTTGTTCTTTTCTATATGGCCTTTGGACCTTATGTTTTAGGGACTTTTCAGAACACAGCGTTTGGTTTTGTGGGATCTTCTCTTCCAATTTCCCACTTTATCTTACTTTTTTTACCTATAAAATCTTAGAAAACAAATATTCAGGAAAAGCAGTTGATGATGAGGCCACAACCATTGAACCTACTCCATTTTGGGGCATAGTGGGGTGTGTCCAATTCACATTGGTTCTATCCCTTTGGTTTAGGTGGATATTAGTGAGTACTCGGCTCAGGTTCCTGAGGGATGCCATGAGTAAGTCTGTGGGAGGTCTGACAGAAACTACAGCATGCATCTCTCCAGCTCTCCTGTTAGGCTGACTGAGACTGAGTTGCCATTGTCAGTCCAGAGAGACACAAGGGATCTGCTGGTCTACTAAAGGGTCAGTCCTGGAAGACAATTTTGACAAAGTTCTCAAGTAGAAGAAGGAAGATGAAACATCCTAAAAGCAGAAACACATATCTTTTAGGTTAAAAGAGCTTTAATTTTCTTACCTCCCTTTTCAAAGTTTGTATTTCCTGAAGGAGTAAGATACAGTCACACAATAAAGAATGTATCTTGCTGGCCAAATATCAAGTTTGGCTCTTTCCCAAAATTGTAGTTCACACATTAATATTCAGACCCCATTTTTAGAACTAGCTTATAAGAAAAAAAATTGGAAGTCCTGGTTTCTTAGCAATCAGCATTTATTCATTATTGTCTTAAGAATCCTCTACCTCCAAACCATTGGCAGGTTTAGAGGGTGCTGTGAAGGGCAGCTATTGTGACTCAGCTCAGCTTCAGCACAGGTTACAGCCAGTCTTGTTGTTTTAGATCCATTTATATAATTGGGTTTGTCTAGATTCTTAAGTTTTGTGAGTTCCAACAACTGAAGTAGGCATTTTAAAACATTTTATTTTATTGCATAATTCGATTATACTTATATTTAGAGTTTTATAGTTGTTGTTGATGTTATGTGCCGTGGAGTCAGTTCTGACTCATAGTGACCCTGTACAGGGTTCCTGAGGCTGTAAATCTTTACAGGAGCAGAAAGCCTCATCTTTCTCCCGCGGAACAGCTGGTATTTTCAAACTGCAGACCTTTAGGTTCGCGCCCTGATTTGTAACCACAACACTACCAGAGCTCCTCAATTTTTGTAGTAGTATGGTTGAAAAACTCATGTGGATAGTAGGATTGCAGCTGCATAAATGCTGCCTGTGCCACAAGGGCCTGAAGGGGTCTGCAGAAACAAAACTGGCTATGTTGGGATGGTGACAAGAGCATTCTTCCCAGTCCCTGAAATCTACTTAAATGTCATTACATTGTCTCCAGAGATAAAAATAGCATGGAAGACTTATGTAGATTTTTCAATTTAGGGCAGCTTCTAATTTACTTAGTGTTTCTACTAAATTCTAATGTATACCACAGTTTATAATGTTAATGGAAATTTTCCTTTTAAAAAATTAGCTTGGAAGTTCCTCTCTGGTTTTAAATTTGATAAATTACAAGAGCACCTTAGATGACACTGGCTTTAAATCTTGGATGCAGGCTTTCTCATTTATATGCACAAATTACTAATGAGATAAAGAGGGGATAGGCTACAATTCCCCTACAGGGACTATATTGGTGGTGGTGGTGGTTGTGTGCCATGGAGTCGGTTCCAACTCATAGCAACCCTGTATAGTGTTTCAGAGGCTGTAAATCTTTACTGGAGCAGAAAACCTCATCTACCACAGAGCATCTGGTAGTTTTGAACTGCTGACCTTGAGGTTAGCTGTCCTACTAGTAACCACTACCTCTATCAGAGCTCCTTACAGGAATTATATTGAAGACCCTATAAACTCTAGAGAACTTCAAGCCAGATTGAGAAACGAGGGATAATCAATGCTTATGACAGATGGATCTTGACTGAAAGCAGAGAATACCAGAACGATGTTTATCTGTACTTTATTGACTATGCAAAGGCCTTTGATTATGTGGATCATAACAGGTTATGGACAGCATTACAGAGAATGAATATTCTGGAACACATAATTGTGCCTATGAGTAGTAGCCTGTACATGGACCAGTAAGTAACATCATGACAATTGGAGAAAAGCATGAACTTATTAAGGACTTCATTTTGCTAGGATCAACCATCAACACTTATGGAAGCAGCAGTCAAGAAATCAAATGACATTAGGGAAATCTGCTGCACAAGACCTTTTTAAAGTGTTGAAGAGCAAAGATGTCAGCATGAGGACTAAGGTGCACCTGACCCAAGCCATGGTATTTTCAATAACCTTCATATACATGCGAAAGTTGGACAGTGAATAAGGAAGACCATAGACGAATTGATACATTTGAGCTATGGTGTTGGAGGAGAATATTGAAAGTGCCATGGGCTGCCAAAAGAACCAATAGATCCGTTTTGGAAGAAGTGCAGCCAAAGTGCTCCTTGGAGGCCAAGATGGCCAAACTTCGTCTCTCATACTTTGGGCATATTTTCAGGAGGGACCAGTCACTGGAGAAGGATATCATGTTTGGTAAGGTGGAGGGTCAGAGAAAAAGAGGAAGACCCCCAATGACCCCCAATGAGAAGGATTGGCCAAGTGGCGGCATCGATAGTCTCAAGTGTGGCAACAGTAGTGAGGTTGGCCCAGGATTGGGTAGTGTTTCGTTCTGCTGTGCATAGGGTCGCTGTGAGTTGGTGCCAACTCGATGTCACCTAACAACAACAACAATATTGACTGCCAAAAGAACAAACTGATTTTTATTGGAAAAAGTACCACCAGAGTGCTCCCTGGAAGCCAGGATGGCCAGACTTCGTCTCTCATACTTTGAACATATTTTTAGGAGGGACCAGTTCCTGGAGAAGGGTATTTTGTTTGGTAAAGTGGAAGGTTGGAGAAGAAGGCGAAGACCCCTAATGAGATGGATTGGCACAGGAGCAGAAGCAATGGTCTCAAATGCAGCAACGAATGTGAGGTTGGCGCAGGACTAGGCAGTATTCTGTTGTGCATGGGGTCGCTATGACTCAGCACATAACAACAACAACAGAAACTATAGAGTGAAAATGCTTTTGGTGTATGATTGAGACAGTCTGCTTCTTGAAGAGGTTAGACTGTTGAGATCATGGCCTTGGATTGGGCTCTCTGTGTTTGATCACAACTCTGCCAATGTGAGCTGTGGTACTTTAGGCCAGCCACATGACCCTTCTGGGGCTCAGGTTTCTTCTCTGTAAAACGGGGGCTATAATATTCCTTTACCACATGGCCATTGTGAGACTTAGCTGAGATAATTTTGGCACAGCAGCTCAATGCATACCTGTCACATGGTGAAAGTTCATTAAATAACCCTGTTATTATTACTTTAATAATTTATATTTGTATCTGGGCACCAATTTTACCCAATTTCTGAAACTTTGTTGCAACTCATAGTGAGCTTACACACAAACTTTGTTGATGCATATCTTTTTTTTTTTTTTGCCAACTAACAGTTGGATTTCTAGGAAATGGGAAGAGTACTAACAGCACATTTGTTTCTTGTTTTGGGTCTGGCAGATCATTGCGAACCATCACATGCAGTCCATCTCCTTCGCTTCTGGTGGTGACCTGGTGAGTGCTCCAGAGCTGTTTCCTCTTGCTGCTATGAGGAAGGAATGTCTGAGACTACACCTGGCTTCAAATGTGTATATCTTAGGACAATACAAAGGAAGTTAACTATGATAATCCCTCACACCCCTCCTACCCACTGGCTGATTTCATAAACTCTTCTTGACTATATATTCTTCAGGGTAATCAATACAAGGACCTAACATTAAATATTCATTTCATTAGCTAAAAGCTGTCACTAGTCCTTGGGGCATTGCCCTTAAGAGGTAATGAAATAGCTTCCCAGTTTTTCAGAGTTGCTAGGGTATTCTTATCTCATAACTCTAAGCTTGCTTCATTTACTTTTTTTCTACCACTTGTTTGTTGTTAAGTGCCATCAAGTTGGTTCCAACTCATAGTGACCTTGTGTAACGTTTCCAAGGAGTTGCTGGTGATTTTGAACCACCTATCTTGGGCTGCTAATCTCAAGGTTAGAAGTTCAAAACTACCAGCAGTTTTGCAAGAGAAAGATGAGGCTTTCTGCTCCCGTAAAGATTTAAAGCCTTGGAAACCCTATGCAGGGTCTCTGTGAGTTGGAACTGACTCTATGGCACACCGTCACTACCACCAAGTCTACTTGAAGGCTGTAAATTTACTTAGTTTTGTTTATGCATAAACATTTACAATTTGGCTTTTTTCTCTCTCTAAATTTAACATTTGCAGTCTTTTAAATCATTTGCTTTGCCAATAAACAAAAACAAAAAACAAGTTTCAGAGACAGAAAGAAAGCAAGACAGACAGTAACAGAGAGAGAAAAACAGAAAGAAAGCAAGACAGTAACAGAGAGAGAAAAACAGAAAGAAAGCAAGACAGACAGTAACAGAGAGAGAAAAACATGCAGAGAAAGAGATAAGACTAAGAGAAAAAGAAGGGAAGAGAAAGGAATGAGAATGTTCTCAATTTGCATTGTTTCTTTTATTAAGGTGGTGGAATTTAATCCATGCATTTCTGTCGGGAAAGTTATGATGTGATATCTGCATTCAGTGTCCCTGTCTCTCTTTCTCAGCTGTGGAGTCATGAAAGACAAGGCTCAAAACACCACCTCCTCATCAGGTGTAAAAAACGGTGTGGGGTGGTATAGGACTTCCTTTAACTTCACAGGAGAACAAGATCAATAACCCAAGGCTAATTCCTATGTGGTGAGGTTCAGATATTCTTTCACCAATCAACCTTTTTTTCAAACCAGTTCTGATACCAACAATGCCTCTCACAGCACTCTTTACTGTTCTGCTGGGTTTAGTAATTCATTGCTATGGACACATAAACCTCAAAGACAATGTACATTGTTATGGGAGTTATTGGGGAAATAACAGGTTAAGTAACGTTCAGGAGTGAGTGTTCAGGACACAGTTCTTTGATTAGCACAACTTCTTTTCAACCATGCCTACAGACAGATTTCCCTCTGGCCCTCAGCCACATATCCTGGAATCTTCCTTTCTTGGGTAAGGGTAAGAGCTCTTCTAGTATGTGTCCCCCAGCACCATACTCTGCCAGTATGCCTTGGCCCAAAGGTGCTTAGCTGTATGAGTCAACAAACCTAACTCCATCAAATAACTGGATATACCCTGTTGTCAGCGACACTCCTGACTGAAGGTCCTCATCTGCTTAACTCTGGGCCAGGAAGCCTACCACACTGTCTCTTACTGGTCTCCTGCCAGTCTCTTAAAAGTCTTCTGATGCTGTCATTTCTCTGTCACTGCTTCTCTGTCTCCTATCATCTTTGGTATTACAGATTTCTCTTTACATCCTAGGTTAGGGAGGTTCTCATTTCAGAGATTCCCTAGTCCAAAGAATGTCCTTTGCTCCCATCTCTTCTTCTTGGTGGTTGTGAGGCCTCCCATTCTGCTATGGAATTGGCTTTAAAAAACAAAACAAAACTCTATTGTTGTAAAGTACAGTGAAGTTAATTCTGAAATGCTGGGCTTGAAACACAAACATTGAGGTCCAGTGCTTATCCTACAGCACCACACCAGGACTCCTAGGAGGATGCAAAACTGACAAATACACTCATTAATGTTCTATATACCCACACAATAGTGCCAGTGCCACCTTGTCTTTTGGTGAGAGCCATGCAGACTGCTGCTCTTAGTATTTGTTAAGTGCCATGGAGTTGGTTCCAATTCACAGTGACCCTGTATAGGCTTTCCAAGGTGCAGCTGGTGGGTTTGAACTGTTAACCTGTGATTAGCAGTCCAGTGCTTATCCTACAGTGCCACACCAGCACTCCAGACTATAGCTAGAAGGGTTACATTAAGTAATTCACTGCACGGGGTCCTATCCACACCCTTACTACCTATTCATTATTGACAGTACACCCTTTTAAAAAAAACACTTGTAGGAAAATTTTCACAAATTGTTATTGTTGTTAGGTGCCATCAAGTTGGTTCTGGCCCATAGTGACCCTATACAACAGAATGAAGTACAGTGTTATCCTCACAATTGCTGCTATGCTTCAGCCCATTGCTGTTACTACTGTGCCAATACATTTCATTGGAGGGCTCCCTCTTTTTTGCTGACCCTCCACTGTGCCAAGGATCATGCCCTTCTTCAGACACTGGTCCCTCCTGATAATATGTCTGAAGTATGAGAGACAAGGTGTTGCCATTTTGACTTCTGGTTGTACGTCTTCCAACACAGATTTGTTTGTTCTTCTGGCAGTCCATGGTATCTTTAATATTCTTCTCCATAACTCATAACACCATAACTCAAATGCATCAAATATGGTCTTCCTTATTCATTGTCCAACTTTCACATGCATGTGAGACTATTGAAGATAGCATAGCTTGGGTCAGGCACCCTTTAGTCCTCAACTGATATCTTTGCTCTTGAACTCTTTAAGGAGGGCTTGTACAGCAGATTTTCCTACTGGACTATGCCTTTTGATTTCTTGACTGCTGCTTCTATGAGCAAAATAAAGTCTTTGACAACTTGAATCTTTTTTCCATTTATCGTGTTACTTATTGGTCCGAAGGTGAAGACTTTCGTTTTCTTTCCATTGAGGTATAACCCATACCAGAGGCTGTGGTCTTTGATCTTCATCAAAGTTCCATTTAAGTATTTTAAGCTCTCTTTATTTTCAGCAAGCAAGGTTATATCATCTGCATATCGCAGGTTGTTAATGAGTCTTCCTCCAATTCTGATGCCACATTCTTCTTCATATTATTCAGCTTCTCAGATTACTTGCTCAGCATACAGATTGAATAAGTATGGTGAAAAATACAACTCTGGTGCACTCCTTTCATGATTTTAAATCGTTCACTATCTCCTTGTTCTGTTTGAACCACTATCTCTTGGTCTATGAGTGGTTCCTCATTAGGGAAGAAAAGAAAGTCAGTCTTTCCTAGCTGTCAAGAGGAGAAAGGCTCATCACCTCAAGAAGGTTATCATGTTTATTTATTTTTCATTTTGGGTAGCCAATTGTCATACTTATTTTTACCATTCTAGGAAAATATTTTAAAAATAGGAAAATGGAGTGAGTTTTTCAAGGAGCTAAATTTGTTCAGTTAAAAAATATTCCATATCCAGGAAATATGTCCTGGATATATTTCTTGGAATATATGTACTTCTTGGAATTAAATGCATAATAATAAAACAATGAAAGTTTACAGATGACTTTTTGTTTTATTTTGTTTGGCAAAATTGTTAGTAAGTATCCTTCTAACTTTATGTAGAAATTCAGTGGCCCAAGGTAAACTGAGTAATCAGTGCTTTATTTTAATCCTTATTTCAAGACCAGGAACTCTGTTTATTTCAAGTTTCAGGAGTGAAATTTTCCCAATGCCCTTGCAGGTGAAATCACTGTCTTGTGTCCCTTTCAATGGGCCACCAGCAGTTCTACAATCAGGTTAGTCAGGTTGAAGGGAGAAATATTTCAACTGCAGGTCTTTCAAAGGAGT
The DNA here is from genome assembly GCF_000296735.1 of Chrysochloris asiatica. Lineage (NCBI taxonomy): Eukaryota > Metazoa > Chordata > Mammalia > Afrosoricida > Chrysochloridae > Chrysochloris > Chrysochloris asiatica. The sequence goes on along the minus strand of NW_006408723.1, from coordinate 1,776,633 downwards.
CTTTACAGGTCTTTACAGTCATATTACCAACCTGGTATGGCATTGTGGGTTAATGTGCTGGACTGCAAAGTCTGTTTGAACTGTGAGGTCTGTGGTTCAAGTTCACCAGTAACTCCTTGGAAACCCTATATGTGGTTGCTATGGGTCAGAACCAACTCAATGGCACTTAACAACAACAACAAACCAAACCTCTTACCAAGAGAAGAGCCAGTGCATCACTCACACGTTGCTTCTGTCAGAAGAGCACAGGCTGCATTGGCAAAGGAAAGGGTTTGCCTCACCTTCAGACTTTTTTTTCCTGCTCTTATATTTATGATTCCACCACTTGTTTGCCAGTTTGTCATACTATGGTGGTTTGGGTTTTGCTGTGATGTTGGAAGCTATGCCACTGGTATTTTAAGTACCAGCAGGGTATGCCCATGGTGGACAGGTTTCAGCTGAGCTTCCAGACTAAGACAGACTAGGAAGGAGAGGAAGACTACTTCTGCATGTTTAGCCACTGAAAACTTTAGGAATAGCAGTGGAACACTGTCAGATAATACCAGAATATTGAATATTGACACTCTATGAATAACACCAGAATACTATGAGCTATAGTAGCAGAAGGTGAGTCCCTCAAGTTTGAAAACATTCAAAATACGACTGAAAGAGAGTTGCCTCCTCAAAGCAGAGTTGATCCTGAATGGAATAAAGCTTTCAGGACCTTCATTTGCTAATGGGGCACAACTCAAAATGAGGAGAAACGACTATTAACATCCATTAATAATCAAAATATGAAATGCATGAAGTATGAATCTAAGGAAATTGGAAGTTTTGAAAAATGAATTGGAATGCACAAAGATTGATATTCTAGGCATTGTTGTTGGTTAGTGCCGATGAGTAGGGTCTGAAATATGAGACCCATATAGGGTTTTTAAGGAGCAGTGTTTCTTTCTGTTGTACATAAGGTTGCAATGAGTTAGAATTGCACTTAAAAGCAACAACATTTATGATATTCAGAGCACCATTTAACTTTCTCATAAAGTAGATTCAATAGACTCTTGGGTTTGACCATTTATTCACAAATGGTGTCTTGTTTTTAAAGGAATCCTACAATGATTTCCTTTTCTTTTCTTTCCATTCCTGTCTTTTTATTGCTTAGAATTTATTCTGTTCCACAATAAAATAAAATACATAATTCATACATATATTTAGAAACTGGAAGTCTTCCATAACCTAATTCTTCCAGATACATTTCTCTCTATATTTATATTCTTATACCTGTACATACAATATGCGGTCGTTAGGTGTCATCCAGTAGGTTCTAACTTATTGCAACCTTATGCACAACTGAAACACTGCCCAGTCCTGTGCCGTCTTCCCAAGTGTTATACTTGAGACCATTGCTGCTGCCATCTCATCAGGAGTCTTCTTTTTCACTGACTAAGCATGATGTCCTTCTCCAGGGATTGGCCCATCCTGATAACATGTCCAAAGTATGAGAGACAAAGTCTTGCCATCCTGGCTGCAAAAACCATGTGGGGACCACATCTGACTTCCTCTGGCTTCGCAAGAGGGAAAGAGAATCAAACTCAAAATCAGCCCAGGCTGATTTCTATGAAATAGACGTCAGACATGCTTCCACCTTGCAATCTTTTCCACCCTATTCTTACACCAGCCAGCCATCTCACAGCACTGTGTTTCACATCTGGGTTCAATAATCCATTGCAGTGACCAACAGAACTCATAATAATACTCACGATTATGGGATTTATTAGGGAAGTGAACAGGTTACAGTTTAGGATCAAAACCAACTCGGGATGTAGCCGTTCTCCAGCCAGGAATGCCTCTGTCTGTCATACTTCTGGCATGCCTCACTCATGTTTTCAGCCTCTCAACCATATGGTCCCTTGGCCTATGCCTGCTCTATCACATGTTACAAAGTTCTTTTAGCCAGTCTGTAAACACCCAAGGGGCACATTCTTCAAACCAGTCTCCTGCCTGTAGCCATTCAGCTTTATTCAGTCCATAGGCCTAGAACCCCAAACTGCCATCTCTTCATGTCACCTCCTCTACCTTCTCTAGGTAGGGATCTCATACTTTACTCATGCTCTTCCTTCTTGATGGTCCTGAGACCTTCCATCTCTTCTGAGATGGCTCCTTTTAAACCTTTTTCATGATGTTATTTATTGGTCTAGTTTTTGAGGGCAAAACTAACCAAGGCCTTAGAATCCTATATACCTTATTTGCATGGTCCCTTCCAATTACTTTGTGGGAATTAGGAAGACTTTGGATAGAAAAGCTGGATCAAGTTCAATTAAGGCACCACACTGGATTTAAGGAGCATTCTGGCTATATTTCTTCCAACACAGATTTGTTTGTTCTTCTGGAAATACATGGTAGTTTTAATATTCTCCAATACCGTTAATCAACTGCATCAATTATTCTATGGTCCTCCTTATTCATTGTCCAACTTTCACATGCATATGAGACTATTGAAAATACCATGGCTTGGGGTCAGGCAACCTTTAGTCCTCAAACTGATAACTTTGCTCTTGAACACTTTAAAGAGATCTTGTGCAGATTTTCCTAATGGAATGAACATTTGATTTCTTGATTGCTGCTTCCATGAGTGTGTGGATCCAAGCAAAATGAAGTCTTTGGCAACTTCAATTTTTCTCCATTATTTATAGGTCTTGTTTTGAGGATTTTTGTTTTCTTTGTATTGACATGGAATCCATACTGAAGGCTGTAGTCTTTGAAGGTCAGTGGCTTGAACTCACCAGCCACTTCTCAAAAACTCTATACAGGGTTGCTATGAGTCAGAATAATAACAACATACATATTAAGTATGGTGAAAGGTCACAACCCTGGCACACATTTTTCTTGATTGAAACCATTCAGTATCCCCTAGTTCTGTTTGAACAACTGCCTTTTGTCTGTATCAGGTTACTCATGAGCACAATTAAGTGTTCTGGAATACCCATTTTTCTCAATGTTATCCATAGCTTGTCATGATCTACAGAGTCAAAAGCCACATAGTCCATAAAGCACAAGTAAACATCTTTCTTGTATTCTCTGCTGTCAGCCAAACTTCATCTGAGGTCAACAACTCTTCCATGTGTTCTTCTGAATTCTACTTGAATTTCTGGCAGTTCCCTGTTGATGTATGATTACAGCTGTTTTTGAATCATCTTCAGTAAAATTTTACTTGCATGTGAAATTAATGATATTGTTGGATGATTTCCACATTCTTTTGGGTCACCTCTCTTTGGAACGGGCACAAATATGGATCTCTTCCAATTAGTTGGTCAGGTAACTGTCTTCAAATTTCTTGGCATAGATGAGTGAGCACCTCCAGTGCTTCATCAGTTGGTTGAAATGTTTCAATTTGTATTCTGTCAATTCCTAGAGCTTTGGCTTTTGCCAGTGCCTTTAGTGCAGTTTAAATTTCTTCCTTCAGTACCATTTTTATTGATTATATGCTACTTCTCCAAACTGTTGAACATTGACCATTTCTTTTTGGTACTGTGACTGAGTGTACTTTCATCTTCTTTCGGTTGTTTCTGCATCATTCAATATTTTGCCCACAGAATCCTTCAAAATTGCAAGTTAGAGCTAGAATTTTTTTCTTCAGTTCTTTCAGCTTGAAATGCTGAGTGTGGTCTTACCTTTTGGTTTTATAAACTCCAGGTCTTTGCACATTTCATTTTAATACTTGGCATTGTCTTCCTGAGCTGCCCTTTGACATTTTCTGTTTAGCTCCTCATTTCTCCCATTTGCTTTGACTTTTCAAAGCTGGAGAGTAAGTTTCAGAGGCTCTTCTGAAATCCATTTTGATCTTTTATTTCTTGCCCTTTTAATAACCTTTTGCTTTCTTTAAGATATTCTTGATGTTATCCCACAACTTTTCTGGTCTTTAGTCATTAGTGTCTAATGCGTCAAATCTGTTCTTTAAGATCATCTCTAAATTCAGGTGGGTTATGTTCATGGTCATGTTTTGGCTCTTGTGGACTTGTTTTAATTTTCTTCAGCTCCAGCCTAAGCTTGCATATTAGCAATTCTGTTACACAGTTTGCCTTTGTTTTGGCTGATAATAAGCTTTCCCACCATCTCTTCGCACAGATATAATCAATTTGATTCCTGTGTATTCCAATGAGGTCCATGTGTATGCTGTTGTGAAGTGCTGTTGAGTCATTTCCAACCCATAGCGACTCTGTATAGGGTTTCCAATGAGTGGCTGTTGACCTTGAACTGCCAACCTTGCAATGCAAACCAACTTTGCAGTCTAGCACATTAACCCACAGCACCACACAGTGACTTTTTATGTTGTTTAAAAAGATATTTGCAACGAATATGTCATTGATCTTGCAAAATTCTATCATATGATCTCCATCATAATTTCTATCACCAAGGTTATATTTTCTAGCTACTGGTTCTTCCTTTTTCTTCCCAACCTTTGCCTTTCAATCACCAGTAATTATCAATACATCTCGAGTACATGTTTGATCAATTTCAGACTAAGGACATTGATAGAATTTTTCCATTTTCTTTTTTGATGGATTTAGTAGTTGGTGTATAAATTTGAGTAAAGTGGTATTAACTTGCTTTCCTTGTAGGCATGTGCACATGATCCTATTGCAGAATGCATTGTACTTTAAGAAAGATCTTGGAATGTTCTTTTTGACGGTGAATATGATGCCTTTTCACTTGAATTTGTTGTGCCTGGCATAGTAAACCATATGATTTTCAGATTCAAAATGGAAGAATTCCAGTCCATTTTAGCTCATCAATGCCTAGGATTTTGACCTTTATGTATTCCATTTAAATTTTGACAACTTCCAATTTTCCTAGATTCATACTTCACTAATTCCAAGAAATGCCAATTATTAATGGATGCTTACTGCTTTTCCTCATGCTGAGTTGTGGCCCATCAATTTAACATTCTGAAAGCTTTACTCCATTCGTGTCATCAAGGTCAGCTCTACTTTGAGGAGGCAGCTTTTCTCCAGTCATATTCTGAGTGCCTTCCAACCTGATGGGTTCATCTTCTGGCACTGTATCTGATAATGTTCCACTGCTATTCATAAGTTTTTCAGTGGGTAAACATTCCAAAGTAATCTGCCTCTTATTCTTCCTAGTCTATCTTAGTTTGGAAGCGCCCCTGAATCCTGTCCACCATGGGTCACCTTGATAGTATTTTAAAAAATGGTGGCACAGCTTCCAGCATCACAGCAATATGAAAGCCACCACAGTATGACAAACTGACAAGTAGTAGACATGCATCAACAATCAACTTTCACGGATGCAGCAGTCAAGAAATCAAACGACGTATTGCATTAGGCAAATCTGCTGCTCAAGACCTTTTTAAAGTGTTGAAGAGCAAAGATGGCACCTTGAGAACTAAGGTGCGCCTGACCCAAGCCATGGTATTTTCAATAACTTCATATGCATGCAAAAGCTGGACAGTGAATAAGGAAGATTGTAGAAGAATTGATGCTTTTTTGAGTTATGGTGTTGGAGGAGGATATTGAAAGTGCCATGGGCTGCCAAAAGAACCAACAGATCCATGTTGGAAGAAATGCAGCCAGAGTGCTCCTTGGAGGCCAGGATGGCCAAACTTCGTTTCTCTTACTTCGAACATATTGTCAGGAGGGAGCAGTCATTGGAAAAGGATATCATGTTTACTAAGGTGGAGGGTCAGAGAAAAAGAGGAAGACTCCTAACAAGATGGATTAGCCAAGTGGCAACATCGATGGGCTCAAGCGTGGCAACAATAGTGAGGTTGGCCCAGGATCGGGCAGTGTTTCATTCTGCTGTGCATAAGGTCACTATGGGTCAGTACCGACTAGATGGCACCTAACAACAACAGTATCTATATTTAATTATGTTTCTATCTAGCTCAAATTTCTTTATAGTGGTTTTTAATTATTTGACCATTGTGATACTTGCAACCCTAATTTCTTAAAAATTGGAGGATAACCCAATTTGAAAAAAATAAAGGGCAGATACAGTCTATATTTTTACCAATAGCATCTTTCAGGAACTTGTCTTAAACATTTTCTTACCTCTTGTCTTAGTTATCTAGTGCGGCTATAGCAGAAATAGCACACGTGGATGGCTTTAACAAATTGATTCGCTCATAATTTAAGAAGCTAAAAGTCTAAATTCAGGGGGTAGGCTCTAGGGAAAGGCTTGCTTAGTCTGTTGGTTCTAGAGGAAAGTCTCTGTCTCCTTTCAATATATGTGGGCCTGGCATCCCTTAAAGAGCTACATGTCTTTTGGCAGCAATCTTCCTCTGAGTCTAGGAAGTTCTCAGTGCAGGAACCTCAGGTTCAAATGATGAACTCTGCTCCCACCTTTTCTATTTAATGTTCTCTCCTTTTTTTTTCTCTGGAAAGATAAAGGACCCGCCTTAGGGACACTCACCTTTCATCAGATCAGGACTGTGACCTGTGTAACGGTGTTGTATCCTATCCTAATCCCGACAACTAATTTGCTGATAGCATCATGGAGATGATTACATTATTATATAACTGCCAAACTATATCATCACACAACTGCAAAATCACTAGCAATCATGGCTCAGTCAAGTCGACACGTATTGTGGGGAGGAACACAACTCAATCCTTGATACTTGTATTTTGAGTGAAGATACAAACAGCTAGAAAATGGAAGACTACATGCATTGGCTTGTACAATAATTTTCTTCTCCAAACTGCATAGATAAAAGAACACCAAAACATTCCTCCACAACCCTCTCCACTTCTCAGTTGGGTCTGAGAATCCATTGCAGTGGTCACACAGAACTCAGGCATAGGACTCATAGTTAATAGTGTTTATTAGTGAAGTTAACAGGTTACAAATGAGAGTCAGAACTGTTCATGGCACAGCCATGAACCAATCAGTACAGCCTTTCCTCAGCTTTGCCAACAGGCAGGCCTGTCTTTGCCCTGACTATGTTACAAAGCTCTTTTAGGGTTGCTCATGAATGCCCACAGGACACAGAACTCCATCATAAGCCTCAGCCTGAAGGCAGTCAGCTCTAGCTCTGTGGGTCAGCAAAGCTAGTCCCCCTAATTAAGTGCATGGTGGCACCCCACTCTACATACAATCCTTCTGCCCAATGTCACTCAACTTTACTTGCTCTGTGGGCTGGTTCTGGCTCTTGGTTCTGCTGCTGCTGTTCTTCTGCCACTCCTCCAGTGTCACAGATTTTTGTCCCTAGATTGAGGAGATTCCATGAGTAGGGATCTCAGGGTCCAAACAACGTACTCCATTCTTGGCTCTTTTTCTTTGAAAGTAGTGAGATCCCTCCTCCTGTTTCTAAGATGGTTCATTTTATACCTATGCTAGACTTTTATGTTTTTATAAATATAATTAAATTTGTTAACATCCACAGCTGAATTATGCCATCCTATCTGTATGGTTCCCCCACCTTTTCTTACCCAGACCCAGCAGGGCAACAATTTTTAGTGGGAGATACAGAGTATGGTGAGAGGAGACATTAGATAATTCACCACACCACACTAACCATCCTGAACTTTGTCCTTAGATAAGTGTTGGTTTTTGGTCTTGAAAGGTTGCCCATTCCATGGTGAGCATATCTTACTAGTGAGCACTGTTATGTTCCCCTGCCTGCTTCCCAACACCCCCTTCTATCTATCTATCTATCTATCTATCTATCTATCTATCTATCTATCTATCTATCTATCATCTATCTATCTATCACTTGGCTAAAAAATTGGCCACGAAGGTGAAAGTTCATTTCCAGATCTGAAGGGTGGCCAAGGGCCATAGTCTTCAATTCCTCTAGTCTCTTGCTGACAAGCAAGCCTAGTTTTGTATTTTTTTTATAATTTTGTATTTTGTTCCACATTTTCTCTCACTCTATTTAGGACCATCACTTTCAGGTGGTAGGTAGGCACCATCTAGTTCTTCTTGTCTCAGGGTTGTGGGGACTGATGTTCTATTAGTCCACTGGACTAATTGATCCCCAAATTTTCAATTTTCATTACTCCTCTTTCCTATACAAATGTAGAGGCCAGTAGTTGAATCTTAGATGGCCTTTCGTCATGAGTTTTTAATATCTTCACCATATAATTCCCAGATTTGAAACTTAATGCACTCAATGTGTGACTGGGTGATGCCAAGAACATTATTTTGAATAGCCATACTCCTGTACTCTGCCAGAAAAGGACCAATATGGGCACCAGAAAAGCAATTTTCTGGCTTGGTCACTTGCCATCTGAGTGACTGGGACACTTATTTCTCTTTCTCGATCTCCTTTCCCCAGATACTGCTGGGTGGGATGGGGGTGGGGCGAGGAGGTGGGGGTTGGTGGTGGTATTTAACTAGAGCAGAGTTTTTCAGACCAGAGTGAAAATCTAAAAAGAATTTCCTTCCATATACCCCTAGTGTTGATTTAAAATACTTTCATTACTCAATTATGTAGGAAAATAAGCTATGCATGGCTCCTTAGGCTTAAACACTGTTGAAACTGTAAACCTCAATTAAGTTGGAAGTTGAAGACAAATGCTATAAAGTTAATAACTTTCAAAGTAACATTTACTGCGATGGATAATGTTTTGCTGAAACAATCTCTGTTCCCAATGTGACTAGAACTGATCATCATAGTGCAAACTCTTGAGGTCAGCATCTTTCTATTACCACAAACTCCCAAATGATTCAATTCTTCCACTAATTTCTGTTATTCAAGCAAAAACTTCAATTATACATAATTGTGTAGAAATGGGACCTCATTTTGCTTCAAGTGGGGCCAATGACAGCTAGCTTTTTGCTCTTTTCTTTCTAATTCTTTCAAAAACTTTCACCAATAATATTGGAAACCCAAATGCAAATTCTGGCACTGAAATTGTCTACAGAACTTGGTGACACAGTGATCATCCAGATGATCCTAAATATTCTGGTATTAATTTTTCAGCTCATGGAAATGAAAACACAAAAGTTAAAACAAAACAAACACAACCAACCTTTGATGACATCACAAACACTGGAGAATACAGCTGCCCAACCCTATGGTTACATGGATCTCAGTTTGAGAAACACTGGACTAGATGCTTTCTAAGGATCCTTCCAAAAGCAAAACACACTGCCATCAAGTCAATTTCAACTCATAACGACCCTGAAAAGGGTTGCTAAGGCTGTAAATCTTTACAGGAACAGAAAGTCTCATCTCTCTCCAATAGAATAGCTGGTGGGTTTGAACCACCAAACTCAAAGTTAGCAGTACTTATCCTATATTGTTGTTGTTAAATGCCATTGCATCAGTTCCGACTCTTAGCAACCCTGTATAGGGTTTCCAAGGAGCAGCTGATGAGTTTGAACTGCTGACCTTGTGGTTCAAACTGACCTTGCAGTCCAGTGGTTTATCCTACAGAGCAACATGTATCCCTTGGCACTATCAAAAACTGAAAACCAAACCAGATGTTATTCAATCAACTCTGATTCATGGCAAAAATGTGTGCCAGAGCAGAACTCCATAGGGTTTTCAATGGCTGATATTTTGTAAGTAAATCACCAGGCCTTTATTCCGAGGTGCCTTTGGGTGGACTCAAACCTCTAACCTTTCAGTTAGCAGAAGAGTATGTTAACATGGTTGCATCACCCAGGGACTTCTTTTGACATTAACATCTCCTGAATCTAGGAAAAGGCTTTTATGCTTATTTTTGATAATAGCTTCAAATTCTGACTAGATGTTTCTTGATAGAAATGACCAGGAAGCAATATCTTCTGCTCTCTTTTCCAAGTTACTCTGTGCTCAGTCATCTGAGCAGGAAAAGGAAAGAATTTAAATGAGACCCAACTTGGATAATGACCTTGGCAATGTACTTATCTTGAAATCTGCTGAAAGAATTCTCTCCCTCCTGTTTTTTGGGTTGTTGTGAGTTGCAGAGAATGTTATTCACAGTAAAGTGTCTTGTCCTGTACACAAGCCCTTTGTTGTTACTAAGTGCTGTCAAGTGGATTCCTACTCAGAGTGACCCTGCAGGGTTTCTGAGAAGTGCTTGGTGGGTTGGAAGTGCTGACCTTGTGGTCAATAATCCAGTGTTATCCTGCAGTGTCTCAGGATGATTCCACACCTCCCCTATACTTATACACTCCATCTGTTCATTTCTCTTTTTCTGAATTACACTGGAGACAAAAGATTGATGGTTCAAACCCACTAGACACTCTATGGGAGAAAGATGAGGCAGTCTGCTTTCATAAGGTTTGACAGCTTTGGAAACCCTTTGGGGCAGTTCTACTAGGGGGCTTCAAAATGTTCTTAAGAAACTGGAATTAAAATGGAAATAAAATTATTTTTCCATGAACTTTTTGAGGCCCCCTTGTACTCTATCCTATAGGGTTTCTATGGTTGTAATTGACTTGGCAGCAACAAGTTTGGTTGTGTAATCGTCACAGAAGAAAATCACCAGGACTTTCTTCTGCTGCACAAATTGTAAACCACCCAGGAACCTACAAAATACCACAAAGTTGGAGGCTTTAAAAGAGACATTTTCTATTTCTCACAGCTCAGGAGGCTAAAAATCTCTATCAGGGTATGACTATACTGACTTCCTGGTGCTTTATGGTAGAAACTACTCCATACTTCTGTTTCTGGTGGCTGGCTGCCTGCAGTCTTTTGTGTTCTACTGTGAAGGATTAATAGAATTATTTCTTCCTTTAATTACTTGTTTAGGAGCTAAAGTTCACATGGTTGCCTGAGCACACTTCTCAGCTTATATTTTCCTCTGTTGTACTTATTAGATGAAGGGGTAGTTTTCAGGACTCATGTTTGACATGGATAGGTAAGACTTCTAATTAGAGCTATTTTTGAAACATCCTAAAGGATTAAAATAATTTCTTATGTTCAAGAAGAAAAGAACCCTCACATCTCATCCACCCATAAGAGTCCCCCACCCCCAGAGATTATTTCTTAATTTTTTTAAATCCCTAAGAAGCTCTGGACTATTAACCACAAGGTCAGCAGTTCAAACCTATCAGCTGCTCCTTGGAAACCCTATACATGGTCACTGAGTTAGAACCGACTCCATGGCACTTAACAAGAAGCTATTGGGACACCAGGTGGACACATTTGACAGTCACTCCCACTCACTTTAGAAAGTCACCAAAGGGGAACATAAGATAAGACAAGCTTGGGTTTTGGAAAAGGGAATTTTAAAGCAGAGCCCTTATTCCATCTCTGTCCCAAGTTCTACACCCACGAAAGTTTGCAACCAAACTGCAAATCCACTTCTGAATTTTCTTTAGACAAGCGGTTATCATAGTGGAGTTCCCAGACCACCACCAGCAGCAGCACCTGGGAACCTGTCAAAAATTCAAAATTTAAATCTCATCCCAGACCCACTGGGGAAACTCTGGAGTGGGGACCCAGCAATCTGTGTTTTTATATATCCCCCAGGGGATTAGACTCCTTGTGTGTTGCCATAGGATAAGCACTCTACTGTAAGGTTGGTTTGAACCACAAGGTTCAAACTCACCAGCTGCTCCTCAGAAACCCTATACAGGGTTGCTATGAGTCAGAGCCGACTCTACGGCACTTTAACAGCACAGGGGATTATGAAGTCATGGTGTGGTGGTATAGGATAAACACTGGACTACTAGCTATAAGGTCGGTTATTCAAACCTATCAGCTGCTCCTCCAAAACCCTATACAGAGTCATTGTTAGTTGGAACCAATTTAATGGCATTTACCAACAAAGGATTATGGCAGCAGCACAACTATGAGTACTGTGCTAGACACAAACTAGTGGTTTACACTTGACTACTAATCTAAAAGTTGACAGCTAGAATCCACTCAACAATAGTATGGAAGAAAAGCCTGGACATCTTCTGTTAAAGGTTATAGCCAAGAAAATTCTATGGAGCAGTTCTACTCTGCAACCCATGGCGTCAACATGAGTCGGAATTGGCTGCATGGTGAGGTGTTTTTGGTTTTGATTCTAGACAGAGGGAGTCCTGCGGTGGCACAAACAGTTACATGCTCAGCTACTAACTGAAAGTTTGGCAGTTTGAACTTACCTAGAGATGTGTTTGAAAAAATGCCAGGTGATCTGCTTCCAAACAGTCAGTCATGAAAACTCTATGGAGCTAAATTATACTCTACAACATGTAGGTTTGCCAAAAATTGGGATCTCCTCCATGGCCACCATTTCCTGGTTTTCACTCTAGACAGAGTTAGCAGCAGTTGTTCTCAACCTCATCTCACTTTAGAATCATCTAGGGAGTTTTCAAAGAATTCCCAATAGTCAAGGGTTAGTGAAATTCAGATTATGTGGGAATTGGAACTCAGGTGTTTCCAACATACAAACAAGGCAAGAACCAGTGCCTATCATTTTTGCTACTCAAAAAGTGTGGTCTGTGGATCAGCAGTATCAGTATTACAAGAAGCTGATTAGAAATGTAGAACCTCAATCCCTTGTTCCTAATATACTGAATACAAACCTGCATTTCATCAAGATCCCCAGTGATTTCTGTCCACATTATCATTTGAGAAAGGGTGTCTTATTTAGTTTGTTACTTAGAAAGTGTTTGATTATCTCTGAGGGTTGAATCTTTTAAAAGCTTACTGGTTTGTGGGCTGGGTTGTTGTCTGTGTGCTATCACTTGTGATTAATGATGTGGATGTCTCATTTTTTTTTAACAGGACACAACAGACTATGTTGCATATGTAGCTAAAGACCCTGTTAATCGCAGAGGTAAGCAATGCTTGACTTTTCTAATCTCTCATTTGCACACAGCCAGTCTTAACATTATGTACCAGATGTTCCTTATCTTGACCTCCTCCATCAAAATTAGAACATGTGTCACATGGCATTACTAGTGCTAACTGAGGTTTCAGGCAGTCATGTGCACTCACCTGCCTGGGATACAACATATCAAACTTCGAGCTTCAAATGCGTACCTGGTCCAGTTGGCCATCATTGGTACATCTGACCTGCACTCTGAAAGTGTCCTTGGTTTTGCCTAGAAGACATTACAAACTTCAAGTCCGCCTGCCAGGCTCCAGATCTGGTTCATCTCCACTGCCAATCACACCAGCCCAGAAATCTTTCCTACCCTGCTCACCCTAAGAAGCCAGAGTTTAAGCTCAAAGTGTTGTTTCCTGTCACCTCAAAGTCGTAAGCCCAGGATGAGTTGGGCATTTGGAGTTTTCAAGTACTTGGCGTTTTTATAGACCCTTTTCCTTTTGTTCTGCCCCTTAATACCTACCCCAATTTTTTTTTTTTTTTTTTACTTATTTAGAAAACAAAATCCCATTTTTTGAAATGAACAGGTCTGACTAAAGGTATGTTAATCCTTGAACGAGGGTGCAGTGGTGGTTTAATGGTAGAATTTTTTTTGCCTTTCCCATAGGAGCTCTGGTAGTGTAGTGGTTAGGAATCGGCCTGAGAACCGCAAGGTCAGCAATTCGAAACTACCAGCTGTTCCGCGAGAGAAAGATGAGGCGTTCTGCTCCCTCAAAGATTTACAGCCTCAGAAACCCTGTACAGGGTTGCTATGAGTCGGAACCGATTCCATGGCACATAACAACAACAACTATAGGAGTCCCAGATCTGCTTCAGGCCAGTGTACCTAAAGTGCAGCAACTACCCATTTGTCAGTGGAGGGTAGTATGTTGCTGTGATGCTGAACAGGTTTTAACGGAGCTTCCAGATTCAGATTAGGAAGAAAGGCTTGATGTTCTATGCTCCAGAATATCAGCCAATAAAAATCCTACGGATTGCAATGCTTTGGTTCATAACCAATCATCAGGATGGGACAGGATTCAGCAGTGTTTTGTTCCATTGTGCACAGCATTTTCATGAATTGAGGTCCAACTTGATAATAGTTAGAAAATAATATATCCTTGAATGAGAGTCCCTGGGTGGTACAAAGAGTTAATGTGCTTGGCAGCTAGCTGAAATGTTGGAGATTCAAGACCATCTAGAAGTGCTGTGAAGAAAGACCTTATGACATACTTCTGAAAAATCAGCGACTGAAAATCAGATGGAGTCCAATTCTATTCTGCCACACATTGGGTCGCTGTGAGTCAGAATCAATTTGACAGCAACTTTTTTTTAAACCCTAGAATAACAGTACCTCTGATATGCTGTGCCACATTGCTACAATTCAAAACTCACTTGTGGAATTTACAATACTGCAAAATACTATTTCCTTCCAATGTTGGGTACTCGCCCTCTATTCCTTCTTCTCTATGCCCCAGGTACTAACAGTTAAGTTTTCCTAAATCTTTGCAGAATTCTTTTTATCCAAAGATTTTTTTCTCCCCTCTTTAAAATTTCATTACAAATGAGGTTAACATTCTACTCTGTACCCTTGCCCCAACATTGTATCTGGGATATATATTCAAAACAACTCTTGCAGAATGGATCAACACCAAGAGGTCTATTAGAAGTCAGTCACAGTGCTCCTTGCAGGGCAATGTGGTCATTATACTGTTCTAAATCCTGGAGTGCTGCTGTAGGATAAGCACTGGACTTCTAACCACAATATCAGTGGTTCAAACCCACCAGTCACTCCTCAGAAGCCCTGTACAGGGTTACTATGAGTCCAAATTGATTCATTAGAAGGCACTTAACAACATCCCTGCCCCCAAGCTGTCCCTCCTTCAGTACTCTCTACTCTACTGTGTTTGATAATTTGTTGCAATGGTCACAGAGATCTGACACCAGGCCTCTCTCTTCCCAGGCACTGGGAAAAGCTCTTTTTAGGGCTGCCTGAAGGCACTTGACTCTAGCTTCATGGATCAACAAATTTAGCATACCCAATTAAGTGCCTGGAGACACCTCACACTGAAAACAAGCCTCCTGCCCAAAGTCAATCAGCTTTACTTGATCCATGGGCTGCGAAGGCCACCACTGTCTCATGCTCTGGCTTTTGGTTCTGTGACTGCTGCTTCTCTGCTACTCTTGTGGTGTCACAGCTTTCTGTTTCTTGCTTGAGGAGGTACACTGCACATGGATGTTGGGGTCCAAAGGACATGCTCCTCTACTGACTTTCTTTGATGGTAGTGAAATCTCTTTTTCTTGCTTCTGAGATGGCTCATTTAATACACTTATAGCAACCAAAATTAACCCTGTTAACCACTTACAATTGAATCATATTATTCTATCAGCATCTTCTCCCATCTTCTCTTATTCAAACACCAAAAAATGTTGTTTAGTGGAAGTGACAAAGACTATTAAATAGCGTAGTGGTTACGAATCGGGCTGCGAACCTTAAGGTCAGCGGTTCGAAACTACCAGCCGCTCCGCGGGAGAAAGATGAGGCTTTCTACTCCGTAAGGATTTACACCCTCGGAAACCCTGTACAGGGTCGCTATGGGTCAGAACCGACTCAACGGCACTTAACAGCAACAACAATACTTTACTGTGGGTTACTCCTAAAGAGGAATTTTCAATCAGTGGGATTGAATAGCTAATTTATTGGTGGATCTTGTAAATTGCCCCTAACCTATAAACATTTGTGCTACCACATAGTATGTGTGGATATTCACCTGGGAACTTTCCAGTTATGCATTAGTGGGCTGCCTTTCCACTTCAGTAGTTTCTTGAAGTTGAAGATAATGCACTAGAATGTCACCATATCTTTTAGGGTGATTGAGATGGATAGAATTCTGTAGATGGTTCTAATATGATACCTTCATGTTTTATGATGGTTTTATTGTCACTCCTGAACTAAAGGTGGGATAAATATAAAGTTTTGAGGTGGAAAGGAAGGGGCCACCAGTAGTCTTGATGAACCCAAAGATTATCTCCAAGGCCGCTTGTTGGCATTCCAGTCCATAACTTCTTGAACTTGAAGCAGCTTTTATACAATAACAACAGATAAACTAGTAATTGTCTCAGGTGGGTAGGGACAGAAGACTATGTCACAGTTGAGATGTCACCCAGGCCGGTGAACAAAAGCCTATTTTTGGCAGTTAGAGCTCAACCCTTTAGCCACTCCAGTTCTTCCAACTCAGAACAAGGGAAGAGAGGAGGGACATGGCAGGTTATTCTTCCCTGGGCATAGTAGTCCCACTTTTAGCTCAAGGTTGTTAAAATTATTTCTTTTTGTTTGTGCCAAATAAACTTCAAGTAATCCTTGGCTTTTCATTTCTTTTGTTTATTTACTTTTGAACAGGTTTAATGTCTCCTAGGGTTTAATGTCTCACAATGAGCTGCACTTTACAACCACCTGAAGAACTCTTACAGATTCCAATGTCCAGACCTCAGAATTTCTGTGGGAAAAGCCCAGACAAGAACATTTTAGAAAAGTTCTCCAGGTGATTCCAATGCATAGCCAAAGTTATGAGATAATTCTTCAGGTCTGGAGCCTGAAGGAGTTTAGCCAGGTATAACTGTATTTAGCTCTGACTAGTGTGCAGGCTGCCATTTTGTTTCACAGGGACAAAACAGGAGTTCCTTTACCCAGGGTGCCTTTTCAGTGGCATGGGAATTAGTACGCATCCTCTGCCCCATGGTATTGCACAGGCTCCCTTTCAGGTTTTCATGCAGTCTTATTGTGAAGATCAGTGTCAGAACCTCGGCTCTATTTGGGGTGCAACCTCATAGGTGTCCATTGAAATGCTTACTGGGAGATACTCTATCTATTACCTGTAGCAAACTACTCAAACTTGGTTGTTCAACATCAATTATTTTATTTTATCTTGTGATATAATGCAGATCAGGAATTAAGGCAAGCCTCAGTTGACTGATTTTTCTGTCCCATGTGGCATCAGTAGGGGTCATTGGGTAGTCTTTGGCAAGAACCCATTCTTAATGTAGTTCATCTAGAACAAAGGCAAAAGGAACCAGGTTATTAAGTGTTAGATTAGAGATGCTGTCTTTTTCCAAAACAGCTCTATGTCTGATTTCATTTCCTTGATTCAATACTGTAGTTATTGGATAAATACTGTGGTAACCAACCAGGACTGTTGGGAATATATATTAGCATTCTGATTTCTTTTTATTCTCTTCTCAGAAAGGTTGACTCATCACTTATCAGTAGATACTCAACAGATTTTAATCCAAATAGGAAAATAAAAACGATCAAACTGCATTTCTAAGACAATGTTTATGTATCTGTGAATTAAGTAATTAACAAGGATTTATATGTAAAGTGAATTATTTCCATTTTATTTTTCTATCAATATTGTTGTTGTTAAGTGCCACTGAGTCAATTCTGACCCATAGTGACCCTGGATAGGGTTTCCAAGGAGCAGCTGGTGAGCTTTAATCATCAACCTTGTAGTTCAAACGACTTTGCAGTCTGACACATTAGCCCACAGCGCCACACCAGCAGTCCTCTATCAATATTACATATATGTAATTTGAAAATATATGCAGTTTATCATTAAGACATTTAAACTATTTAATGTTATTTTTGTAGAAATATATACAGAAAAACCTGCTTCCATTCTGTAGTTCATAAATAATGACCAGTGACATTGGTTATATTCTTCACAGTGTGTCAACAATCTCATTATGTCTGATTTAGTTGTTTTACTTTCCTTTATATTAAAATCCCTATCCCCCAATCTTCTCATCTATGCTTTAAAATAACTGTTTACCCCTTGGCTATATATATATATATATATATATATATATATGTATATTTATAGCCTTTTGTATATATATATATAAATAAAACATTTGTCTATATGTATATATATATAACATGTATACATTTTATATGGATTGTTAAGTGCCATTGAGTTGGTTCGGCTTCATAGCAATCCTGTAAAGGGTTTCCTAGAAGTGGCTGGTGAGTTTGACACCAACATTGTGGTTCAAACCAACCTTACAGTTCAGTGCATTATCTTGTAGCGCCACACCAGGACTCCATATTTATATTGTTGCTTTTAAGTGCTGTTGAGTTGGTTCTGACTCATAGCAACCCTGTATAGGGTTTCCAAGAAACAGCTGGTGAGCTTCAATTGCTAACCTTATGGTTCAAACTAACTTTTCAGTCTAGTACATTAACCCACAGCGCCATGCCAGGACTCCATGTATATATATATATTTGGCTATATCTATGTATATACATATATATATATAGATAGATGTTGTTGTAAAGTGCCGGTGAGTTGGTTCCAACCCATAGAAACCCTGTATAGGGTTTCCGAGGAGCAGCTGGTTAACTTGAACCGCCAACATTGCAGTTCAAATAGTTTTGCAGTCTGGCACATTAACCCACAGCGCCATACCAGGACTCCATACATGCATACACATAATTACACAACACATACATGTAGATACTTTCATCTCACCACACATGTACTCACATAGCCATACACATATATACATGTATACTGAGATCATGCCCTCATTTTTTAGTTACTGTTATTATTGTTGTCAAGTTATATATGTAATATTCTTTAGCACAGACATCCTTTGCTCTTGTGCACGTCTTAGAAGTGGCTCGTGAATTTGACACCAACATCATTTACTTTTGTCAAGATGTGTTCATTATACATCTTGGTCAAATGTGTCCACATTTGGTGCTGCTTTTCCATCATCAAAATAACAAGTATCTGCACTCTAGAGTACTATGAAAGTACTGTGGGATGGCCAAAGAACAATCTGCCATGGAAATACAGTTAGAATACTCCTTGGAAGCCAGGATGGTGAAAATTACTTTGTAATATTCTGATAACAAGTTCAAAGTAAGTAGTTTACTTGGAACATGTTATCAGAAGGAACTAGTGCCTGGAAAAGTAAATCGTGATTGGTAATGTAGAGGGTCAACAGAAAAAGAGGAAGGCCCCAAGTTAGATGGATTGACACAGTGGCTGCAACAGTGGGCTAAGCACAACAACAATTGTGAGGTTGGTGCAGAACCAGGCAGAGTTTTGCTTTTTGTGTGCATAGGGTTGCTGTGAGTCAGAGCTGACTTGAAGGCACATAGCAAGGATACAATCAAGAGAGTAAATCCACCTCCCTGTCTCACCAATCGCTAGTAATCACCAATGAACATTGGTCTCTCTCTCTGTATCTCTATATCTATATCTATATGATTACCAGTGATTGTAACACACACACACACACACACACATTTTGTTGTTAAGTGCCATCAAGTCAGTTCTGACCCATAGTGACACTGTATAGGGTTTCTGGGAGGGTTTCCGAGGAGTGACTGGTGAACTTGAACAGCCAAAATTGCAGTTCAAACAACACTGCACCCCAGTGCATTAACCCACTTTGCTACTCTCTATATCTATATCTATATCTATATCTATATCTATATCTATATCTA
>NW_006408723.1:1747982-1757288 GCF_000296735.1 Chrysochloris asiatica | reverse complement strand
AGAGAGAGAGAGAGAGAGAGAGAGAGAGAAAGAGAGAGCAAGCAAAAGTGCTGCAGGATAATTTGCTGGGCCACAAGGTTGGTTAGAACTACAAGGTCAGCGGTTCAAACTCACCAGCCACTCCTTGGAAACCCTATAAAGTGGTAACTGTGAGTAGCAACCAAGTTGGCAGCACTTAATGCTACATATATACATACATATCTATATCTTTATCTATCTATCTATCTATCTATCTATCTATCTATCTATCTATCTATCTATCTGTCTATCTAGTTGTTGTTGTTGTTAAGTACCATGAAGTCGGTTTCGACTCATAGTAACCCTGCACAGGGTTTCCAAGGCTGCAAATCTTTACGGAAACAGAAAGCATCATCTTTCTCCCGTGGAACAGCTGGTAGTTTCAAACTGCCAACCTTGAGGTTAGCAGCCCGATTTGTAACCATTACACTGCCAGAGCTGCATACACACACACAGAAGTACAAACTTACCTTGAAATAAGTGTTGTCAGAATATTCCTAAAAAGCCAGGATTGCCAGATTTCTCTTATACTGCCAACATATCAGGAGGAACCAGTCTCTGAAAAACGACATCATGCTTGGTAAAATGGAGGGTGGGTGGAAAAAAAGAAGGTCCCCAACAAGATGGATTTTATTTATATATATGGATGTTGTTGTTGTTAGGTGCCATCGAGTTGGTGCCGACTCATAGCGACCTTATGTACAGCAGAACGAAACACTGACCGATCCACTTGGCCAATCCATCTGGGTGTCTTCCTCTTTTTCTCTGACCTTCCACCTTACCAAACATGATATCCTTCTGCAGCGACTGGTCCCTCCTGACAATATGTCTGAAGTATGAGAGATGAAGTTTGGCCATCTTTGCTTCCAAAGAGCACTCTGGCTGCACTTCTTCCAACACAGATCTGTTGGTTCTATGGGCAGCCCATGACACTTTCAATATTCTCCTCCAACACCATAAATCAAAAGCATCAATTCTTCTACGGTCTTCCTTATTTACTGTCCAACTTTCACACGCATATGAGATTATTGAAAATCTCATGGCTTGGGTTAGGCACACCTTAGTTCTCAAGCTGACATCTTTGCTTTTCAACAGTTTAAAAAGGTCTTGTGCAGCAGATTTACCTAATGCAATACGTTGTCTGATCTCTTGACTGCTGCTTCCGTGAGTGTTGATAGTTGGTCCAAGAAGAATGAAGTCCTTGACAACTTCAGTCTTTTCTCTGTTGATAAGAATGTTGCTTATTGGTCCAGTGGTGAGGAATTTTGTTTTCTTTACATTGAGATGCAATCCATACCAAAGGCTCTGGTTTTTGATCTTCATCAATAAATATTTTAAGTCCTCTTCACTTTCAGCAAGCAAGGTTGTATCATCTGCATATCACAGGTTGTTAATGAGTCTTCCTCCAATCCTGATGCCACGTTTTTCATATATATATATATATATTCTTGTCTCTTATAAATGTCGGATCATATAATATTTGTCTTTATGTGGTTTACTTGTTTCACTTAGCAGTATGCCCTCCAGAACCATCTATGTTATACTATATTCCACAGACTCATCATTGTTTTTGATAGTTGTGTAGTGTGCATGTACCACGTTTTGCTTATGCAGGCATAAGCATGACTTGTTGTCATGAGGCACTTTTTGTTGTTAGAAGCTCTTGCATTGGTTCTGTCTCATAATGCTCTTATGCACAGCAGAAGAAATCACTGCCAGGTCTTGAGGCATCCATCCTCACAATTGTTACACTTGAGCCCATTGCTGCTGCCACTGTGCCAATCCAATTGGAGGTCTTCCACTTTTTCACTGACCCTCTACTTTACAAAGCATGATGTCCTTCTCCAGGGACTTGTCCTTCATGATAACATGTCTGAAGTATGAAAGACAAAGTCTTACCATCCTTTCTTGTAAGGAGCTCTCTAACTTTTACTTTTTCCAAGATTTGTTCATTCTTCTGGCAGTCCATGGTACCCTTAATATTCTCTAATACCATAACCCTAATGCATCAATTCTTCTACTGTCTTCCTTATTCGTTGTCCAACTTTCACATGCATATGAAATGATTGAAAATACCATGGGTTGGGTAAGGTGTGCCTTCATCCTCAAACCGATATCTTTGCTTTTGAACACTTTAAAGAGGACTTGTGTAGCAGATTTGTTTAATGCAGTATATCATTTGATTTCTTAACTGCTGCTTCCATAAATGTTGATTGTGATCCAAGCAAAATGAAGTCTTTGGTAGCTTCAATCTTTTCTCCATTTGACATGATGCGATTTATTGGTCCAATGGTAAGGATTTTTGTTTTCTTTACATTGAGGTGCAATCCATACTGAAGGTTGTGGTCTTTGATTTTCATCAGTATATATTTTAAGTTCTGTTCACTTTCAGCAAGCAAGGTTGTATCATCTGCATAACACATGTTGTTAATGAGTCTTACTTCCAACCATGATGCCACATTCTTTTTCATGTAATCCAACTTTTTGAGTTATATCCTCAGCATATAGATAGAATAAGTACAATGAAAGAATGAAACCTTGGTGCACACCTTTCCTGATTGTAAGCCATGTGTTGTTTTGGTTAGGTTCCATCAAGTTGGTATCAACTTCTAGTGACCCTATGTACAACAGAACGAAACACTGCCCAGTGCTGGGCCAACCTCAAAATCATTGCTACACCTGAGACCATTGCTGCTGCCACTGTGCCAATACATCTCATGAGGGGTTGACCTCTTTTTCTCTGACCTTCCACTTTACCAAACATGACATCCTTCTCCAAAGACTGGTCCCTCCTGACAATAATCAGTAAAGCACAAGTAATCTTTTTTTTTTTGGAAAGAGTGTCTTTATTGTTTTGCAGTAATCAAAAAAAGATTGGTAGTCAATATTTTGCCAAGAATGTGCATTTAAGAATTTTATTGTTAAAAATGTAAAAAATGGTAGTTGCCTCATTGACTAGAACTAGAAAATCTAATTTACTTATAGAATTAATTTTATTCTTATAATTCTAATTTAAAAATAATAATGAAATTTATGTTTATTGAATAATTAAGTTCAATATGTTGCAGCTTTATTTTTTAAAGAAAATACAATTGCCAGTTTTTCTCATATTTATTTTGTTAAGAAAATTATTGCTTTACATGCAGTTATAAGAAATAGTACAGAGATATCCTTGTACATTTACCAATTTCTCCTAAACTTGAGTACAGTATCACAACCAGAATATTGACACTGATACAGGCAAGATATAGAACATTTTCCATAACCATAAGAATCCTTCATGCTACTTTTTTTATGTTGTTGTTATTGTTGTTAAGTGCTGTAGAGTCAGTTCTGACTCATAGCAACCCAGTATCGGGTTTCCCAGGAGTGGTTAATGAGCTTAACAGTGGTTAGTGACCTTGCAGTCCAGTGCATTAATCCACAGCACCACACCTTCCAGCTGCCAATTTCAATTTATATCCTAGCAATTGCTCTCTATTTCAAGAACATTCCAGAAGTAGAATCATGCAGCATTTAAGCTTCTGTAATCCGGGTATTCATCCAGGTTGTTGCACATGTTGATAGTTTATTTTTTTGCTTGACAAGTAATAGCTTACAGAATAGATGTATTACTGTTTTTTTAACCATTCATTTATTGAAGATCACCTGGATAGTTTCTAGTTTTTGACTACTACAAACAAAACTATTATAATCATCTTTATACATTTGTATGAGAGAAATGTCTAAGAGTACAATGGCTGGAACACTGGAAATTACATATTGAGTTTAGTTTCTTTTTCTAAAACACTTTTTATTGTGAATTGAGTGAAGGTTAATAGACAAGGTCATCAGCTTTACATTCAACAAACTATATGCCATATTTCATTTCAATCATTACAGTCCCCTCCCTGAAACAACAAGTTATTCTGCTTCCTCCCTGTGGCTTCCCTTTTACAATTTATCTTTCACAAATGAGCAAAGCAGAAATATTTTATATATACTTATAAAACAAAACATGTATATTCATTTAAATGTCCTAACGGCACATTTTGCAAGCCAGCCTCCTGTCCACAGGTACACAGTCTTACTCAGTCCATGGGCCTAGAGCCTGCAGCTGCTCTATCTCTCCATGCCATCGCTTCTGCCACTGTCTCTGTTGCCACCACTTTTCTAGGTAGGATCTCCCACTCCACTCATGCTCTTCCTTCTTAATGGTCCTGGAATCATCTGTTCCTGAAATGAAAGATTAATGATTCCCTCTTTTAGATACACATCTTCTACAATTACAGTTGTGACAATCACAATGAATCCTGCTAACAATTACTCACAATTAAATCATGAAATTCTATCAGCATCATCCTCCACCCCTTTCATCAGATCCATCTGGAAAGTAAACAACTTTCTTGTATTCTCTGCTTTCAGCCAATATCCATTTGATGTCAATATCCATCAATGATATCCCTAGTTGTACGTTCTTTTCTGAATCCAGCTTGAATTTCTGACAGTTGCCTGTCAATGTAGTATTGCAGCCATTTAAGAATTTTCTTCAACAAAATTTTACTTACATGTGATATTAATGATATTGTTGAATTATTTCCACATTCTGTTGGGTCCCCTTTTTAGAAATGAGCACAAATATGGATGTCTTCCAATTGATTGGACTGGTAGCTGTCTTTTACATTTCTTGGCATTAATGAGTGAGGAACCCTCCAGGGCTGCATCCATTTGTTGAAAGATTACAGTTTCTATTCTGTCAATTCCTGGAGTCTTGTTTTACACCAAAGCTTTCAGTGCAGCTTGAATTTCTTCCTTCAGTATCACTGGTTCTTGATCATATGCTACTTCTTGGAATGGTTAAAATGATTATTTCTTTGGGTGAGGGATCCCAAAAGGGTAATCTCAAAGGACACAGGATGATCATGGGGCTTATTCTGAAGAAGTTTTAATTATATCGAAAAATTCCCCTTCTATTCCTATTTTAAGGAGCTCTGGTAGCAGCATAGTGGTTACGAGTTGGGCTGCTAATCTCAAGGTTAGCAGTTTGAAACTACCAGTGGTTCTGTGGGAGAAAGATGAGGATTTCTGCTCCCATAAGGATTTATGGTCTTAGAAATCCTACATAGGGTCACTATGAGTCAGAACCGACTCTATGGCACATAACCACTGCCATCATTCCTATTTTGCTGAGAATTTATATTAAGAAAGTGTTTTGGATTTTATCAAATGTCTTTTTTGAATCAATTTCTGTATCATATCAAATATGATCAACAAAATATGATCATATTTTTTCCTTGCTTTATTTGGATGGTGAATTACATTAATTGATTTTCTAGTCAAGGAACTCTGGTAGCATAGTGGTTACGAATTGGGCTACTAATCTCATGGTCAGCAGTTTGAAACTACCAGCTGTTCTGTAGAAGAAAGATGAGGCTTTCTGCTCCTGAAAAGATTTACAGCCTCAGGAACCCTACATAGGGTTGCAATGAGTCGGAACTGACTCCACAGCACATAACAACAACAACAAAGTTAAATCACTCTTGCACTCTTGGTATGAATCCCACTTGATTGTGGTACATGATTTCTTTTTTTGGATGTGTTAAATCTGTTGGCTAGAATTTTGTTGAAAAAATTTCATGTATGTTTTTGAGGGATGCTGGTCTATAGTTTTCTTTTTGTGTGATGTAGTTGCCTGATCTTTGGTATTAGGGTGATGTTAGGAAGTATTTCTTTCTCTTCTATGTTTTTGAGGACTTTGAGTAGAATTGGTGTCAGTTATTTTCTGAATGTTTGGTTAAATTTGCCAGTGAATCTATCTGGCCCTGAGCAATTATGTTGTTTTTGTGTATTTCCTCTTGTTTTTCAAATTTGTTGGGCTATAGTTTTTCATAGTACCCTGTTAGGATCCTCTTTGTCTCCGTTTGGTCTGTTTTAATGTCTTGCAAGTTTCATTTCTTATTTGACTATCTTTTTTCTCTTTTTACTTAGATCAATCTAGCCAGTGGTTTATATTCTAGTTTTGTTGACTCTTTCTATTGTTTTCTGTTTTCTATATCATTTATATTTCCCCTGATCTTTATTATTTCCTTTCTTCTGTTACTTTTGCCTACATTTCCTCTTCCTTTTCTATTTGTTCAAGTTATCAGTTTAAGCTATTGACTTTTGGACTTTTCTTATTTTTTAGTGTAGGAATTTACTACAAAGAATTTTCCTCTGAGTGCTATTTTTTTTTCTGTTTAAAAGGTTTTGATATGTTGTATTTTCATTTGATTCTAAGTAATTTTTAATTTCACTTCTGTTTTTTTGTATGATCTAAGAGGTTTTTCATTTCTGCGTTATTTAGTTTCCATGAAATTGCTATTTCCTATTCTATCTGTTCTTGATTTCTAGCTTTATATAATTATGGTCAGAGAAGATGCTTTGTATGATTTCAATCTTTTAAAATCTGTTGAGACTTGCTTTTTAGCTGGGCATGTGGTCTATTCTGGAAAATAATCCAGGTGTACTGAAGAAAAAGTTAGTACTGCTTTGTTGATGGGTGTATGAAGGTGAGTAAATAAATATTCCTACTAAGGTTTCAGTTCCTACACACTGCTTTGTAGGTACCACTGACTTGGTTTTGACTCATAGAGAATGAAACACTGCACAGTCTTGTTTCATCCTCACAACTATTATGTTTGAGCCCATTGTTGCACCCACTGTGTAGATTTAGGTCATTCAGGGTTTCCTCTTTTTTGCTCACCCTCTGTTGTACCAAGCATAATGTACTTTTCCAGGGACTGGTACCTCCTGATAATGTGTTCAAAGTACATGAGATGAATTCTTGCTATTCATGTTTCTAAGGAGAATTCTTGCTGTACTTCCAAAACAGGTTTGTTTGTTCTTTTGGTCGTTCATGGTACTTTCAATATTCTTTGCCAACCCCATAATTCAAATGCATCAATTTTCCCCAGGCTTCCTAATTCGTTGTCTAACTTTCACATGCATATGAGGTGATTGAAAATACCATGGCTTAGGTCAGGTGTACCTCAGTCCTCAAAGTGACATCTTTACTCTTTAACATTTTAAAGATATCTGTGCAACAGATTTCCCCAATGCAATGCATCACTTGATTTCTTCACTGGCTGCTTCCATGGACGTTGATTGTAGATCCAAGTAAAATGAAATCCTTGATTACTTCAGTTTTTTCTGTTTATCATGATGTTGTTTATTGGTCAGTTGTGTTAAACTTTTTTAACACTGAGTTGTAATCTGTACTGAAGGCTGTAGTCCTTGATCTTCCTCAGTAAATGCTTCAAGTCCTCTTCACTTTCAGAAAGCAAGGTTGTATCATCTGTACATTGCATGTTGTGAATGAGCCTTCTTCATATCCTCAGATTATTTGCTCAGCATATAGATTGAATAGATATGCTGAAAAAATACAATCCTGATGCACACTTCACACCTTTCCTGATCTTAAACCAAGCAGTATTCCCTTGTTCTGTTTCAATGACTGCCTCATAGTCTATGTACAAGTTCCATATGAGTACATTCAATGTTCTGGAATTCCCATTCTTCACAATGTTATCCATAGTGTGCTATGATTCACACAATCAGGTGACTTTGTACAGTCAATGAAATGCTGACAATCATCTTTCTGGTATCCCCTGCTTTCAACCAAGATCCATCTGACATCAGCAATGATATCTCTTGTTCTACATCCTCTTCTAAAACTGGCTTGAATTTCTAGAAGCTCCCTGTTGGTATATTGTTAAAACAGTTTTTAAATTATCTTTAGCAAAATTTTACTTGTGTGATATTAACATTATAGTCAGATAATTTCTGCATTCTTTTGGGTCATCTCTCTTTAAAATGGGAACAGATATGGATCTCTTCTGGTCTGTTGGTCATAGCTGTCTTCCAAATTTCTTGGCATAGACTAGTGAGTTCTTCCAGTGCTGCAGCAGTTTGTTGATACATTTCAATGGTCAATTACTGAAGCGTTTAGTTCATCTTGGGTTTCTTCCTTCAGTGCCAACAGTTATTGGTCATATATTACTTGTTGATACGGTTGGACACCAATTCTGTATTCCTTCCATCTTCTTCTTCTTCTTCTTTTTTAAATGTTTTATTGTGAATTATGTGATAGTTTACATGGGAGAACATTAGCTTTACATTCATCCTATTGTATATCATTTCATTGCCATGGTTATAATCCACTCCATGTATCATCAAACGAAAGGGTATACACTACAAGCCTGTCCCCTGGTCATTAGCACACAGCCCCTCTCCCTTTCTTGGTCTAAAGTCCCCAGACGCTCCATCTCTGGCATCACCGCTTCTCTGGTTAGGGTCTTGCACTCCACCCTTCTCGCTTGATTGTCCCAGGACCTCCACTCCTAGACTGCATTGTCTATCACTCCCCTCCTTTAGCTACAAAATGCCTGCTTTTACATTTCCAACCCTCACAATCAGTCCTGATAGCAATTATTCACTATTGTATCACAAGAGACCTATCTGCATCTCCTTGCATCAGTCCCGCCTAGACAGATTGGATACTACTCAGTGGAGATTCTACCTTCCTCCGTGCCCTCTGGATCTAGGTTCCCTCTTGAAAGCTTGTAAGCCAGTCACTTCTTGCCTTTGTAGCCCGCCCCCCCCCCCCCCCCTTTGGGTAGCCAATGTCCAAGTTGCCAATCCCTGTCTACTCTGTGTATGGAGGGGGTGGGAATAATCCTTACTGTAAAGATTTCTTCCCTCTTTGAGCTCTGTATCCATAGGTGCAGGTCAAGTTCATCAAATTGTATCAGATTACCCTTTTTTCCTCTTCTTTCTTCTTCTAGTTGAGCTCTGATCATCCAGTCATTGAAGTCAGGTCAAGTGGGTAATATCTGCGAGTGTGGGTGTTCTTATGCATATGCCCTCTCTTCTTATCAACTGGATGCTTCACTCTCCATTCTTGTCCTCTGTGGCTGTATGTCACTGACTCTGGGCCCAAGAGTCCCCAGGTCTTGCCACACTGCTCACCAACTCAGTCTCTATCTGGGTTCACTGGAATCTATTGAACGTTGTAGGGCTTAGCTCACCACTTCATTGCTGTTTTTCCCTCACTTCCCCTTATCGGTGATGAACGTGGTCACCAATCAGAGCATGTATTCCCATAGAGTCTTAGTCTTGGAAGGAGGTTTGTCCCGAGGGGACCTGACCACTTGCCTTGACGTGTCCTGGAGCCACTTGTTTGTTCTTATAGTAATCTGTCGGTCTGCGTATATTGTTTTGTATTTTACCTGTTGGTCTTTCTTTCAAGAAGTATCTTCTGTTCTTCTAGCC
>NW_006408723.1:1742354-1747760 GCF_000296735.1 Chrysochloris asiatica | reverse complement strand
TTTGCCCATTCCAACCATGTCTCAATCCCTGTATCCCAGAGCCCTGTTGTTCCAAGGTTGTGCATACATCATTATTTACCTCTGTACCACTTAGCCCACTCAAACCTGCCTAATTGTTTTCCCGTCTGCTTTGTTCTTCCATTCCTCTCCCCCTTCTTGTATATTGCCCCCCTCCCTAGCACCCAAAGTGTCCTGTATCTATTCCCTACCCTGTGCTCCACCTTCCCCTCATCCCACCCTCCACATCCCAGTAACCAGCAAACAATCTCCCCCCCCTTTAACATGGGTTCTTTTCCTAAGTCTTTTACAATAGTGGTCCTATCCAGTATATCTCCTTTTGTGACTGATTAATTTAATCTGCTGCACAAGAACTTTTTAAAAAGTATTGAAGAGCAGAGATGTCAGCTTGAGGACTAAGATGTGCCTGACCCAAGCCATGGTATTTTCAATAACCTCATATGGATGTGAAAGCTGGATAATGAATAAGGAAGATCGTAGAAGAACTGATGCCTTTGAGTTGTGGTGTTGGAGGAGAATACTGAAAGTGCCATGGACTGCCAAAAGAACCAATAGATCTGTTTTGGAAGAAGTGCAGCCAGAGTGTACCTTGGAGGCCAAGATGGCTAAGTTTCGTCTCTCATACTTTGGACATATTGTCCGGAGAGAACAGTCGCTGGAGAAGGATGTCATGCTGGGTAAGGTGGAGGGTCAGAGAAAAAGAGGAAGACCTCTAACGAGATGGATTGGCCAGGTGGCATCATTGATGGACTCAAGTGTGGCAGCGGTAGTGAGGTTGGCCCAGGATCGGACATTGTTTCGTTCTGCTGTGCTTGGGGTCGCTATGAGTCAGTTCCGACTCGATGGCACCTGACAGCAACAACAACAATTTCACTCAACATAATGTCCTCAAGGTTCTTCCATGTTATGTGGTGGCTTGCAGCTTCCTTGTCATTCTTCAAGGTAGCATAATACTCCATTGTGTGTATGTACCACAGCTTGTTTATCCATTCTTCAGTTGATGGGCACTTTGGCTATCCTCCATCTTTTGCTATTGTAAATAGTGCTGCTATGAACATTGGTGTGCATATATCTACTCATGTTATGGCTCCTATTTCTTGTGGATAAATACCAAGTAGAGGAATTGCTGGATCATAAGGTATTTCTGGTTCCAACCTTCTGAGGAAGCGCCATATTGCTTTCCAGAGCGGTTGGACCATTTTGAAACACCACCAGCAAATCAGGAGCATCCCAGTCTCTTCACATCCCTGCCAGCATATATTGTCCTCTAATTTTTTTTTTTTGTCTTTGCTGTTATTGCTGGTGTGAGATGATATCTCATTGTTGTTTTGATTTGCATCTCTCTAATGGCTAATGATTGTGAACATTTCTTCATGTTTGTTGGCTGACTGGATCTCCTCCTTGGTGAAGTGCCTGTTCATATCCTGTGCCCATTTTTTAATTGGGTTATTTGTCTTTTTCTTGTAGAAGTGTTGTAGTTTCCTATATATTTTATAAATGAGTCCCTTGTCTTATGTGTCATTGCAAAATATTTTTTCCCATTCTGTGGGTTCCCTTTTTACTCTTCTGGTGAAATCTTTTGATGCACATAAATTTAATTTTTAGTATGTCCCAACCATATATTTTATCTATTTTTGTTTGCGTGGTTTTCAAAATGTTTGGTAGCCTGTATTTTCCATGAATTAGTGCCCTCACATTTGTCCCTATTTTTTCATTGATGGCCTTCATAATTCTGGGATTCACATTTAGGTCTTTAATCCATGCTGAGTCGGTTTTTGTATAAGGTATGAGGTAAAAGTCTTGTTTCAATATTTTGCATATCACTTTTCAATTCTACCAGCACCATCTGTTGAAGAGACTATCATCTTCCCATGCAATATATTTAGATGTTTTGTTAAAAATCAGTTGGCTGTCCTTCCATCTTCTTTTGATGTTTCCTGCACGGTTTGCTATTTTGCCCATAAAATCTTTCTGTATTACAAGTTGACAAGACTTCATCTCTCATACTTTAGACATGTTAGAAGGGATAAGTTCTGGAAGAAGGATATCTTGCTGGGAAATTGAAGGTCAGTGAAGAAGAAGAAGATCCTCAGCAAGATGGTTGATACAGTGGCAGCAAAATGGGCTCAAATATAACAATTGTAAGGATGGCACAGGACCTGACACTGTTTCGTTCTCTGATGCATAGGGTCGCTATGAATTGAAACTGACTCAACAGCACCTAATAAAAATAATTTCGATAGATTTTCTCAATGGACAATCATGAATTCTTTATATGAAAACTGCATTTGTGGGGGAAAAAAAGTCAGGAAAGTTGCACTGAGAAATTTTTTTCCATCACAAAAGTGTACCACTTGTTCATTCTTCAAGAGTAGCAATGACTGTCCTCTGAGAATTTCAATGGGAAACCATACCCTATCCACCCTATAGTCCTGATCTTTCATCTTCAGCCTTCTTTTTATTTCCTAAACTCAAATAACATTGAAAAGAATCATAAGGAACATGATTTGAGATCTTTGAGGATGCCAAAACTGTCATTTGATGTGGCACAAATCTATGAGTGCAGAATTCTTTGGGGGAAGGGCTAAAGATATGGAAACATCACCTTTATAAATGTACAGACCTAGATAGAGAATATGTCAAGAGATAACAGCATCACATTTTGATATTTTTACTTAATAATGGTTTATATGATTTTGTAGCACTACTTTTTTACTTACCTTCATATGTCCAGTAGGTCATTGGCTTATGATCAATGTCTGTACTTATTATCTTTAAAGATATTCTATTTAGAATTAAGGAGCTCTGTAGCATAGTGGTTACAAATCAGGCTGCTTATCTCACAGCCAGCAGTTCGAAACTACCAGCTGTTCCACAGGAGAAAGATTTACAGCCTCAGAAACCTTGTACGGGGTCGCTATGAGTTGGAACCGACTCCATGGCACACAAGAACAACAACAACAACAATTTAGAATTAAAAGTGATGTGCTGATGTCCTCAACTTTTATCTACTTCTCCTTTCATGTTGAACATGCTATAGCTTTGATGTTAGCTGCACATGTGTTCATAATTGTTATATCTTATTGATGGATTCTCCTTTTTATTAGTAAATAATGTCCTTCTGTTGCCTTTGTAATAGATTTTAATATAAAATCTATGTTACCTGATATCAGTATGGCAACCCTGATCTTTTTTGGCCAATGGCTCCTGAAATGTTTTTTCCACCCTTTTATTTTCAGTCTGTTTGTTTCAGTCCTTATATCTAAGGTGTGTTTATTTTAGGTAGCAAAAGGATGGATTAAAAAAACCCAAAACATTCTGTCACTCTATACATTTTACATGGGGATTTTCAACCATTTGCATTTGAGGTTATTACTGAAAACAAAGTGTCTACTTCTTTCATTTTGTTATTCATTGTTTGAATGCCTTATATCTTGCTTTTTAAAGTGTTAGCAAAGATGTCATTTTGAGGGCACCTCATATGTATGCAAATGCTGGACAATGAATAAGGAAGACTAGAGTCATGCATTTGAGTCATGATGTTGGCAAAGAATGTTCAAAAGTACCATGGACTACCAGAAGAATAAACAAGTTTTTCTTGGAAGAAATGCAGCCTGATTATTCCTTAGAAGTGAATATGGTGAGACTTTATCTCACCTATAACAAGGTCTGTGGTTCTAGTCCACCAGCTGCTCCATGGGAAAAAGATGTGGCTTTCTGCTCCTTCATTGAAAGCCTCTGGACACCCTATACAGGGTTCCTATGAGTCAGAACTGACTCAACAGCATTGAACAACAACAACAGCAGTGAAAAATCTGTATTTAGTTTTTTTGTCATTAATACCTTTTGGTTTCTTCCATTTTGTCTTCTATGTATTTTTTCCAGCTTTTTTCTTAGTGGTTACTACTAGTATTACTTACACAACTTGCAATTGCAACATTTAATATACAAACAAGTAACCTACAGCATTAATGTATTACAACTATTCCTGTTTTGTCCCTCACACCTCCTTTTCTGTTGGTGAGTCTTCAGTGACATCAGTCATCATGACATTACTATATTTGATAAGTTTAATTTGTGCTTATTTCTTATACATTTGAAATTGTGTTGCTTGTGGACCTCAATTTTCAGGTTATTCCATATTGTTGTTGTTATTAAATGTCCCAAATTGGTTCCAACTTATAGTCATCCTGTATAGGGTTTCCAAGGACTGACTGATGGGTTTGAACCACCAACCTTGCCATTAGTAGTCCAGTGTGTATCCAATAGTGCCATGCCAGACTCCACAGAAGTATCATATTTGTGGTCCTTGCATTTGCCCGTGATACTATTTTATGGTCATAGCTCTCTTTATTTTTTCATAAAACTTTTATTTTTATTTCCCATGTGTAATTTTGAGTATTTGTTTAATATTCTTTTCTTTCTCCCTCAAAGAATACTTGTAGAGCTGGTCTGGTAGTGTCAGATTCTCAGAGTTTCTGCTTATTTATGATGTATTGATTTCCCCCACATACTTGAATGACAACTTTGCTAAGTAAAGATTTCTTGGTAGGCAATATATTTTCAATGCCTTACATATATCACTCCATTGGCTTCTGACCGCCAGCGTTTCTGGGGAGAAATCTGAAGTAATTCTTTTGGTGGACTCTTGATGTTTCATATTCATAGTGTGCTTTTCTCTTGCTGCTTTCAGAATTCTCTCTTTGTCTTTTGTTTTCAAAAACTTTATTATGATGTGTCTTGGAGTAGGCTTTGTCTTTTGTTGGGGAGTCCATGTAGCTTCCTGTATTTGTAGAGTCAAATTCTTTTTCTGAGAAATTCTCTATGATTATCTCTTGGAATATTTTTTTCTGTGCCTTTATTATCTAGATGGTCTAAAATTCCAAAAATTTTCCTTGAATTCTATTTGGATTTGTTTGGTTGTCTTTCTTTTTGTTGTTTCTCTTGAGACTTAATATGTTCAGTTACTTTGCTTGTCTGTTAATTTGTTCTGTCTTCTGTCTATTAGGAGCTATTGTTGAATATTTCTCTTATATTTTCCTGTTTAATTATTTTAGTCTTCATTTTCATTATTTATTTTTGGTTTAAACAAAAAGTTTTCAGTCTCCTTATTGAATTTCTCATTTTTTATATCATTTTGTTTTCTGATTTCATTACTTAGTTTCATGTGTGTTGTTTGCTTTAAACATATTTAACACTATTGTCTGAAAGTGTTCTAATTTTTTCATTATGCTAGTTTCCAAAGAAGAAATTTCCACTTTCTCAAGGTTTTTTGTTTTTTTAAGGTTTTTATTGAGCTCTGGTAGCGTAGTGGTTACGAATCGGGCTGTGAACCTTAAGGTCAGCGGTTCGAAACTACCAGCCGCTCCGCGGGAGAAAGATGAGGCT
>NW_006408723.1:1740810-1741304 GCF_000296735.1 Chrysochloris asiatica | reverse complement strand
GGGCTTACAAGTTTTCTCTAATCATGTTTCCCAACATTCCTTTCTATCCCACTCAAGTGTCTATTTTACAATAGTAGGCAAGGGAAACTAATATTGTCAAGGATTTTAATATTATTTACCCTCTTCAAGCTATACCTAGATAGATCCCTGTATCCCAGAGCTCTGTTGTTCCAAGGTTGAGGATGCATCACTATTTATCTCTGTCCCACTAGGCCATGCAAACCTGTCTCAGTGTCCCCCTATCTATCTTGTTCTTCTGTCTCTTCCCCACTTCTTCTATTGCCCTCCCCAACACCCAAACTAAACACCCCATTCCAACCCCATTATGGTTACCTTATATTTCATTAATTCTTCCCTCCACTTAAGATAGTCTATTTTATCCAGTAATCTACCTGACCTTCCCACCATGTGGATCTCTGTTCATTTGTGTTTACCTTCTTTCACATTGTAATTGTTTTGATCATAGACTGACCTCCCAGATCCTCTGTTCTTAT
>NW_006408723.1:1738042-1739684 GCF_000296735.1 Chrysochloris asiatica | reverse complement strand
AGTCACTTTATCTCGTTTCTGGACATGTGCAGATATGGTCATTTGCTTCTGTTTTTTGGGCATATTCAGGGTTTATCTGTGGCCTTAATACTTAGATGAGTATGTACTTTGGTATTTTTTATGCTTTCTGATTGCCTTCAGGTAGATGTGATCAGGAAATTGGCTTCCCTCTTCACTCTTCTTCTTGAGACACTTCAAGATGCCACTGTTGGTTGTTTTCATGTAACTTAGGATTTAATTTTTGGTCTATTTCCTTTTTTATCTGTTTGTTAATAACCTCCAATGCATGTGAAATTTTGACAATGAAAACAGAAGAATTGATGCATTTGAGTTATGGTATTGGAGAATAATGAAAATACCATGGACTTCCAAAAGAACAAACAATTCTGTGTTGAAAGAAATATAGTCAGAATACTCCTTAGAAGTCTGGATTGCAAGACTTCTCTCATATTCTGGACATATTGTCAGGAGGGACCAGTCCATGGAGAAGGACATTATACTTGGTAAAGTGGAGAGTAAGTGAAAAAGAGGAAGATCCCCAAAGAGATGACTTGTCACAGAGGCAGCAGCCATGGGCTCAAGCATGACAACAATTGTGAGTATGGTATAGGACTGGGCAGCATTGCGTTCTGTTGTGCATAAAGTCACTGAGTTAGAGCTGACCCAATGGCAGCATGTTATAGATCTCTGGGTTCTTATTCTGCCTGGTTTTCCCTATGGATGTGAGGGTCCCTTTGTCTTCTGTGACTGAAGGCTTCTCCAGAAGGTTGCACTCCTGGGGCTGGATTCCTTTACTTCTCTTTGTTGTACTGGGGCATGGCTTTCTCTCTGTGACTAATTGTACATGTGCAGGACTTTTTGATGGGTGTGCAGGGATTTTTACTGGCAGCAGGTAGATGTGTGTTGCTCATCTTTCCTGAGGTGAGGGAGGGGAGTGCCTTATTTCTTTGCTTCACAGGTAGTGAAGAAAAGAAATAAAGGCTTTCTTACAGTGCCTAGTTGTGGGCAAAGGGTCAGTTATTTCCTGTGTGTTGTCTGTTTGGTTGTTTGATGTATTTTTTTATCCTGGCTAATGGATGGGTCCTGTAACACTTTGGTGACCCCAGATCCTAGTGCCCACCAACCAGTGTCTTGGAAAGATTCAGCAGTACTTATTCACAGTGTCTCAAATTACCTGTGGCACTTCTCATCTGCATGACTTTTTTTCATTGTAGGCATAGTTTATTTCTGGAATATGCAGTTATATTTCTTTTCTTTTCTTTAAATGTTTTATTGTGAATTATGTGATAGGTTACAATCCCCTCCATGCATCATCAACCAGATAAAGGGTATACCCTGCAAGCCTTACCCCAGGTTATCAGCACACAGCTCTTCTCCCCAAAGTCTCCAGCTGCTCCATATCTCCATGTCATCATCTCTGCCTCCACCTCAGGCATCACTGCTTCTCTGGGTAGGGTGCTGCACTCCACTCTTCTCGCTTGATGGTCCCAGGGACCTCTGCTCCTAGTCTGCAAAGTTAATTACTACCCTCCTTGCTACAAAATGTCTACCTTTACATTTCCAACCCTCACAAGCAGTCCTGATGACAATTATTCACTATTGTATCACAAGAGACCTAGCTGCATTTCCTTTTATCAGCCCC
>NW_006408723.1:1731912-1732442 GCF_000296735.1 Chrysochloris asiatica | reverse complement strand
AGTCCATGAGAGCCAAAATATGACCTTGAATATATCCCACCTGAATTTAGGGATCATCTGAAGAACAGATTTGATACATTAAACACTAAAGACCAGAAGACTTGTGGGATGACATCAAGAACATCATACATGAAGAAAGCAAAAAGTCATTAAGAAGACAAGACAGAAGGAAAAGGTCAAAATGAGTGTGAGAAACACTGAAACTTGCTCTCCAGTGCAGAGATGCTAAAGTGAATGGAAGAAATGAGGAGGTACAAGTGTTGAACAGAAAATTTCAAAGATCAGCTTCAGGAGATAAAGTCAAATATTACAACAAAATGTGTACAGATTTGGAGTCAGAAAACCAAAAAGGAAGAACATGCTCATCATTTCACAAGCTGGGGGAACTGAAGAAAAATTCAAGCCTCAACTTTTGTTATTGAAGGATTCTCTGGACAAATTATTGAATGATGCAGAAAACATCAAGAGAAGATGAAAGGAATACACAGAGTCACTGTACCAAAAGGAAATGGTTAATGTTCAACCATTTC
>NW_006408723.1:1724573-1731506 GCF_000296735.1 Chrysochloris asiatica | reverse complement strand
TCACTCTCCACTCTAGTCCTCTGTGGCTATGTCACTGACTCTGGGCCCAAGAGTCCCCAGGTCTTGCCACACTGCTGGCCAACCAGGTCTTCACCCGGGTTCACAGACGTCTGTTGAACATTGTAGGGCTTAGCTCGCCGCTTCATTGCTGTTTTTCCCTCACTTCCCCTTATCGGTGACGAGCACGGTCACTGGTGAAATTTTTTGGTGCACATAGTTTCTAATTTTTAGTGTGTCCCAATCATCTATTTTATCATCTTTTGTTTGTGCAGTTTTCACAATGTTTGGTAGTCTGTGTGTGACTTGGATTAGAGCCCTTAAATTTGTCCCTATTTTTTCCTTGGTAACATTTATAATTCTGGCATTCACATTAAAGTCTTGAATCCATGCTGAGTTAGTTTTTGTATATGGTATGAGGCAAAAGTCTTGTTTCAATCTTTTGCATATCAATTTCCAGTTCTGCCAGCGCAATCTGTTGGAATGACTGTCTCCTCCCTATTCAATGTACTTTGGCCCTTTGTCAAAGATCAGTTGGCTGTATGTGGATAGGTTAATTTCTGGATTCTCAATTCTGTTCCATTGATCAATGTATCTTTCATTGTACCAGTACCAGGCTGTTTTGACCACTGTAGCCATGTAGTAAATTTTGAAATCAAAGAGTGAGAGGCTTCCAAATTTGTCCTTTTTCTTAAGCAGTGCTTTGCTTATCCTGAGTCTCTTCCTTTCCATATAAAGTTTTTAATTGCTTTTTCCATCTCTTTAAAGAATGTCATTAGAATCTGGGTTGGGATTGCATGATATATGAAGATTGCTTTGGGTAGTATTGGCATTTTCACAATGTTAAGTCTTTCTATACAAGCGCATGGTTTCCATTTTTGTAAGTCTTTTGTAACTTCCAGTTTTGTAAGTCTCTTTTGGTTTCTTATAGTGTTTTGTAGATTTCTTTGTATAGGTCCTTTGTTTCTCTGGATACATTTATTCCTAAAATTTCATCCTTTGGGCAGCTATTGTAAATGGTATTGCTTTCCTAATTTACTTTTCAGTGCTGTCACTATTAGTATAAAGGAATCCAACTGATTTTTGTATGTTGATCTTGTACCCTGCCACTTTACTGAATCTTCAATGAATTCTAGTAGCTTTTATGCTGAGTCTTTGGGGTTTTCCATATATAGGCTCATATCATCTGCAAATAAAGAGAGTTTTACTTCCTCTTTGACAATTTGGATGCCTATCATTTTACTATCTTGCCTTATAGCTCTGATTAAGACTTCCAACACAATTTTGAATAGGAACGGTGATAAAGGACATCCTTGTTTGATTCCTGTTCGCAAAGGGAAGGCTTTTAGTTTCCCTCCATTTAGAGCGATGGCAGCTGTTGGTTTTGCATATATGCTGTTAATTATGTTGAGGAATTTCCCTTCAATTCATATTTTGTTTTTATCAGGAATGGATGTTGGATTTTGTCAAATGCCTTTTATGCATCAATTGATATGCTCTTGTGGTTCTTTTCCTTTTTAAAATTTATATGGTGGATTACATTGATTGTTTTTCTAATATTGAAACATCTTTGTATTCCTGATATGAATCTCCCTTGGTCATGATGTAATATTTTTTTGATGTGTTGTTGAATTCTGTTGGCTAGGATTTTGTTGAGAATTTTTACATCTATGTTCATGTGGGATATTGGTCTATAATTTTCATTCTTAATGATGTCCCTCCCTGGTTTTGAAATGAAAGTTATGCTTGCTTCATAAAATGTATTAGGTAGTTTTCCATCCTTTTTATATTCTAGAATGATTTGAGTGAAATTACTGACAGCTCTTCCCTGGATGTTTGGTAAAATTCACCAGTGAAGCCATCTGGACCTGGACATTTTTGCTTAGGAGTTTTTTGATGACCTGCTCAATTTCTTCTTTTGTTATAGTTTTCTACTTCACTCTGTGTAAATATAGTTAGGTTGTGCTTTTCTAAAAATGTTTTCAAATTTGTTGGAGTACAATTCTTCATAATGTTCTGCTCTTATCCTTTTTATGTCTATTGGGTCTGCTGTAACATGACCTATGTGGTTTCTTATGCATTTTATTTATGTCTTTTCCCTCTCTTATTTTATTAGGTTTGCCAGTGGTTTGCCAAGTTTATTGATCCTTTTAAAGAGCCAGTTCTTGTCCTGTTGATTCTTTAGATAGTTTTTCTGTTTTCTATCCCATTTATTTCTGCTCTAATCTTTATTATTTCTTTTCTTTTGGTGGCTGTAGGTGTACTTTGCTGGTCTGTTTCTATTTGTTGGAGATGTTGTGTTGATTTTAGTTCTTTCTTCTTTTTTGAATGTGTGGATTTATTGCAATGAATTATCCTCTCAGTTTCCATGTATTTGACTTTATTTCCTTGGTCTTCCTATTATTGATTCCTAATTTTATAGCATTGTGGTCTGAGAAGATGCTTTGCAGTATTTTGATGTTTTTAAACTTAAGGAGGCTTGTTTTGTGGCCTAACGCATGATGTATTCTGGAGAATGTTCCATGTGCACTCAAAAATAATGTGTATTGTGCTGTTGTTGGGTTGAATGCTCTATACGGTCTATAAGGTCAAGTTGACTGAATTTTTTAGTTCCTCTGTCTTTTTCAAGTTTCTTTCTGGTTGTTCTATCCATTTTTGAATGTGATGTAGTAAAATCACACACTATTATTGTAGATTTGTCTATTTCTTTCTTCAAATCTATTAGAGATTGCTTTGTAGATATTGGAGCTCTTTCATTGGGAGCATAGATATTTATTATGGTTATGTCATCTTGCTCAGTTGACCCTTTAATCATGAAATAATGTCAATATCTATTATGCTGGCTTTTGCCTTAAAGTTTATTTTATCAGAGATTGGCATTGCCACTGATGCTCATTTTTGTTGCAATTAACTTTGTATGTTTTTTTCCATCATTTAACTTTTAATCTCTTTTCATCTTTGTGTGTAAGGTGTGCCTCTGCCGACAGCATATTGAAGGATCTTGTTTTCCTATCCATTCTGCCACTCTGTCTCTTAACGATTGCACTTAATCCATTGACATGTACTATAATTATTAATAGGTATGAATTA
Source organism: Chrysochloris asiatica (assembly GCF_000296735.1). Lineage (NCBI taxonomy): Eukaryota > Metazoa > Chordata > Mammalia > Afrosoricida > Chrysochloridae > Chrysochloris > Chrysochloris asiatica. The sequence continues at coordinate 1,728,419 of NW_006408723.1, read as the reverse complement.
ATTGCTGTCATTATGTGTTTTGTTTGTTTGTTTGCTTTGGTGTTGCTGGTTTCTTTGTTCTGCATGTCTTCCTGTGCTCAGTTCATATTTTTTGTGTTCTTTCTTGTCACTTTCTCATAATTTTAATGTTTCCATGTTCTGCTTGGATTTAAATTTTCTTGGTATGTTGTATTAATTTTCTTTGAGGTTACCCTATATTCTGTTAATTTTTTCCTCTATTTAAAACAGTCTGTTTTATCCTGCAATCTACTTGACCTCCTTACTACCCAGCTATCTATCCCTATGCTTTTACCTTCTTTCACATTGTAATTGTTTTGATCATAGACTGACTTTCCAGATCATCTAAATTCATTCTTGTAGCTTTGTTCTGTTCTGGACTCTTCCATCTGTTGACTGAGTTCCGGATGGTGCTGCCATGTATGTCAGTCTCTGGTTATTGTCTGTTCTTGTTGGTTCTCAGTCCACAGAACTCCCTTTAGGATGTTTTGAAGCAGTGGGTTGGCTTTGACAAAATCCTATAGCTTCTGTTTATCCTGGAATGTTGTTATTACACCGGAGTATTTGATTGACAGCTTTGCTGGGTAGAGGATTCTTGTTCGGCAGTTTTTTCCTTTCAGGATTTTATATTTGTCTCCCCAATGTCTTCTTCCCTGCATAGTTTTTGCTGAGATCAGAGCTTAATCTGATTTGCTTGCTTTTGTAAGTTAACACTTCTCTTTTCCTTAGCTGCTTTCTGGATTTTATCCTTATCTTGATTTTTGAAGAACTTGATTATGATATGTCTTGTTGATTTTCTTTTGGGATCTATCCTTCCTGGGGATTGTTGAGCTCTTGAATGCTTATCTTTTAATTTTTCAGGATGTTAGGGAAATTTTCTTCCAGCAGCTCTTCAACTATCTCCTCTGTGGATCTCTGTGATTCTTCTTGTTCTGGAATGCCAGTAATTTTCAAGTTATTTCTCTTCATGTTGTCCCACATGAATCTTAGACTTTCTTTTGATTTTGTTATCCTTTTTTCTACTTGCGCTTCTATCTTTGCAGTATTGAGAGATTTGTCTTCTAGCTCGCTAGTTCTGGCTTGTATCTCTTCAAATCTACTCCTTTGCCCTTTCAGTGTATTGTCCATTTGTGATATTTTATTGTTAATTGTTTGGATCTCTTTTTGCAGTTTTTGAATTGTTTCCTATACTGTATCTATCTTATTTGATTGTTCCTGTATTGCTTTCCTGACTTCTTCCTTATTTTTCTCAACCCATCTGTTGAGCATTTGGATGCACCTCAGTGCCATTCTCCAGAATTCTTTCTCAGGTAGTTCCAAAGCCTGCCCTCCTTCCAATGGGAAGTCTAGGTCTACCTCCAGCTTATTTGTCTCATTACTTTATCTTGTTTCTGGACATCTGCTAATTTCATCACTTGTCCCTTGGGCATCTTCAGTAATTAGATGTGTTTTCAATAATTAGATGAATGTATGCTGATGTATTATTAAGCTTTCTGATTTTCTCCAGGTAGATATGATGAGGAGCTGTGCTTCCCTTTTCACTTTTCTTATTCTTCAACCCAGAGTAACTGTAGCAGGTGTGGCTGTCTATCTGGTGTATAATAGCTGGTATTGACTCTTGCCTAGATGATGGGATTTTATAGGGTGTGATTATAGCTTGGCTATATGACTGCAATTGCCTTCTCTTCTTGGGTAATGTAGGGAGAGAAAGAGTTCCCTGAATATAGAGGGGGGACCAAAACCAAAACAACAACAGCAAAACAAAACAAAACCAAAACAGATTGGATGCTACCAGCTATAATCACAGAAAACAAAATCTGTAGCAAGATACTTTTTATAACTTTAATCCACTTCTCTCAGCTTCTTGCCTTCAAGACTATGTGAGAAATTTCAAGATGTCACCATTGGTCATTATGTGATGTAACTCAGGATTTAATTTTTGGCCTGTTTCCTTTTTATTCTGTCTCTTTTCCCCTCCAAACCCTGTTTAGGACTTTCTTCTAGTGAGAAACAGTTCAGGGATGGCTGGAGTTGTTCTGGGAGACTGTTCCATTTTAAGCAGTTTCTTCCCCCTTCTTAGATTCTGTGTGCAGTGGTCTTTACTGAGCAGATCTGTGGACATGCATAGTAGAACCCTCCGGGGGTGGGACATCCACCCACTCAGGAAACCCCTGTAGTCACCAGAGTGGAGGTGCAAAGTCAGTGAGAGACCAATGAACAGAAAACAAAACAAAACCAAAAAGCCCTCCACACCTTTATTTCCAAGGATCAGTCAGAGCTCTAGTGGGAACACTCCTCTGATCCTTCACTAGCTCTGTTATACCCAAGATGGCTGCTCTGGGAGCAGATGGCAGCTGCAGATCAGAAAACACCACCTTCCTTGCTTCTGCTATAAATTCCACTATCAGTAAGCCTTGGAACTGTCTAAATATTCCTTTATATGTAGTTCAGAGTTCTGGGATCATCGCCTGAACCTGCTTCACCAGGTATTCTGTGTTATTGTTGCTGGAGGTCTGCACTGCATTTCTTTCTAATCTACCATTAAGTCCCACCCTGAAACCTCTAGCATACTTCTTAAGTAACAATTTGTACTTCAACTTTTGAGGCTCACTGGGATTTATGTCTAGTTACATGTCTAGAAGCAATAACTGTTGGAGGTGTTTTCTGGGAACATTCAGTAATGTCTTACAAGACCTCTATCTCAGGTGATGCCACAGATAAAAATGGAGTTATTTCTTCAGATAAGAGAGGGGTAGTATTGTCAAGAGTGATTCAACAGAATTTATGGGCCCAGTGCTCCCAGCTTCCTGGTTATTTGCCGATATGTCCCCAACCCAAGTTTCAGGATCTCATTTTTTCTGCAGAATCTGTCCAAGGCTGGGAATTCAGTTGGCCATTCTTATAATAAAACTCTGGGTTTGTTTTTGGCAATATCAGCTATGTAACTAAAATAGATAAGGCTTTCTTTTGGGGCATGAGTGGAAACTTGGAAGTTTTTATAAGGTGCTTGTACTGTGACTCCTTAGCCACAAGCTCATCTCATTAATTTGTCACTTGGGCTCTTGTAAGTAGGTCCAACCAACCAACTTCTTTATATTTCTCATCCTGAAAAAATTGCAGGAAAGTATCAAACATGCAATCACACAAAGCCAATACATGATCTGTTGGTGATGATATTTTGTGTATTAACATTGCCACCTCATACCATGGATTCTGAAAGCTATGCCACCGGTATTTTAAATACCAGCAGGGTCACCCATGGTGGACAGGTTTCAGATGAGCTTCCAGATGAAGACAGACTAGGAATAAGGAGTGATGAACTATTTCTGAATATTTAGTCACTGAAAACCTTATAAATAGCAGAGAAAAACTGTCAGATATAGTGCTGGAAAATGAGCCTGTCAGGTTAGAAGGCACTCAAAATGTGACTGGGGAAGAGGTGCCTCCTCAAAGTAGAGTTGACCATGATGATTTGAATGGAGTAAAGCCCATGGGAATAAAGCCCACAGGACCTTCATTTGCTGATGGGGCGCAACTCAAAATGAAGAGAAACAGCTATAAACATCCTCTGAAAATCAGAACATGGAATGTACAAAGTATGAATCTGGGAAAATTGGAAGTTGTCAAAAATCAAATGGAACACATAAACATCAACATCTTAGGCATTAGTGAGCTGAAATGGACTGGTATTGGCCTTTTTGTACCTGATGACCACATGGTTTACTATGCTGGAAATGACAATTTGAAGAGGAATGGTGTTGCATTCATTGTCAAAAAGAACATATCCAGATCAGTCATGAGGTACAGCATTGTCTGAGATAGGATAATATCCATGTGCCTACAGGGAAG
>NW_006408723.1:1708754-1722463 GCF_000296735.1 Chrysochloris asiatica | reverse complement strand
GCCAAACTTCGTCTCTCATACTTTGGGCGTATTGTCAGGAGGGACCAGTTGCTGGAGAAGGATATCATGTTTCGTAAGGTGGAGGGTTAGAGAAAAAGAGGAAGACCCCCCCCCACCCATGAGATGGATTGTGCAAGTGGCAGCATCGATGGAGTCAAGCGTGACAACAGTAGTGAGGTTTGCCCAGGACCAGACAGTGTTTTGTTCTGCTGTGCATAAGGTCGCTATGGGTTTGTACCAACTCGATGGCACATAATAACAACAACAGCCACAACATACCATGGATTAGTAGCACTCTCACAGTCTTTAATAGTTGAGGCAGATTTCTCAGTGTATTTAAATGTAGTCAGACTTGAGAAACCATTTAGAGATTCATCCTCATGAGTTTGATTCTCTAGAACCACTCTTGGTACCAAATGTCTTAGGCTGTGTTCTCTAGAGAAGATTATATAAAGGAAATGGCTTACACAGTTGTAGAGGCAGGCACATCCCTAGTCTGTTAGTCCAATGTAAGACTAAAGCCTTCTGCCTTATGTACCTTAGGACTGATGGAAAGAAGATCAGCAGGTCAGATGGAAATCAGGCAGGCAACTTGGGCAGATAAGATGGCTAACTGCTGATGACTCCCAGGATCAGCAGGCAATAGAGCAGGCCAATGTCTCAAGTCCAAATACTGGAGGTTAGATGATGATCCAGATAGAGAAACCAGACTCAGTAGAAAGCAAACAAGTTTTTTTCTGAGTGTTCACTATAGTGGAAGCAGGTCACACTCCAAGGAAAGTTTTCTTTCTACTGATTGGCTGCTCATAACAAATATCATCATGGGGGATTACAACATCTTAACTGCCAAACTACTGAGAATCCTGACCCATTCAAGTTGACACAAAACCTTAACTATCACAGAGGGAGAGGATTCAGAGTTTTTGTATGTCAAGGCTAAGCAAGACCGATGAAGTCACTGGATGGGGAGGAGAAAACAGTTACCCTCTTGGCTACTAACCGAAAAGTAAGAAGTTCAAGTCCACCTACAACTGCCTTAGAAGAAAAGCCTAGCTATCTGTTTCTAGCAAAACAGTTATTGAAAACACTGTGGAGTGCATATTTACTCTGACATACATGGGTCCCCAGAAAGTAGAATAACCTAGAAAACAACTGATAAGAGAGAAAAACCTTCAGCAAGTGAGCTCCCCTTCAGACCACTGACTCTATCACAGGCTATTAGCATCAACAAACTGGAGGAAGCCCTGTTTTACTTCCCATTGTTTTGTTTTAGGCCAAATTTTAGATTTTGCAAAATCATTTTAAACCTTGATTTTGTGCATCTGTGTTCTGCACATTTCTCTCAGCTGTGATACTTTTGGCTCTATTGCTTTCTCTATGAAGAGGTATGAAGAAGTTACTTGCAAGAATCAAGAAACATCAATGACCACATTTGGGGGAATGTCTCATTATTTGCCACTTTTGCACCAAATCATTCAGGCAGTTTAGCCTACGTGATGTAACACATTTCCAGAGAGACACTCAATGTACAGGGTTAATTGTGGATTCAGAGTGAGTTTCTAGACCATTTCAGAAACCATTTAAAGAAAAAAAATGTTTCTTATAAAACTTAGACACATGACAAAGAAAGGAAGTAAAGTATCAAAAGGTCTTGGTTTAACATTTTGGTTTTAAATAGCAGTATTTCCCCTGTATCTGCCCTTTTCCCCCCTCATCAAACCAAATGTCCAACTTTGGATTGAGAAGACATCCTTATGCTACATGAAATCATTGTGCTTTTTGGTGTATCTTTGGGTGACCAAATAATAACAATACAAAGTACCTACTAGGTGCCAACCACCAGGATAATCTAGATATATTTCCACTACCCTGGTAAGGTGGGAATTATTATCCTCACTCAACAGATAGGGTAACTGAGCTATTTAAGTACAAATAACATATGGAGTCCTGTGGCACTGTGGGTTCATGTACCAGACTGCAAAGTTGGTTTGAACTGCAAGGTTGGTGGTTTATGTTTGTTGCAGACCGTGTGCCGACAATACAGGCTCCTTGGAAACCCTATACAGAATTGCTATGGGTCGGAACCGACTCGACAGCATTTAACAACAACAACATATGGAGTCCTGGTGTGGGGCTGTGGGTTAATGTGCTGCACTGCATAGTCAGTTTGAACCTCAAGGTCAGCAGTTCAAGCTTACCAGCCTATGCTTGGACACCCTATATAAGGTTGCTGCGAGTTGGACCCGATGCAATGGCAATTAACAACAGCAACAACAAACATGTGAGAACCAGAGGCCACCTCAGGCCTCTCTTGTCTATACTTTAATAAAGTCCTAGGACATTAATCTTTGTTGCTTAGCTTTCCTATTAACATTACAAAATAAAATGATTCTGTATCTTACTGTTTCGTCACCTCTAAATTCTCTTATCACTAAACGATTGCCAATGTTTAAATTCTTTCTTTACTCTAAGACCTATCTTTGAATCTCTGTTGTAATTTTCTACTGGTGGGAAAAGCTTCCTTCTTTCCCCTGCTTACTTCTTTGTTGAGTTGACACTCACCTCATACCAGGAAGGATTTTAGGCAGCTTGCTTCTTGTTTAAATGTTTGTTCAAGTTTGTGTGGTTCCTTTGTAATATGAGTTTCTCAGAAATGGCATTCGTGTTTGTGGGAATAGAGTCTGGTAAGAAATGTTGGCTCTATCTAGTGTTCCCATTAAGACATGAGTCTCCAGTCTTAATATATATCCTCATATATTCAGACCTTGGAATAGTATCAACACTGCTACCTCCTGAGAGCTTTCCATCAAAATCAGTTCTCTGATATGGTAAGGAATGTATTTGAAAAATACCAAAATAATCTTAATTACTGAAAATTAGTATAAAACTCTGCAAAGATCAAAGGAAACATTTACCAGAGGGCAATGGTAAAACCATGCTGAAGTTAGATGGCACCTTTATTTTTTGTAATTCAGAAATATATCTTTGTCCACTGAGTTTCTACTTTCAGAACATTTTGTATTCCCATGAGAAGTAGGGAGGGTTATTCTGGAAACCAAATGGTACTTCTTTTTGTATATGTGATTTTATTTATTTTGTTGTTATTGATGAGAGTATACACAGCAATATGTACAATGATTTAACAGTTCCTTCATCATTAACATAAATTCACTGCCCTCTAAGGTTCTTATCTAATCTTTCAAGTTTCTGTTGTTAATTTGATCATATATATGATCTTTTAAAAGAACTATTTATAGTTCTTTAAAGATTTAAATTATTGTTTGGTTTTAACAAGACTTCAAGAGATATTTTTGGTTAGAGATTTAAAAATCATCTCAGGCAGTAGTTTCTGAGGTGGTACACCCAAACTTCGTGATTCCAGGAAGTCTGAAATTCATGAGAACTTGAAATTCTGCTCTGATTTTCCCCCTTTTGATCATGATTCTTCTATGGAATCTTTAATAAAAATTTCAGTAATGGTAATTTGGGTACCATCTAGTTCCTCGGGTTTTATGGCAAAGGAGACAGTTGTTCATCTTCATCTGTTATCCAAGGTGAATGGAGACCAATTGTTGTGTCTTGGATGGCTGCTTGCAATCTTTTAAGTTCCAGAGTCTGTGGATCCAACTACTAGGTAGAACAGAGGTACTGAACGTTCCAACTAACTAGAATGTCCCATGGAAACATGATCCTAAACTTTCAAACTAAGAAACCAAATTCCATGACATTTTGATTGTACAGAATCAGTCTCAGGAACTGCTCTTTTTCTTTTTTTGTCATTCTTGTAAATATATCTTACAACTTTTTCCACTTCAATTTTTAGAGGTGTACAACTTATTGACAACAATTATAGTAATTGGTTGTGCAACCCTACTCTTAACTAATATGATATTTCCATCACTGTTAAATCCCTCCTTCCTTTTCCCTCCTCCCTATCACTGGTAATCCAAATCAAACCCACTGCATATGAGTTGATTCTGACTCTTAGTGACCCTCCAGGGTAGAGTAGAACTGCGTTTCCAAGCGTGTAAATCTTGACAGAAGTAGACTGATGCATCATTTTCCAGTGCAGTGACTGGTTGCTTTGAGCCACTAACATTTTGGTTAACATGTAAGTGTTTTAAACCACTGAACTACTAGGATTCTTCTGTCCCTGGTAACCACTAATAAACTTTGGTTGCTATACATTTCCCTTTTTTTGTTGCTTTATATAAATAAACTCACATATATTTCTGCTTTTTATTGACTTATTTAATTCAGTATGGCTTCCAGTTTCATCATACTGTAGCATGTATTAAGACTTCATGCCTCCTACTGCCTGAGCAGTATTCTATTTTATGTATGTGCCACATTTTATTTATCTATGAATCTATTGATGGTTGTTTAAGTTGTATCCACATTTTATGAACAGTGCTAAAATGAATATTGGTATACTAATCTCTGTCTCTGCTGTCAAAACTTTTGATTATATACCTAGGATTGGAATTACTGGGTCTTATGGAAGTCCTGGTGTGGTGCTACACGATAAGCACTGGACTGCTAACTGCAAAGTCCTTGGTTCAAACTCACCAGCTGCTCTTCAGAAATCCTATACACGGTTGCTATCAGTCAGCACTGAATTGATGGCATTTAACAACATTTTGGTTATTAGGTTCTTGCCAGATATATGGTTTCTAAAGATATTTCTCAGTTTGTAGCTTATCTTTTAATTTTTTTATAAAATCTTTTGATTACCAAAAGTATTTAATTTTTGTGAAATCTAATTTATTTATTTTGTCCTTTGCTGTTTGTCTTTTTATTATTAGATAACCCACTGTTAAAAGTTCTGCTTGATGACAGTGCTGCTCCTGATTTTTTTTCTAAGACTTTTTTGGTTTTAGTTTACACATTTAGGTCCTTAATCCATTTTGAATTAGGTTTTTGTATTGTGTAAGGCATGGATCCTGTTTATTTTTTTTCTGCATGTGGAGATTATTCCAGCACCATTTATTGAAGAGACTCTTCTTTCCCTATTGAATGGATTTAGCGCCCTTGTTAAAAATTAGTTCACCACATGCATGTGGCTTTCTTTATGAGCTTCCAAATCTATCCTGGTGTGGCACTGAGCTGCAAGCCACAAGGTTGGCAGTTCAAACCCACCAGCTGCTCCCCAGAAACTCTATGCAGGGTCACTATGAGTTGGAACCAACTTGATGGCACTTAATAACAACTAGTTCCAGTAACTTTCTTGTGGAATCTCCAGGATTTTCTATGTATAGGATCATTTTATCTACATATAGGTATAGTTTTACTTCTTCCTTAACAATATGGATGTCCTCTATTTCCATTTCTTGCCTTATTTCTATGGCTAAAACTGTAGTACAATATGAATAAGAGTTAGGATAATGGGCATATTTGTCTCAGAGACCATGTTTTGTATAATTTTCATGTTTTTGAATTTATTGAGGCTTGCTTTGTGGTCTAAAATATGAATATGGTCTATTCTGGAGAATGATCCATGTGTGTTGGAGCAGATTGTATAATATGTGGCTGTTGAGTGGTGTGTTCTGTATATTCCTTTGAAGTCAAGTTGGTTGATGGTGTTATTTCAATCTTCTGTATCTTTGTTGAGTTTCTTTCTAGTACTGTTTATCATTGAAAGTAGTGTGTTAAGGTCTCATTCTATTATTTTAGAATGGCCTATTTCTCTTTTTAATTCTGTTAGAGTTTGTTCTAAACATTTTGGAACACTTTCGTTATTGTGCATGGATATTTATTATGGTTATGTTCTTCTGGTTGATTGGCCCATTAATTATTATATAATGCCCTTCTTTGTCTCAATAGATTTTGACTTAGTCTATTTTATCAGAAATTATTATTGCCACTTCTGCTATCTTTTGGTTACTGTTTGCTTGATATATATATTTGCTGTCCTTTGATTTTTAACCTATTTATGTCTGTATCTAACATGTGTCTCTTGTAGGCAACATATTGATGGATCTTTAAAAAAAAAAAAAAATCCACTGTGACTCTCTTTGCCTCTTGATTGGAACATTTGAATCATTTATATTTAGTGTGATTATCAAAATGAATTTACTGCCACTATTTTGTTATGCCTTCCACTCGTCTGTCAGTTTGTTGTACTGTGGTGGCTTGTGAGTTGCTGTGATTCTGAAAGCATAAAGTTTTACAGCCTTGGAAACCCTGTACAGGGTCGCTATGAGTCGGTTCTGACTCCACGGCATATAACTACCACCTCGTTCCGTTCCTTCTCAACTTCATCTTTAGGTAAATGTAGTCCTTATGATATTGAGCATACCTTAATAGTCCTGTTGTCCCCCCGTCTACCTGTTCCCCCTGTCTACTGATTGGCTGAAAATTGGGTCATGAGGGTGAGTTCTTTTCCATACCTGAAGGATAGTCAAAGGCCATAGTCAGTCTCTTTCTGAAAAGTAAGTCCAGTCTTTTTTTTTTTTTTTTTTTAATAATTTTGTGTTTTGTTGCCTGTTTTCTTTCACTTTATCTGGGGGCTTCTAATCACTTTCCCATTCAGAGAAGTTGTTAGTAGTAGTCAGGCACCATCTACTTCTTGTGATTTTAGAATTCCTTTAGGTCATTGGACTAACTGACTCCAAGTCTCCTCAATTTTCATACTCTTATTTCCTACACACATGGATAGACTAAAGGCTGTACCTTAGATGGCCACTCATGAACTTTTAAGATTTCAGATTATACTCACCATAGTAGGATGTAGAACATTGTCTTTGTGAGCTATGTTATGCCAATTGACCATGATGTCACCTGAGACTATGATCCTGAGCCCTCAGGCCCAGTAACTCATTGCCTTAAGATGCTGAACAATAACTAAGAAGTTATATATATGCTCCACCACCTTCATACTTTTGTTTGCAGGAAACTTAAGTACACATGTGCAAAATATACTCTTTCCAAGTCTTAATTATCTGTGGGTATACAGCCACTCTTTCTCCCATACCCATTCAGCCTGTGTCTCTGTCCATATGTCTACCTACAGAACACTATTCTAAGGTTGTGTATATATCACTATTTATTTCTATATCCTTTAGTTTTTGCATGCCTCTCTGTGTCTTCATTTGTCTTCGTCACTCTTCTGCCAACTTCCTTCTTCTTGCATATTGCCTTTTTCCATCTTGTATATTGTCTTCCCCATCATCTGAATTAACATGTGTCTACCCTCTAGCCAGTGAATTATTCTCTCTTCCCTATGATCCCTGGTAACCATCAAAGAATTATTCTTTTAGTATGACAACTTTTCTTGAGTTTTTACAATAGTGGTTTCATACAATGTTTGTTCATTTGTGATTGACTAATTTCACTTAGTATAATGTCCTTCAGGTTTATCAGTGTTATGAGGTGTTTCAAAGATTCATCATTATTCTTCAGCATTACATGGTATTCTATTGTGAGTACATACCAAAGTTTGTTGATCCATTCTTCTTCTTCCACTGGTTGGTTATTTAAGCTGTCTCCATCTTTATGCTACTGTGAATAGTGCTGTGACGAACATCTGTGTACATATATGTACTTATATCCTGGATCTTATTTCTTGTGGATATATACCCAGTAGAGGGATTGCTGGGTCATATGGTATTTCTATTGCCAATTATCTGAGGAAGTGCCATAGTGTTTTCTACAGAGGATGCACCATTTTACAGTCTCACCAGCAAAGTAGGAGGATCCCAGTCTCTCACACCCTCACCATCATTAGTTGTTTTGTTTTTTTTTTGAACTTTGCTGGTATGAGATTATATCATTATTTATTTATTTATTTATTTATTTTCATCTCTGTAATGGCTAATGATCATGAATATTTCTTCATATGTTTGTTGGCTGCCTGAATGTCTTCTTTGGTGGAGTGTCTGTTCATGTCCTCTGCCTATGCTTTATTTGAGTTGTCTTTTTCTTGTAGAGGTGTAATAATTTTCTATACATTTTAGAGATTAGTCCCTTGTCAGATAATGTCATTGGATAAATTTCTCCAGTATGTGGGCTCTCTTTTTTACTCATTGGTAAAGTCTTTTGATGAATACCACTTGGTCATGATGTATTATTTTTTTGATATGTTGTTGAATTCAATTGACTAAGTTTCTGTTGAGAATTTTTACATCTATGTTCATGAGGGATCTTTATGTATAATTTTCTTTTTTAGTGATGTCTTTGGCTGGTTTGGTAAGAGGATTATGTTCACTTCATAATAGATATTCAGTACTTTTCCATTCTTTTCTTTGCTCTTGAATAGTTTGAATAAAATTGTCAGCTCTTCTCTGAATATTTGGTAAATTTCACCAGTAAAGCTATCTGGGCCTGTACTTTTTTTGTTGGGATTTTCCTGATGATCTGATCATTTCTTCTTTTGTTATACTCTGTTCAAGTTATCTACGTTACTCTGTTGTTTCTTAAGGTATGTCATTGTGTTTTTCTTAACATTTATTCATTTTTCTAAATTTCCCAATTTATTGGACTACAATTCTTTATAGTATTTTGTTACTATCCTTTTCATCTCCATTGGCTCTATTGTGCAATCAGGGAATGCCCTTCTCAAACATTCCATCTTTTGGGAAAAAGGAGCAATCAGACAACACCCTTCTTTTTTGGGAAAAGGGAGCAAACAGGTAAGAATCCTTCTTAAGTATTTTAGCTTCTGGGAAAGGGGAACGAACAGGTAAAAATCCTTCTTAAACATTTTAGCTTTGCTGATCCTTAACTAACTTCAAGACCTCATGACTAAATTGACTTCATTTTGTTTAGGTCATTTTCCATTTTTATTTTTAGATTTCATGTCTATGAAATCAGTTTTAAGTGAAAATAGTTGCTTTGTTCCTGGACATTATACTTTGGTCCTTTAAAACAACAGGTTTTACAAAGGGCTATACAACAAGGTGAACATTGAATACAGCAACATATAAAAATTCCTATGACAATACAAACTCCGAACCTCACTACTAATATACATGGCTATCCTAGATTGGGTAACCAAGACAACCAACTTTTAATATCTATTCTAAAGAAGCCTTTCTCTATTGAATATCAGAAATTATTCCTTTCACATTTTTCAGTTTTTGTTCAATTAGTTCATAATTGTCTGAGAGTAAAACAACACAATCCTTTAAATTAATTCTTCACACCCATGATTATGCCATAAAACTAAATAACCTATGTTGTTGTTGTTATGTGCCATCGAGTCAGTTCCGACCCATAGCAACACTGTATAGGGTTTCTGAGGAGCAGCTGGTGAACTTGAACCACCGACCTTGCAGTTCAAACAGCTTTGCAGTCAGGTACATTAACCCACAGCACCACACCAAGACTCCAAATAACCTATAGCAGCCCTGTTGTCCAATACTGCCTCCCTGACCTGTCCTAGTTCTGCACTTAGGGCATTAAGTGCTTGGGAAGTTGCATTTAGAGCTTTGACAATTGAGCAAGCTAGCTGACTTACTTTTCCATTTAGAGCAATGACCATGACAGGCATGACAAACAGAGACAAAGCTACATATTCTGTTGTTATTGTTATTATGTGCTGTGGAGTTGATTCCAACTCATAGCGATCCTGTACAGGGTTTCTGAGGCTGTAAATCTTTATGGGAACAGAAAGCCTCATCTTTCTCCCAAGGAACAGCTGCTAGTTTCGAACTGCTGACTCTGAGGATAGCATCCTGATTTGTAACCACTATGCTACTAGGGCTGAATACATGCAGATTACTACGGCAGTCAGCAGATAGGTTAACTTCCTGGGTTACTCTACTCTTTATTTCTTTTAAATCCTGGATTCTAGGTAAAAACGTAGTGAATTGTCCAAGGGAATAGAGCCCCTCTGAGGCATTAACAGGTACATACAAAAAAGCCTTATGCCCACAAAAGAAGAACAACCCAGAAGGCAGTTTAATATGTCCATGAGCATACGACACTGTCTCTACCTTTGTACAGATAAAAATGGTGTTTTTTAAGGATTTGCAATCAGTTGTACAACCAGAGAACTGCACACAATGGACCCTAGGGGTAACTGTTTTAAGTTGAATAGAGAACATGTCTCTCTCTTTTCTCATTACCCCTGGACCTCAATTATAGATGTCATTATAGGTGATATTCTTTTTAATATATTGAAATTGAGTGAAATTCCGAATTAATTCTAAAGGAGTACATACCACTACTAGACATGAGGTGGAGGTCTGTTCTATGGAAGTGCCTCCTGAAAGAAAAAATCTGATACATTCATTACATTCCAAGCTAAATATACCCAAATGTTTTCATCCCACTGAAAGGGAATAATGTTTTGCAAGAGTCTCATCACAAAGAGGAGGAGACATTATTTTAAGGGGCATCTTCTTCTTCTTTCTTAAAGGGCATTTTCTTATCTTTAGTTAGGCTGCTCCAGTGGTTTCTGATGCCCAGGTTGTCTTGTTGACTGATGGATAAGACTTGACTCTGGTATGGTATGTCCAGGTTTTAAGTCTGGCCAATTTGACAGCTGATGGGGTGATCTATAAGGTTTCCCAGGGTCCAGTCCACTTCTCTTCTAATTGGTTTTCAGGTCTATCTCTCCACATTCTGAGTAGGACCTGGTCTCCAGGCTGGAAAGGATGTAGATTTCCTTAGGGGAGACCCCTGACCTGGGACGAGAGTCTGTGAGTTACTGATAAAATTTGTTGGATATGTTGAACATATCTCTGAACCTTTAGATCTTTTTCTATTTCAGGGCTGAGTTGCAGTGAGGCAGCCTGGAAGGGCCGCCTGTACACAATTTCATAGGGGCTTAATTTAAGCCTGCTTCTAGGGGCCACCCAGATTCTGAATAAGGCAATGGATAAGATCTGGTCCCAATGCAGTTGAGTCTCTTGATAAAGCTTAGCTACATGTTTCTTCAGGGTTTGGTTCATCCTCTCCACCTTACCTGATGACTGGGGCCTCCATGCTGTATGTAATTTCCATGTGATCCCAAGGTGTCAGCTTACTTGCTGAGTAATATCTGCTACAAAAGAGGCCCTGTTATCACTCTGAAGGCTACCAGGGAGTCTATACTTGGAGATAATCTAAGAATACCTTTACAACCTCTGATGCTTACTCAGTTTTGGTAGGGAATACTTCTGCCCATCCTGAGATTGTGTCTACCAGAGCTAAAAGATATTTGAATCTTGGCTGGTAGGCATTTGATGAAGTTCAACTTCAAATATTCAAAGGGCACAGTTCCTTGGTGTTGTTGCAAGATCTTCCTTCTGAGTTTTTCAGTTTTTTAATTGTTTTTCAGGTAAATGAGGCATTTGGCTGTTTCTTTACTTATAATCTGAGCAAGGTGTCTTCCCTTTAACTAACATTGTATAAATTCAGCTAGTGTCTTTTTCCCATAGTGGGACATTTCATAGATTCACCTGATGATTAAGGAGGTCAGGGTATAGGGGGTTAACAACATTCCTTGGTCATTCAGCAACCAGCTGGCTTCCATCTTCTGAAATCCTTCTTTCTCAGCCCATGCTAGATCCTGTTCATCATACTTTGGTTGGTACTCAGCCAAATTCACATGTTGTATCAGGGGGGCAATTATAGTCTTCTGGCTGCCTTACAGGCTTCCTGATCTGCAAATTGATTTCTCTTAGAGACAAAGTCCATGCCATTCTGATGTACTGGACACTGCATGACTGCAACCTTGGTTGGAAGGAGGATAGCCTCAAGTAGCTGGAGAATCTCAGGGCCATATTTAATCTATTTCCTATTGGCATTCAGGAGCCCCCTCTCCTTCCAAATAGCTCCATATGCATGTAAGGCTAAAAGTGAAAATTTTGAATCTGTGTATACATTCACAGTCTTTCCTTCTGGCATTTCTAAGGTCCTTGTGAGTGCCACTAGTTCAGCTTTTTGAGCTGAAGTTCCTAGGGGAAGTGCGTTTGCTTCCACCTGGTGGAAGGTATCGCCATCCATAGCCACCACCATGTAACCTGTCCTGCGAATCCTTTCTTCCATGTAGCTGCTTCCATCCACAAACAAGGTCCATTCAGTGGCCTCGAGTTAATGATCAAAAACGGCAGGTCTTCTGGAAAACACCTGTTCAATAGTGTTTACACATTCATGTTTGAGAGGTTCTTGGGTTGGGTCAGGGAACAAGGAGGCTGGGTTGAGGCCAGCCACAACTTTTAATGTTACTTCAGGATTGTCTAGGAGAATGGCTTGATATTTTCCCATTCTCTCTGCTGTGAGCCAGAGACTGCCTTTTTGCTGAAGCAAAGTCAAAACCTGATGTGGGACATGGAGAGTGACTGGTTGCCCCAGGGTAAATTTTTTGGCTTCTTGGAGCAATTCACAAGTAGCTGCAACTGCGTGGAGGCAAGCTGGCCATCCTATAGTAGTCAAGTCGAATTGTTTAGAAAGATATGCTACTGGTTGGGGTACTTTGTCCAAGTATTGGGTCAGTACTTCCAGTCCAATTCCTTGTCTTTCACAAATAAACAAAGAAAAAGGTTTAAGCAGGTTGGTGAGACCCAAAGCTCGGGCTGATGTCAGAAGTTCTTTTAGGGTACTGAAAGCCTTCCTGCATTCTCCTGTCCATTCTGGGGCTCCTCTTCTGCACCTTTAAGAGCCTCCTAAAGGGGCCTGACTATGAGACCGGGATTAGGTATCCAAATTCTGTAGAATCCAGCCATTCCCAGAAACCCCTCTAAGTTGTTTTTGGGTTTTCAGATGGGAGTCTGTGTAATGAGCTCTTTCCAGTTTTCCAGCAGGCTGCATTTTCCTGGCTCAATCTGGAATCCTAGAAATTTTAATTTCTGCTGGCAGATTTGGGATTTAGACCAAGAGACATGGTATCCCCATTGTGCTAAGTGATTTAAAGTCATAATGGTGTTTTCTAAGAAGTCCTGGAATTGTTCTCTGTGATGAGCAAATCATATACATATTGCAAGATTCTCCCTTTATTTAAGGTAAAGTCCAATAGATCCTGTGCCAGCGCCCCCTCAAAAATGTGGGAGAAGGTAGAACAAACAAGATGGCAGATTGGGTAGAAGTGCAGTGAGGAGCGCCATCAGCAAAAACAGAATACTGGAACAAGCAGGCTCAGGGGATGGTGCCAGAACTCTGAACCACATATAAAGGAATATTTAGAAAATTGGAAGGCTTACAGCTAGGGGAATTTGTAGCAGAAGCAAGAAATCCATTGCTTTTTAATCCAAGACACTCAGCAGCTCCTGAAGCCACCATTATGGGCAAGACCAAGAGGGGGAAAGGATCAGAGTAGCCACAGATGCCTGACAGAACCACAGATATCAAGGCGTGGCCACTCTTTTTTTTTTTTGTATCTGTTCATTGGTCTCTTGCTGTCTGCACACCTCCATTCAGGTGACTAGAGGGGGTGCTGGAGTGAGTGGACAATACACCCCTGGAGGGTACTACTAAACATGTGCACAGATCTCCTCGAAATGTAAAGCAACAGTTTCCACTTAAAACCAAACAGCACTGCAAAACGGCCACAGCCAGCATTGAACTGTTTATCACTAGGAAAAAGGCCTGAACAGACACTGTGGAGTGGGACAGGCAGACTAAAAAGGAAATAGGCTGAAAATTAAATTATAATGACCAACAGTTGTTGTTGTTGTTGTCAGGTGCCATCGAGTCGGAACTGACTCATAGCGACCCCATGCACAGCAGAACGAAACAATGTCCGATCCTGGGCCAACCTCACTACTGCTGCCACACTTGAGTCCATC
>NW_006408723.1:1704749-1707174 GCF_000296735.1 Chrysochloris asiatica | reverse complement strand
TTTATCTTCTCCAGCTGATCTTTGAAATTTTCTGTTCAGGTCTTGGACCTCTTCAATTTTTCCATTTGCTTTGGCTTCTCTACGTTGGAGAGCAAGTTTCAGAGTCTCTTCTGACATCCATCTTGACCTTTTCCTTCTTGACCAACAGTAGCATCTTGAAATTCCTCAGGTAGAAAAGCGAAAAGGAAAGCCCATCTCTTGATCATATCTATCTGGAGGCAATCAGAAAGCATTAAAAATACCAAAATACACACCCAAACAAGTATTAAGGCCACAGATAACTTCTGAATATGCCCCCACCAAAAAACCAGAAACAGATGACCATATCAGTACATGTCCAGAAATGAGATAAAGTGACTGAGGCAAATGAGCTGGAAGTAGACCTACAGTCCATATTGGAGGATGGAAAGGCTTTGGAAATGCCTGAGAAGGAATTCAGAAAAATTATTATAAAATATATCAAAATACTGTAAAATTGAGTTGAGAAACACAAGGAAGAAGTCAGGAAAGTGCTACAGAAACAATCAAATAAGATAGATTAAAGTATTAGAAAAAATTCAAAACCTAGAGAAAGTGGTCCAAACAATTAATAACACAATATCAGAAATGGACAATAAGGACAAAGGAGTAGAATTGAAGAGTTAGAAGCCAGAACTAGTAAGTTAGAAGATAAATCTTTCAACACTACTAAGATAGAAGAGCAAGCACAAAAAAGAATAAAAAAAAAAATCTTAAGAAGGCCAAAGATTCATGATGGACAACACAAAGAGAAATAACTTAAGAATTATTGGCATTCCAGAACAGGAACAATCACAGAAGTCCACAGAGGAGATAGCTGAAGAGATGCTGGAATAAAATTTCCCTAAAATCCTGAAAAGTGAAAAGATAAGCATTCAAGGAGCTCAATGAACCCCAGGAAGGATAGACCCAAAATACAATCGCCAAGACATATAATAGTCAAGCTCTCCAAAATCAAAGATAATAACAGAATCCTGAAAGCAGCTAGAGAAAAGAGAAGTATAACATACAAAGGCAAGCAAATCAGATTAAGCTCGGCTTTTTCAACAGAAACCATGCAGGCAAGAAGGTAATGGGGAGACATATATAAAACCCTGAAAGAAAAAAAATTCCAACCAAGAATCCTATACCCAACAAAGCTGTCAATCAAATACGAAGGTGTAATCAAAACATTCCAGGATAAGCAGAAGCTAAGGGATTTTGCCAACATCAACGATGTGATGAAAAACATCCAAAAGGGATGGACTGAGAACCAACAAGATGAGACAATAACCAAAGGATGACATACGTGGCAGCATCACCCTGAACTCAATCGACAAATGGAAGAGTCAAGAACAAAATAAAATTATAATGAACAGAGAATCAGGGAGGTCAGTCTATTATCAAACAATTACAATGTGAAAGAAGGTAAACAGAGGAACAGTGATCCAGGTGGTGAGAAGGTCAGGTAGATTACAGGATAAAATAGACTGTCTTAAATGTAGGGAGGAATTAATGGAATATAATTAATGGAAAATAATCACAACAGTGGAGTTGGGGTTGGGGTTTAGTTTGGATGTTAAGGAGGGCAATTCAAGAAGCTGGAGGAGGTAGAAGAACAAGATAGATAGGAGAACACTGAGACAGGTTTACATGGCCTTAGTGGGATAGAGGTGAATAGTGATGCATACTCAACCTTGGAACAACAGGGCTCTGTGATACAGGGATCTAGGCATAGTTTGAAGAGGAGGAAATAATACTAAAATGCTTGACTGTCTTATGAATACTGGTTTCCCTTACCTACTATTGTAAAATAGACACTTGAGTGGGAAAGAAAGGAATTTTGGGAAACATGATTACAGAAGACTTGTAAGCACATCTTCAGGCTATAACTGATTGTAATAACTAAAAGGAGTTTTAGAACCTGCCCAGTAATATAGGCCTCTTGCAAAGCCTTTGCAGAGTATAGGACCTTAGGTGGAATCCTGAGTCCCATCCAGAACCTTATGAGGTGGGGCATTCCCTCTAGCAAGGACAAGCAAAACAGTCTGGAACAGCTAGAGCAGCAGCAGATACATCTTCAGAGAAAGATCTGAAGGAAAAACCCAAAACAAAAATGTCAGCATGACTGGCTACTACAAGAATAAGCACACTGTTTGTCAGGAAGCCATCAAGGCAAACAATCAAGTTTTTTCAGGACAAACTCCCCTCTAAGACTGAAACTCAAAGGGAACACATGAGCAGGCATGTAAGCTTGCTGGCGACCACATTGGTCTACTGGTAAGTGGAAGCGGAGGAAAGGCAGCAATGAAGAAATGGGCTGAGTTTAACCACAGTCCATTGACTTCCATTGACCTGGAGATGAGAGAGAGAAGAGGAAGGGCTGGTTGGTCCAAAGTGTGGTGAGACCTGGGGACACTTGAGCCCA
>NW_006408723.1:1681564-1704439 GCF_000296735.1 Chrysochloris asiatica | reverse complement strand
ACCTATACTCATGGAGGTAGTAACTCTAAATACAACAGAGAGGGAAGGAGTCTTCACATCAAGTAGCAATGCTATCCCCTCTGTACACAGGGTAGATAGGAACGGGCAACTTAGACATTGGCTATCTTAAATGAGGGGGTGATAAAGGCATGAAATGACTGGCTTACAAGGTTTCAAGAGGGAGTTTAGTTTAATAGTGTGTGGGGAAAGAAAGAGTCCCCACTGAATAGATTTCATCTTGTCTAGATAGGTCTGGTGAAAAGAGATGGGGATAAGATTCATATGATTCAATAGTGAATAGTTGATATCATGACTAATTGTGACTGTCACAATTGTAAAGGTAGAAATTATGTAACAAAAACAGGGTAGTTGTTAAACTTACAGTCTAGAAACAGAGGAACCTAGGAACATCAAGGGAGACGAGCACAAGCAGAATGTGGGACCTTATCCAAAGAAGCATCGAGCCCAGAGATGGAGGCAGAAATGGGCTCATGGAGAGGGGGAGTGGCTGAGGACTTTAGATTCATGGGTAGACAGAGACTAAGAGCTGGTGGCCAGGACACAGACTTTCAGAATGTGCCCTTTGGAGGTGTAAATTATTACATATGGTGGGATTGCAAAATGGCCCAACCACTCTGGAAATCAATATGGTGCTTCCTCAGAAGGTTGGAAATAGAAATACCTTATGATCCAGCAATTCCTCCACTTGGTATTTATCCACAGAAGTATGAACCATAACACGAGTAGAGCTATGCACACCAATGTTCATAGCAGCACTATTTATAATAGCAAAAAGGTGGAGTCAGCCTAAGTGCCCATCAACTGAAGAATGGATAAGCAAACTATGATACATAAACACAATGGAATACTATGCTAACTTGAAGAACAAAGAGGAAGCTGCAAGCTACCGCATAACATGAATGAACCTTGAGGACACTATTCTGAGTGAAACTGGTCAGTAACAAAAGGAGAAATACTGCATAAGACTATTGTAAAAGATTAAGGAAAAGAACCCACCCCAAAAAGGGGGGAATATATATATATATATATTTACTGAACTGAACACTGGGATGTATTGGATGAGGTGAGGGGAAGGAGGGAGGGGAAGATGGAGCACAGGGTAGGGAATAGACACAGGATAGCTTAGGTTCTAAGGGGGTTGCGGGGAGGGGCAATACACAAGAAGGGGGAGGGAAATGGAAGAACAAGGCAGATGGGAGAACAGTTAGGCAGGTTTGCATGGGTTAAGTGGGACAGATGTAAATGATGATGTATGCACAACCTTGGAAAAACAGGGCTCCGGGATACAGGGATTGAGGCATGGTGTGAATGCGTAAAAGTGAGGAATAATATTAAGATGCTTGGCTGTTTTTTGAATCTTGGTTTCTCTTGCCTACCATTGTAAAATAGACGCTTGAGGGGTAGAGAAAGGAATGGCCTGAAACATCACTACAGAAAGCTTGTAAGTCCGTCTTCAGCCTATAACTGATTGGAATACCTTAAAGGAGGCTACAGGTTGCCCAGTGAAAGAGCCTTCCTGTGGAGCCTTTGTATTGCATAAGCCATATGTGGAATCCTGAACCACATGCAGAATCATCTGAGGTGGGAAATTTCCACTTTGAAGAACAAGCAGACCAGCCTGGAACAGCTAGAAGAACAGAAAATACTTTGTGAAACAAAGACCGGCAGGAAAAAACAAACAAACAATAATGTCAGTCTGATTGATGACTACAAGAACAAGCAAGCTGTTTGCCCAGGAGCCATCAAGGCAAGCGGTCGGGTCCCCTCAGAGCAAACCCCCTTCCAAGACTAAGACTCAAGGGGAATACACGAGCAGTCTTGTGGTCTGATTGGTGACCACATTGGTCACCAATAAGGGGAAGTAGGGGAAAAACAGCAATGAAGTTGTAAGTCTGACCACATTCAATAGACTCCTGTGAACTCGGTGGAGATCTGGTTGGCCAGCAGTATGGCAAGACCCGGGACTCCTGGGCCCAGAGGCAGTGACATGATCACAGGCCTAGAGGACTAGAGCGGAGAGTGAAGCGTCCAGCTGATATGATGTGAGTGGAGATGCACAAGAACACCCATACTTGCAGATAGTACCCACTTGACCTGGCTTCAATGACTAGATGATCATAATTCGACCAGAAGAAGAAAGAAGAGGTAAAAAAAGAGTAACCTGCTACAATTTGATGAACTTTACCTATATTTATGGATGTAGTAGCTCAAAAAAGGGAACAAATCTTTACAGTGAGGATCATTCCCACCCCCTCGGTACACAGGGTTGACAGAGATGGGCAACTTAGACATTGGCTACCCCAAATAGGGGTACTACAAAGGCAAGAAGTGACTGGATTACAAACTCTTAAGAGGTAGCCTAGTTCTAGATGGGGCAGGTGAAGGTAGACTCTCCACTGAATGGTTTCCAATCTGTTGGGACAGGGCTAACAAAAGGAGATGGGGATAAGACTCTTGTGGTACAATAATGAATAATTGCTATCAGGACTGACTGTGAGGGTTGGATATGTAAAGGTAGATGTTTTGTAACAAAAGAATGGGAGTGACTGATTTTGCAGTCCAGGAGCAGAGTCCCTGGGACCATTAAATGAGAAGAATGGAGTGCAGGACCCTACCCAGAGAAGTAATGACACCAGAAATGGAGGCAGAAACGATGATGTGGGCATATGGAGTGGCTGGGGACACTGGACTCAGGGAGGGAAAGGGGCTGTGTGCTGATGGCCTGAGGGCAGGCCTGTGGGGTGTACCCATTGGTTGTTTGATGATGCATCGAGGGGATTGTAATTACTGCAATGAAACTAAATATGATAGGATTAATGTAAAGTTGATGCTTTGCCATGTAAACCCACATAATTCACAATAGAAAAAAAAAAAATTGTGGGAAAGTTTTTTAAACTTCTGGAAGAGCACATTCCAGCATATCTGCTCCCTCTTTAGGGTTTGGGGGTCCTGTCATTCAAAGGTAAAGATTTCCTACAAGGCTTGGGGCAACGGTATGCAGAAAAACATGTCCTTTAGGTCCAGAACTGAAAACCAAGTTGCTTCTGGGGGCAAATTGTTAAGCAAGGTATAAGGGTTAGGGACAGCAGGGTGGATGTCCTGCATGACCTAGTTTACCATTCTCAAATCCTGGACCAACCAGTATTCCCCCGTTCCTGGCTTTTTTATGGGGAGAATAGGTATATTATAGGGGAATTGGCAAGGTCTAATAAGTCAATGTTTTTTAAATTATTAGCCGGGCAATTCCTTCAAGTGCCTCCTTCTTTAATGGGCACTGGTTCCTTCGTGGTGGGTTCTGACCAGGCTTTAGCTGGATTTCACAAGGGGTGACCCTCCAGGCCCTCCTCATAGTTTCATCAGCCCATATGAGGGGATTTACCTGGTTGTCGATTTCTTCTGGCCACCTCAACTTGCCTTCAGCTGGTTGTACCAAAAGTTGTCATGCATTTTCATTGGAAACTTTCATATGCAAGCTCTTAGCTTCAGGAGAGAAAATGATCTGAGTATCTAATTTGGAAAGCAAATCTTGCCCTAAAAGTGGCACTGGGCAATTGGGTATGTAGAAGAAACGTGTAATTTGTTTCTCTCCAACAGAGCACTCCAGTGGTTTCAGAAAGAATTTATGTTCCAGTTGTCCAGAGACTCAGCGACTGATATGGATTCAGTTGACAGTTCCAAAAGAGGAACATTTATGACTGAATATGCAGCCCCAGTGTCTACAAGAAAGTCCACAGTTCATTCCCCACTCTTATTCCTATCTATGGTTCTTCGGGGACAATAGTGCTGCGATGGGTTATATCCTGGGCAGCCTCAGTCTTCCTCAGATCCAACAATTTCCACCATCTGGTGGCTACTTAAATGATCACTTCTTTCTCGGGGCCCTCCCTTTCTTTTGGGGCATTCAATTTTCCAATGGCTCGATTCTTTACAATAGGCACACTGGTCTTCCTTTAGCTGTTTTCAGGCTTTGGAGGACACTGGGCATTCCCTCTGGCGTGTCCCCTACCTACAGCAAGTTGTCTCCAAGAGGATGGTAGCTGCTTGAGCCTTCCTTTGTTCCCAATTGTTAAATACCTTAAAGGTGATGTCTACCAACTATGAAGAATTCATCCCAATTGTCCCGTCGAATTTCTGGTTTATTCTGGATATCTGGGGGCACTCTGAGAGATAAAAGTCATATTAATCAATCTCATATTATTTGGTGCTTGAGGGTCCATATCAGGTTGTTGTTGTTAGGTGCCATTGAGTCGGTACCGATTCATAGCAACCTTATGCACAACAGAATGAAACACTGCCCAATCCTGGGCCAACCTCACAATTGTTGCCACTCTTGAGCCCATTGATGCTGCCACTTTGCTAATCCAACTCGCTGGCGGTCTTCCTCTTTTTCTCTGACCCTCCCTTACCAAACATGATATCCTTCTCAAGCGACTGGTCCCTCCTGACAATATGTCTGAAGTATAAGAGATGAAATTTGGCCATCCTGGCCTCCAAGGAACACTCTGGCTGCACTTCTTTCAACACAGATCTGTTGGTCCTTTTGGCAGCCCATGGCACTTTCAATATTCTCCTCAAGCACTATAACTCAACAGCATCAATTCTTCTACGGTCTTTCTTAGTCACTGTCCAGCTTTTGCATGCATAAGAGGTTATTGAAAATACCATGGCTTGGGTCAGGTGCACCTTAGTCCTCAAGCTGCCATCTTTGCTCTTCAATACTTTAAAAAGATCTTGTGCAGCAGATTTGCCTAATGGAATACATCATTTGATTTCTTAACTGCTGTTTCCACGAGTGTTGATAGTTGATCCAAGAAGAATTTATGCACCAGCTGCTTCTCAGAAACCCTATACAGGGTTGCTATGGGTTGGAACTGACTTGATGGCACTTCACAACAACAACAACTTATAGTAGGCTTCATAAATTCTTTCAAGAAACTCTGAGGGATCCTCTGTTGGTCTCTGTTGCACTGCCTGAACCATATTAAGGCTTTTTTGTTTGGGAACTCCTTTCTGAAGACCTACCAATACACACTTCTTGTCATGGTTTTGTAGTGGAAAGCCTCCATTATTAGGATTTCAGTCAGGTTCTGACAAGGGTATGGCTGCTGCTGGAGCAGGAGCATCATTAGGGTTTTCCAAGTGCAACCATTCAGCTTCCTCCTGAACCTTATCCTTAACCAACCTTCTTTCATCACTCATCAGATGCATGCTCAGCAGAGCCTGCACATCTGCCCAGTTGGGATGGTGGGTGGAGAAAATAGTTGACACCAGTTCTATTACCTTAGAAGGGTCAGTGAAGTAGGGAGGGTTAGAATGTTTCCAATTTAATAAATCAGAAGTTGAGAAAGGAGTGTGAGCCCAATAGTATCCTGTGGGTTGGCCCTGCTGATTCAGCCCAGTGGGCAGTTGTCAAAGGGATATTGCCCTGCCTTAGCCCCTCCAAGTGGTCCTTGTCCAAATTGTGTTCCTTGTCTAGTGTGGTAGGGAGAGGCCACTTCTAAGCCCCCTTCTGTTGAATAAGGTAGTACTGGCTCCCTAACAGGAGCTTGATTGACCCAAGCCAGGCAAACTGAAGGTCTGATGTGTGATCGTATAGCCTGATTTTCTAGTGTCTCTGATTCCAGCTTTTCAGTTGGACCATCATCTAATACTATTTTTCTTTTTTCTTCTTTGTTCCCTTCCCTTTGTACCATTAACCTACTTCCCTTCAACTCTGCATCTCTGTTATGCAGGTTCATAAAGGCTTATATATACAGGATTTCATCCCACTTTCCTGATCTTTGACAGGACGTTTCTAATTCTAAGATGGTATAATAACTTAAGGGCTATTCAAGGGCCATTTTTCTCCAGAGTTTAGACAATATGTGGGCCATGTGGTATTACAGTAAAACATCATCTCTTTCTTTGTCATAGGAGGGTCTCCATAAGAAAAACAATCAGATAAAATGCACCCAAGGAGGCTTTCCTTGGGATTGAGAACTGTGCTCCCATTTTTCAGATACAGAGGTTAACCTTAATGAAAAAGAAGGGACACTTTTAGGAAATTACTTCCTGCCTACCTTGCCCCAATGTGTGCACCTAGAATAAAGCAAGGAGATCTCAGAAGTGAAGGTGATGGTGAGTGCAGGAGACACAGAGCAGAAGACTCCCAAGAAAAGATTCTTGGCAATGCTGCTTGGAGTGTTCAGTTACTGTGCTCCTGTCCAGGCAGCCAGCAGGCCCCCCAGCAAGCAATATCACCCACAAAGGAGACCAGGTTCCTTTGGTAGTAATACTACTTACTGGAGAAATCTACAAGGTCCCTGATGGTGATCGCCAGAAATATTGCCAAACCAAAATGAGGGCTTGCCACCTGTCACTGCAGTCAATACCAGAGATGGGGAAAGATCCAATCCAAGCTTTATTAAAAGCCAGCAGACTGGAGGACAGTGAGAATAGCTTCTCAAGACTGTTCTGTCCATTATGAAGAACAGGGACATTATATAGGGTAAGTTACATTTGGATGTACACATAATCTATTTTAACATCAGGATAGCATCTTTCAGGGGTGGGGGAAAGGAACAATCAGGTGATGCCCTTCTCTTCTGGGAAAGGGGAACAAACAGGTAAGAATCCTTCTTAAACATTTTAGCTTTGTTTATCCTTAACTAACTTCAAGACCTATGACTAAATCAACTTCATTTTGTTTAGGTCAGTAGGTCCATGCTATCAGAAATCCTGGACTAGTTGAGCTGACACAGAAATCTAACCAATACACTATGATATACATATGATACAACCTTGCTTGCTGAAAGTGAAGAGTACTTAAATACTTACTGATGAAGATCAAGGGCCACAGCCTTCGGTATGCATTGCACCTCAATCTAAAGAAAACAAAAATCCTCACCACTGAATCAACAAATAACATGCATATAAATGCAGAAAAGATTGAAGTTGTCAAATACTTAGTTTTGCTTGGTTCAACCATCAACACTCATGGAAGCAGAAGTCAAGAAATCAAAAGACACATTGCATTACGCAAATGTTGCACAAGAGCTCTTTAAAGTGTTGAAGAGCAAAACTGTCAGTTTGAGGACTGTTACAGGTTCAAGTCCCAAAGAAGGATGATGAACACTATAGTGTCCAATTTGGAGAAATTTTATTGGCACAACAGACAGCTATAGCTTGACGGAAGAGAGACAACAGCTTCTCCTCAGTCTGCCATGCCATGGGGACCTGACTGCTAGCTTATATAGGCTATGATCCTGGCTCAAGATCTAGGGGCTTATCTAAAGGAATGTGCTGAAGTGGGCAGTACAAAAGCAAAAATAGTAGGTTAGTGCTAAAAGGGAGACTAGATAACAACAAGGCCAGGGCAATAAAGTTGCAAATCAGTTTACATAGGTAGAGAAACAAAACTACATATCAGTTTACATAGGCAGACTAACAAAAACTGCAAATTAGTCACATTAGTGCCAGGGTCCCTGAGGTATATGGTTAAATTGATTACCTTAAGGAATGTCCAAAGACTGGAAAGCAGATACAATAATGGGGGGACCATAAGCAGATACAATAAACACCATTTGCTGAGCTTGTGTCTGTTTTACCTCTTCTGAGGTCATGGGAACTAGGCCTGTGATGCTTTCTTCCACCCTAAATGCCTCTCTTGTATCTATTTTATTTCCTCTGAGGTCATGGGAGCTATGCTGAGATTTAGAAATTCTGAATTTTCAAATAACTCTATTGTTTCAGATTAAGATGCATCTGACCCAAAGCATGCATATAAAAGTTGGACAGTGAATAAGGAAAACCATAGAAGAACTGATGCATTTAATTTTTGGTGTTAGAGTAGATTATTGAAAGTACCATGAACTGCCAAAAGCACAAACATATCTGTGTCTGAAGAAGTACAGTTAGAGTGCTCAGTGGAAGCCAGTATGGCCAGATTTAATTTCTCAGGCTTCAAACACATTATCAGGAGGGTCCAGTCCCTGGGAAAGGATATCATGCTTGGTAAAGTGGCAGGGTTGGAGAGAAGGAGGAAGACCCCCCCCCCCCCCCCACCCCAATGAGATGGATTGGCACATATTTAGTGTTTATGCACATACAAGTTTTTGCAAAAAATTCTTAGGCTGGCAGAGCCTTTGCCTTTGTTTACCATTTCCCCTCCCTCTTTCTGTATTAGTTCCTTCATTCTCCCTGGTTTAATTAATATTAAAAAATTCCAGATCTTAGTTTTCAATTTTTAATCTCTCCCAAACATACTAAAGAACGTGCTGTTTTAAAAGAGGGAACGAATCTTTACAGCAACGAATCTTTACCACCCACTCTGTACACAGGGTTGACAGTGATGGACAACTTAAGACATTGGCTACCCGAAATGGGGGGTGGTGGTGGAGCTATAAAGGTATGAAGTAACTGGCTTACAAGTTTTCATGGGGGAGCTTAGTTTCAGAGGGTGTGAGGGAAGGTAAAATCTCCACTAAGTGGTTTCCAACCTGTCTAGATAGGGCTGGTGAACGGAGATGGGGATAAGACTCTTGTGGTTCAATAGTGTATAATTGCTGTTAGGACTGATTGAGATTGTGGCAAATGTAAAGGTAGACATTTTGTAACAAGAGGAGGCTAGTGGTTGATCTTGCAGTCCAGAAGCAGAGGACCCTGGGACCATCAAGGGAGAAGAGCAGAGTACGGGACCCTATCCAGAGAAGCAGCGATGCCAGAGATGGAGGCAGAGATGATGAGGTGGAGAGATGGAGTGGCTGGGGACTCTAGACTCAAGGAGGGAGAGGGGATGTGTGCTGGTGGCCGAGGGATGGGGGACAGGCTTGCAAGGTATGTCCTTTGGCTGTTTGAATTGTTATATATTCCTGAGTGCTTCAGTGTACATCAAAAACAAACAAACAAACCAGAGGGAATGGAAGCAAATGGTGATGTATGATGATGCAGTCATTGCAATGAAATGAAATATGATAGGATGAACGTAAAGCTGATGTTCTCTCATGTAAACTATCATTCAATTCACAATAAAAACTTAATAAAAAAAAGAACATGCTGTGGTTAGTCTATCCACCAGTAGACCACTACCATTTAGGCATGATATCATGTACTAATCTAGCTGTCCACCAGGAGATTCTTTGGTTATTACATCGTTCCTTGCTCTGTTTCTGTAACCTATTTTTAGTGGGAAAACCCACACCAGCTAACTCCCTTCAAGACTGGGTGTTGCCCTCTGGTTTTGCCTGAGGTTTCCTGTGGGGGTTGTTTATATCTGATTTTGCATTCAGGGAAAGCACAGGGAGAATTTCTTCCATTTCAGGAGAAGGAGAAGGAGAAGGAGGGGTTGGGATTCCCCAGAAGGACCTTTGAGAGATCTATCCTGTTGATTTCAGAACCCCAGTGGCCCTGTGGTGGTTGGGGAGCCCTTCATTTAGGTAACCAACCTCCTGACTCCATTGTAGGGAACTTTTATAGGAGTTTGTATTAGTCCAATAACTGAAAGCTAGAAGTTGGGATGGGGTTGTTATATGCCTAACAGACCCCCAGGGAGTTCTGCCTTATTTCTATCAGAGCCCATCCCCTACTATGTTGACTGTAAGTGTAGCCTCCACTAGAGATACCTGCTTCCTAGCATACAGCAGCCTCAGACAGTAGTCCTTAGTGCTAACTAGAAATGAGAGGAGACACAACCAATCTGATCCACAGGAATGTCTGTCCTGTTAGTTTTAGATGCCTGAGCTATGAGTTGCACAGGGACCCTGGTAGACTGTTGACTATGGGGCTAGTTTCCACTTTAGGGACATTTTGGAGTAGTTTGTAACAGCCTGACAACCAGTAAGTACCAGGTATCATGCTCTGATCAGATCCCTATGAAAATCTGCTTTGTTGCTGTAAGAATCTCCATGGTAGGTTGTTTGTTGTGAGTGTAGACTCAACTCAACTCAATACATCAGCCTCAGACACTAGTCCTCAACACCAACCACAGTGGTAACAGACTGATCTTAACTGGTCCCCAGAGAGGATTGTCCTTTTGGTTTCAGAGGACAGAGCTATGGAGTATGCAGGGAGGCATGTAGAGTGTTGACTGTGGGAGCAGACTCTACTTTAGGAATCTTGTGTAGCAAGTCACAGAGAACCTTTTTTATTTTTATTTTTTAAAACTTTTTATTGTGAATTGGATGAAGGTTTACAGAGTGGGTCAGTTTACCATTCAGTAATTTATACACATTTTGTTTCATGTCACTGATTGTAATCCCCACTTCCTCCCTATGTTTCCTGTTTCCATTTTTCCTTCTTTCCTAATCCTTCTGAACTTTGTCCTTGGGTAAATGATGGTCTTTTTATCTCAAATGGTTGGTTAATCTGAGTTGTGCATACCACATTAATGATATTCCCCTTATAGACTTGTCTATTGTTCTGCTGAAAATTAACCTATGGGGGTGAGCTCATTTCTAGACCTGAAGAGTGACTAAGGGCCATGGTCTTGGGAATTCCATCAGTCTCTATCTGACCAGTAAGCCTGATGTTTTTAATGATTTTGAGTTTTGTTCCCCATTCTTCTCCTAATCTATCCTAGACCTTCTAATGTGGTCTATTTCAGAGCAGTTGGCAGCAGTAAATGGCCACCTTCTACTTCTGTTCTCATAGTCGTGGATATTGATGCTCCTGTGGTCCATTAGTCTACTAGACTAGTTTTTTTTTTCATACATCTTCAATTTTCTTCCCTTTTCTTTCTTTTGGACGGTTGCCTCTTAGGTGGCTGTTCGAAAGCTTTTAAGATTCTAGTTGCTACTCATCAAAGTAGGATGTAGGACATTGTTCTTGTGGACTATGTTATGCCAATTGACCGTGGTGTATCCCCAAGACTATGGTCCTGATTTCCCAGGCATAAGTGTCTCATTTCCCTCCTGGTATTCTGTTATGTCAGACCAAACTAATAACAGATAGTGTTTCAGTTCACTGAGGACCCTTCCAGGAATATAACTGAAAGTTACGCCTGTCTGCCATTCATTCATTCCCTTTGTAAACTACACTGGGAGACCTCAAGTGTCACCAAGCAATCATACTTCTACCCAGAGCCTTGTGTTTTTCAGAATGTTCTGGAAACATATAGAACTATTTTCAGGGTTTAGTGTTCTCTGGTATATGGAAGATAAATGGGTCTTGGGGATGAACTCACATGATTCCACTGAAGAAACATTATTCTTTATTGACCGTTTTAAAGGTTTAATACTACTTGCTGTGGAGTTGACTGCAACTCATGATAACCCAGACAGTGTATGTCAGAGTAGACCTGTACTGCATAAGATTCTCAATGGCTGATTTGTCAGAAGTAGATCACCATAACTTTCTTCCTAGGCACCTCTGTGTGGACTCAAACCATCAACTCTTTGGTTAACTGCTGAATGTGTTAACTTTATGCACCAACCAGGGACTCCTTTAAAACATTAAGTTACTGTTTTTTTCCCCTTATAAAAAAAAATAAGCTACATACCTTTGGCCTTCTTCTAATCTTTATTCTGGTTCTCTAGAGTCCTGAGCAGCCAGTTCCCTTAACTAGTGCTAGAGAGAAAGGGACACAGAGCATCAAGGTGGGGAGGGCCAGAGCAGTGTGGTTGAAAACCAGAGGAACAAATCAAGGGAACCATGCTTCTTTCTGACTGTTCCTCACTTAAGTCTCAACTCTTAGTGCTTATTTGCTTGAAAGACACATCCTTTCAAATCAGTTAGCAGTTGTACAACTATAACAAGTTTAACGTGGGCTTCCTTTGTAATGAATCCAAATGGTGATGGCAATAATACCAATACTAGCCAGCACACCTGTATTCACATATACTTATCCCTTGAGCCATGCCTCAAAATAGAAAAGTATACCCAAGGGATTGCATTGTTGTCATAACTAAGGCTACAATACACTTACACTCTCCCCAGGAAGGAATTTTCCCCAATGTCTAGCTGAAGAATGTTTCCTTCTGAGCCTGGCTGGAAAGGAGTCAGATGACTTGGGGCCCTGGAGACCACTTTTAGTATGCAACAAATTCTGATTCAGATTCCTCCCACTGCTGGGGAAAACAGGGCTCCGGGAAGAAATCACTGTTGAAATATAATTACAGTGTGACTATTGTGAGGATAAGATGGTATGTGACATGTACATTCTTTTTTTTTTTTTTTTTTTTCCCTCTAGGAAGAACTCCTTTAGCCCATTAGTAATAAAATCACCTTGTAGCTGGTCACAGGGACAGAGCCTGGAGGTTCTCAGCAGGGGTACATGGATAAGATTCTTTCAGTGGGATGCCATCGGTGTATTGTTTTGGTGGATGTGGGGCTTCTCCTATCCTTTTCCTCACTGGATTTTATTTTCCCTGATGGTCTTGTTTTATAGTATTTTCATGGCCTTTTCACCAGGACATGTCCTTGTTCTTCTCAGACAAGCACTAATGACCTGTTATAAAGCTGTTAGGGGTTCCCAGATCTTTCCACTGCTGGTAAGGGACCTTTGTCCTAATTTGCTGACACCCTTAATTTTTATGTAATTTCTTAGTTCAAGTTTCTTCTCCATGAATCTGTCTGAGTAGTCTCAAATTCATTTAAATGCAAGTAGCATGCTGCTGGGGTATTAATGACTGATACATGAACATCTTTCTAAATTCATCTTAAAAGGTTGCTCTTTTTATTTTTTAAAATTGTCACATATAATTATCAACATTTTACTACCACTAAAATGTTAAGCACTCGACTATAAAGGTGGTTTGAACTGCAAGGTCGGTGATTCAAACTCACCAATGGTACCATGGAAACCCTATGTAGGGTTGCTATGAGTCAGAAACAACTCGACGGCACTTAACAATAACAACAAGATGTCAGTTAACATCTTGTACTAAGTCCATTTAACAGATCAAGATTCATTTGACATAAGAATTTAAGTCTCATTTTTTCAGACGATTAGTGTTTAACACTAGGTCAGTTTAAAATCAGTTATTTTGTTGTGCTGAGTTTCTTTCTCTAGTGAATTGAGAATTGATAGTTTGTGGACATCAAAGAAATTGGAAAGCAATCACATTGAACTTAAAACTTCTACATTTTATTTGAAAATAAAACTTATTGTTTGGAGAAAATAGGCAATTAAGGAATGAATTCCTACAGTGAAACTTAATTACTATACAGATTTTTTCCAGGGATGAGCATAGAGGTAGATAAATAATTAAGGTATATCATGATAGACACATTCTCCTTTCAGTTAATCTGTCCTTCTTCAGAAAAGTCTTTCTGTAAGAGGGTCTCTAATGAGCCTGTGTCCCTTGCTCTTACAGCCTGTCATATACTGGAATGCTGTGGTGGACTGGCCCAGGATGTCATCAGCTCTATTGGACAAGCCTTTGAGCTTCGATTTAAGCAATATTTACAGTGTCCTTCCAAGATACCTGCTCTTCATGATCGGTGAGTGATGCTGAGACACAGTTTGCAAATTTTCCTTTCTTGATATATGATCTTTCCTCTTAAAAATATCCCAAAGGAGAAAACCACAAAAATAACTTACTAGGTGTGCTTTATAGAAGTATAATTTATCTTCATGTTGTGGTGTAACACAGGGCTTCTTTGGCTAGTGGATTTCTGGTTGATTGAGATAGGATGTTGCACAGGAGATTGACGGAAGCCAGCCTATGGATGTTGCTTTGAATCTTGAGGCAAAAAAAATTTTTTTTCATTGAAGCTACAGTGTGGCGCTGTGGGTTAATACACCAGACTACAAAGCCATTTGAACTGCAAGGCCGGAGGTTTAAACTCACCAGCTGCTCCTTGGAAACCCTATACAGGGTCGCTATGGGTCGGAATCGACTCGAAGGCACTTAACAACAACTTAGTGGAAATGGAATGCTGGTGTGGTACTGTAGAATAAAGTTGGCAGTTTAAATCTACTAGTCACTCCTTGGAAACCTTATACAGGGTTTGACACCAACTCGACAGCATTTACCAACAACAGCAACATAATGACAGTAGTCAAACTTATGATAAAGTTATTTTATCGTATTTTAAAATTGTTGTTCTGTTTCCTCTGCAACTATTTGATGTTATCATATATCACCTCATTGGATCTGTATTGTGACATGCTCTGTATGTTTCATTGTCCTTGTTCTACATATTCTACATGTTTCATAAGCCAAAATCCTGATATAGGAGGTTCCCTCATGGAGGCCTTATGCTTGTCACCAGAAGAATGACCAACATTGCTTTTGCCTAAGATTGGCCTTAGTTTTGTGTGTGTTAGGAAATAGAACACAGAACATCATAAAAGACATGACCAGATCAAATTTGACAGTTAAACTATATTTTCATATTGGATTATATATATATATAATTGTTAGTTGCCATTGAGTCGGTTATGACCCGTAGGGTTTCTGAAGAGCAGCTGGTGAACTTGAACTGCTGACCTTGCAGTTCAAACTAATTTGCAGTCCTGTTGTGGCACTGTGGGTTAATCCATCAGTTTGTTGAGTCATTTCAATCAGTATTCCATAAATTCCTGTAGCCTTGATTTTTGCTAATGCTTTCAGTGCAAATTGTAATTCTTCCTTTAATATCATCAATTCTTGATCATATGCCACCTCCTGAAATGGTTGAATGTTGACAAATTCTTTATGGTACAGTGACTCTGTGATATTTCTTCCATATTATTTTTTTGAAAAATATTTATTTAAAACTTTTTATTGTGAATTGAGTGAAGGTTTACAGAGCAGATCATCAATTTACATTCAACAAATCATATATACACTTTGTTTCCTCTCAGTGATTGCAATTTCCTCTATGTAATAAGCTACCCCACTTCCTCCCTGTGGTCTTATTTCTGTTCCATCCTCCTTTCCAACCCTTCAGAACTTTGTCCTTAGGTAAGTGTTGAATGTTGACCATTTCTTGGCAAACATATTATACTGTGTCATTGTTCCCCTCTACATATCTATCTACTGCTTGGTTGAAATTTGAGCAATGAGGGTCAGTTCAATTCCATACCTGAAGAGTGGCCATAGACCTTAGGCTTAGGTTTCTCCAGTCTCTTTCTGATCAGTCAGTCAGGTATTTTTAAAAATAATTTTGGGTTTCATTGCACATTTTCTCCCACTCTATCCAGGACCTCCTAATATGATGTCTTTCATAGAATTTGATAGCGGTATCTGGGTACCATCTATTTCTGTTCTTGGGGTCATGTAGTCTGATATTCACATGTTCCATTAGTCCATTAAACTAACTGCTTACAAGTATCTTGAATTTTCATCACTCTTCTTTCCTCCATACATGGAGAGACCAATAATTGGACCTTAAATGGTTGCTCATGAACTCTTTAGATTCCTGCTGCTACTCACCAAAGTGGAAGATATAACATTGTCTTTGGGGACTATATTATGCCAATTGATCTTGGTGTCCCCTGAGACTATGGTCCTAAGCCCCAGTCCCAGAAACTCATTGCTGCTAAATATTTATGAAACCTTATGAATAGCAGTGTAACATTGTCATATAGCACCAGAATATTGAATATTAAAATATGATGAAGAAGACAAGAATATTGTCAGATACAGTGCCAGAAGGTGAGTCCCTCAGTTGGAAGGCACTCAAAATATTATACATGCACACAGATCTGCTCAAAATTTAAAGGAATAGTTTCTACTTAAGACCAAATGGCAGCACAAAATGTCCACAGCTTACTTTATCACTAGGAAAAAGGTTTACCACTAGGAAAAAGGTCTGAACCTGGGTTGTGGAGTGGGAGAGACACAGACTAAAAAGGAAACAGGCTGAAAATTAAATCCTGAGTTATGTCATAGTGACCAACAGTAGCATCTTGAAACATCTCAGACTTCCTTGAAGACAAGAAGTCAAGAGCGGGACATTAAAGTCATACTCATATTTGGCTAGAGAATTTTTTCTTTTCTTTTCTCTCTTTTCACGATTATAAACTACAGTGTCCAGTATGTCATTTTTTCTGTTGCTGTTTTGTTTTTAGGTACCTTCTTTACCTTCAGGGGGCTCTTTCTCTCCCTACATTAACCAAGAAGAGAAAGCAATTGTAGCCATATAGTTAAGCTACAGCCATACCCTATAAAAGCCCACCTTCCAGGCAAGAACCAATACCAGCTGCCATACACCAGGCAGGCAGCCAACACCTGCGACAGTTACTCTGAGTTGAGTAACCAGAGGAGTGAAAAGGGAATCCATCTCCTAATCACATCCACCTGGAAGAAATCAGAAAGCATAAAAAATACCAAAACATACACTCATCTAAGTATTAAGGTCACAGTTAACTATGAATATGCCCAAGAAACAGATGAACATCTTTGGACATGTCCAGAAACAAGATGAAGTGACTGAGAAAAATGATCTGGAGGTAGACCTAGACTTCATATTGGAAGGAGGACAGGCTTTGGAAATGCCTGAGAATTAATTCAGAAAAATGATAATGAAATATATCAAAACACTTTACAGAGGAGTTGAGAAAAATAAGGAAGAAGTCAGGACAGCACTACAGGAACAATCAAATAAGATAGATACAGCAGTGTAAACAATTCAAAACCAATAAAAAGAGGTCAACATGATTAATAATAGAATATCAGAAAGAGACAATACACTGAAAAGGCAAAGGAGTAGAATTGAAGAGATGGAAGCCAGAACTAGTGAGCTGGAAGACAAATCTCTCAATACTACTAAGATAGAAGAGCAAGCAGAAAAAGGATAAAAAAAAAATCTGAGGAAGGTCTAAGATTCATGTTGGATAACATGAAGAGGAATAACTTAAGCATTATCAGCATTCTGGAACAGGAAGAATCACACAAGTGCACAGAAGAGTTAGTTGAAGAGCTTTTGGAAGAAAATTTCCCTATCATCCTGAAAAGTGAAAAGATAAGCATTCAAGAAGCTCAACGAACCCAGGAAAGATAGACCCCAAAATAAAATCACCAATAATAATCAAGCTCTCCAAAATCAAAGATAAAGAGATGATCCTGAAAGTAGTTAGGGAAAAGAGAAGTGTTACACGCAAAGGCAAGCATATCAGCTTAAGCTTGGTTGTCTCAGCAGAAACCATGCAGACAAGAAGGCAATGGGGAGACATATATAAAAAACCTAAAAGAAAGTAACTGCCAACCAAGAATCCTCTACCCATCAAAGCTGTCAATCAAATACAAAAATGTAATCAAAACATTCCAGGATAAACAGAAGCTAAGGGATTTTGCCAAAGCCAACCCTGCACTACAAAACATTCTAAAGGGAGTTCTGTGGACTGAGAACCAATAAGAATAGACAACAACCAGAGATTGACATACATGGCAGCACCACCTGAAATTCAGTGAACTAATGGAAGAGTCCAGAACGGAACAAAACTATAAGAATGAATTCAGAGTATCTGGGATGTCAGTCTATGATCAAAACAATTACAATGTGAAAGAAGGTAAAAACATAGGAACAGAAATGCAGGTGGTGAGAAGGTTAGGTAAATTACAGGACAAAATAGACTGTTTTAAATAGAGGGAAAAAGTTAATAGAATATAGGGTAACCTCAAAGATAATTAATATTTACAACATACCACGAAAATGAAAATCCAAGAAGAACATGGAAACATTAAACTATGAAGAAACTGACTAGAAAGAATACAAAAACATATGAACTCAGCACAGGAAGCATGCAGAACAAAGAAACCAGAAGCACCACACGCACACAAAAAGCAAATGTAATGACAACAATTAATCCATACTTATTGATAATTACATGGAATGTACATTAATTAAATGCACCACTTATGAGACAGAGAGTGGCAGAATGGATAAGAAAACAAGATCCTTCAATATGCTGTCTGCAAGAGACGCATCACACACACAGAGACAAAAACAGATCAAAGGATGGAAAAATATATATACCAAGCTAATTGCAATAAAAAAATTAACAGGAGTGGCAGTACTAATCTCTGATAAAATAAACTTTAAGGCAAAAAACAGCATAATAGATAAAGATGGACATTATCTCATGATTAATGGGACAATTGAACAAGATGACATAACCATAATAAATATCTATGCTCCCAATGAAAGAGCTCCAAAAAATATAAAGCAAACTCTAATAGATTTGAGGAAAGAAATAGACAAATCTATAATAAGAGTGTGTGCTTTTACTACACCACTTTAAAAAATAGATAGAACAACAAGAAAGAAACTAGACAAAGGCACAGAAGAATTAAGCAACACAATTAGCCAACTGGACCTCATAGCTGTGTACAGACAATTCAACCAAACAACAATACACATTCTTTTCCAGTGCTCATGCAACATTTTTCAGAATAGACCATGTGTTAGGCCACAAAACAAGCCTCCATAAATTTACAAACATCAAAATACTACAAAGCATCTTCTCAGACCACAATGCAATCAAATTAGAAATCAACAATATGAAGACCAAGGAAATTAAGTCAAATACATGGAAACTGAATAATGTCCTGCTGAAAAGCGAATGGGTTGTAGAAGAAATAAACTATGAATTCATAAAGTTCCTAGAAACAAATGAGAATGAAAACACAATATACTGTAATCTTTGGGACGCAGCAAAAGCAGTGCTGAAAGGACAGTTTATCGCAATAAAAGCACACATCAAAAAAGAAGAAAGAACCAAAATCAACACATTAGTACAACATCTCCAACAACTAGAAACAGACCAGCAAAGTAAACCTACAATCAACAGAAGAAAGGAAATAATAAAGATTAGAGCAGAAATAAATGGGATAGAAAACAGAAAAACTATTGAAAGACTCAACAGGACAACAAGCTGATTCTTTGAAAGAATTAATAAAATTGACAAACCATTGGCAAACCTAACCAAAGAAAAGAGGGAGAAGACACAACACACATAAGACGCCACATGTGTAATGTCACAATAGAACCGATAGAAATGAAAAGGATAATAACAGAATATTACAAAGAGTTGTAGCCAATAAATTTGAAAACCTAGAGGAGATGGATACATTTTTAGAAAAGCACAACCTACCTAAACTTACACAGATTGAAGTAGAAAACTGAACAGACCTATAGCAAAGGAAGAAATTAACCAGGTAATCAAAAAACTCCCAACTAAAAAAAGTCCAGGTCCAGATGGCTTCATTGGTGAGTTTTACCAAACATTCAGGGAAGAGCTGTCACCAATTCTACTCAAAGTATTCCAGAATATAGAAGAGGATGGAAAATTCACTAAAACATCTATGAAGCAAGCATAGCCCTCATACCAAAACCAGGGAAGGACAACACTAAGAAAATTATAGACCAGTATCCCTTATGAACATAGATGCAAAAATTCTCAACAAAATCCTAGCTAACAGAATTCAACAACACATCAAAAAAATAATACATCATGATCAAGTGGGATTCACTTGATCAAGGGATGCAAGGATGGTTCAACATTAGAGAAAAAAAAATCAGTGTAATCCACCATATAAATAAGAAAAAGGAAAAGAACCACATAAATATATCGATTGATGCAGAAAAGGCATTTGACAAAAATCTAACATCCATTCTTGATAAAAACACTCAACAAAATAGGAATTGAAGGGAAATTCCTCAATGTAATTAAGAGCATACATACAAAACCAACATCCAACAACAGTCTGAATGGAGAGAAACTGAAAGCCTTCCCCTTGAGAATAAGTACCAGGCAAGGATGTTGTTTATCACCACTCCTATTCAATATTGTTTTGGAAGTCTTAGCCAGAGCTACAAGGCAAGATAGGGAAATTAAAGGCATCTATATTGGCAAAGAGGAAGTAAAATTCTCTCTATTTGCAGATGATATGATCATATACATAGAAACCCCAAAAGACTCAGCAAAAAAACTACTGCAACTCATTGGAAGATTCAGCAAAGTGGTAGGATATAACATCAACATACAAAAATCAGTTGGATTCCTCTATACTAATAATGGCAACACTGAAAAGGAAATTACGAAAGCAATACCATTTACAATAGTCACCCAAAGGGTGAAACATTTAGGAATAAATGTAACCAGAGAAACAAAGGACCTATACAAAGAAAACTATAAAACACTACTACAAGAAACCAAAAGAGACTTAAAAAAATGGAAGAATATATGCTCCTGGATAGGAAGATTTAACATTGTGAAAATGTCAATACTACCCAAAGCAATCCCAATCCAGACTCCAACAACATTCTTTAAATAGATGGAAAAAATAATTACAAGCTTTATATGGAAAGGAAAGAGACCCTGGATAAACAAAGCACTGCTTAACAAGAAGAACAAAGTTGGAGGCCTCTAACTCCCTGTTTTCAAATTTTACTACATGGCTACAGTGGTCAAAACAGCCTGGTACCGGTACAATGAAAGATATATAGATCAATGGAACAGAATTGAGAATCCAGAAATTAATTCATCCACATACAGCCAACTGATCTTTGACAAAGGGCCAAAGTACATTGAGTGTGAAAGACATAGTCTTTTCAACAGATAGTGCTGGCTGATGTGGAAATCGATATGCAAAAGATTGTTTCAATCTTTTGCAAAAGACCTTTATCTCACACCAGCTCAGCATGGATTAAATAGCTAAATGTGAATCCCAGAATTATAAAGGTCATCAAGGAAAAAATAGGGACAGATTTAAGGGCTCTAATACAAGGAGCTCTGGTAGCGTAGTGGTTACGAATTGGGCTGCGAACCTTAAGGTCAGCGGTTCGAAACTACCAGCTGCTCCGCGGGAGAAAGATGAGGCTTTCTACTCCCATAAAGATTTACACCCTCGGAAACCCTATACAGGGTCGCTATGGGTCGGAACCGACTCGATGGCACATAACAACAACAACAACAATACAAGG
Organism: Chrysochloris asiatica; assembly: GCF_000296735.1. Taxonomy (NCBI): domain Eukaryota; kingdom Metazoa; phylum Chordata; class Mammalia; order Afrosoricida; family Chrysochloridae; genus Chrysochloris; species Chrysochloris asiatica. The sequence continues at coordinate 1,683,589 of NW_006408723.1, read as the reverse complement.
TCACACAGACTACCAAACATTGCGAAAACTACACAAACAAAAGAAGACAAAATAGATGATTGGGGCACACTAAAAATTAGAAATTTATGTGAATCAAAAGAATTCACCAAAAGTATAAAAAGAGAGTAGACAGAATGGGAAAAAAATCTTTTGCAATGACATATCAGACAAGGGATTAATTTCTAAAATCTAAAGGAAACTACACCACCTCTACAAGAAAAAGACAAGTAACCCAATTGAAAAATGGGCACAGGATATGAACAGACACTTTACCAAGGAAGACATTCTGGTAACCAACAAACATATAAAGAAATGTTCATGACCGTTAGCCATTGTTGTTGTTGTTGTTAAGTGCTGTTGAGTCGATTCCGACCCATAGCGACTCTGTATATGGTTTCCATTAGAGAGATGCAAATCAAAACAACAATTTGATTTCATCTCCCACCACCAATTAACAGTGAAGTTAAAAAATGCAAAGGATGATAAATGCTGGTGAGGATGTGGAGAGATGGGGACTCTCCTTCATTGTTGGTAGGAAAGCAAAATGGTCCAAGCACTCTGGAAAACAGTATGGTGCTTCTTCAGAAAGCTGGAAATAGAAATACCTTATGATCCAGCAATTCCTCTACTTGGTATATATCTACAAGAAATATGAGCCATAACATAAGTAGATATGTGCACACCAATGTTCATAGCAGCACTATTCACAATAGCAGAAAGATGGAGACAGCCTAAGTGCCCATCAATGGAAGAATGGTTACACAAACTTTGGTACATCCAACCAATGGAATATTATGCTACCTTGAAGAATAACAAATAAGCTGTAAGCCACCACATAACATGGATGAACCTTGAGTACATCATGCTGAGCGAAATTAGTCAGTCACAAAATAAAAATATTAAATAAGATCATCATTGTAACCACTTAAGAAAAGATATCCATACTAAAAGGAGAGAGAAAAAAAAACTTTGTTGGTTACCGGTGGGGGTGGGGTGGGGGGAGGGTTTGGCGGAGGTGAGGCAACAGTAGAGCACAGGCTAGGGGGCAGACACATCATAATTTGGGTGTTGGGGGGCAATACACAAGAAGGGCAATGGGGTGGAAGAACAAGGTAGATAGGGCAACATTGAGACAGGTTTGCATGGGCTAAATGGGACAAAGGTAAATAGTGATGCATGCTCATCTTTGGAACAACAGGACTCTGTGATATAGGGATCAAGGCATAGCCTGAAGAGGCAAAATAATACTAAGATGCTTGACTGTCTTATGAATATTGGTTTCCCTTGCCTACTATTGTAAAATAGACACTTGAGTGGGATAGAAAGGAATGTTGGGAAACATGATTACAGAAAGCTTATAGCCTGTCTTCAGTCTATAACTTATTGGAATACCTAAAAGGGGTTCTACCACTTTCCCAGTGAAATAGGCCTCTTGTGGAACCTTTGCAGTATATAGGACCTTAGATGGAATCCTGAGCCCCATCTATAACTTTTTGAGGTGGGACATTACCACCAGAAAGGATAAGGAAACCAACCTGGAACAGCTAGAGTGACTCAAGATGCATCTTTAAAGAGAGATCATCAGAGGAAAAACCCAAAACAAAAACGGCCATATGATTGGCTACTACAAGAATAAGCAAGCTGTTCACCTGGGAGTCATCAAGGCAAGCAATCAAGTCCCTTCAGGACAAACCCCTCTCTAAGACTGAAACTCAAAGAGAACACATGAGCAGGTATTTAAACTTGCTAGAAACTACATAGGTCAACTGGTGAGTGGAAGAGGGGGAAAGGCAGCATTGAAGAAATGGGCTGACAGGGGAACAAACAAGATGGCGGATCCGGTGGACGTATAGCAGAGAGCTCCTCCAACAACAACAACACAGAATGCCCGACCAAGCAGGTTCAGGGGATGGTCCCAGAACTCTGAACCACATGTAAAGGAATACTTAGAAGGTTGGAAGGCTCACAGCTGGGGGAATTTGTAGCAGAAGCAAGAAATCTATTGCTTTCTAGTCCAGGCTGCTC
>NW_006408723.1:1672224-1677975 GCF_000296735.1 Chrysochloris asiatica | reverse complement strand
GAGATAAGAGAGAGAAGAGAAAGGACTGGTTGGTCCAAAGTGTGGTGAGACCTGGGGACACTTGAGCCCATGGACAAAGGTATAGCCACAAAAGTCTAGAGCTGAGAGTGAAGCAGCTGGCCGATATGAAGTTAGAAGAGTTGCACAAGAACACCCAAACTTGCAGATAGAACCCATTTAACCTAGCCTCAATGGCTTGATAATCAGAACTCAACTAGAGGAAGATTAAAAAAGAACAAAATATAATTTTTGATAAAGGAAATGAGGGTAAATTGCTACAATTTGATGAACATGACCTATACTCATAGAAGTAGTAGCTCTAAATACCAATAGAGAGGGAAGGAGTCTTCACATCAAGGATCAATTCTATCCCCTCTGTATACAGGGTAGATAGGGATGGACAATTTAGACATTGGCTACCTAAAATTAGGGGGTGATAAAGGCATGAAGTGACTGGCTTACAAGGTTTCAAGAAGGATTTTAGATTAAGAGTGGGGGCAGGGGAGGAAGATAGAGTCCCCACTGAATAGTTTTCATCTTTTGTAGGTGGGTCTGGTAAAAAGAAATGGGGATAAGATTTTTATGATTCAAAAGTGAGTAGCTGTTTTCATGACTAATGCAACTGTCACAATTGTAAAGGTAGAAGTTTTGTAACAAAAATGGGGGTGTAGTTAATCTTACAGTTCAGAAACAGAGGAACCTAGAACCATCAAGGGAGAAGAGCGCAAGCGGAATGCAAGACCTTATCCAGAGAAACAGTGACATCAGAGATTGAGGCAGAGATGGGGACATGGAGAGATGGAGCAGCTGACTCTAGATTCATGGGAAGAGAGGGACTAAGAGATGGTGGCCAGGAGGCAGGCTTGCAGAATGTGCCCTTTGGTGGTGTAAATTATTATATATGCCTGAGTGTTAACAAACAAAACAAAACAAAACAAAAAAGCTAAGTGAATAGAGAGAAATACTGTTAACTGATGGCACATGGAGGAATTGGAATCATTGTGATGAAACAAGTTGTATGATTTGTTGAATGTAAAACTGATGATCTGCCCTGTAAACTTTCACTCAATCCACATTACAAACTTAAAAAAAAAAAAACAAAACAAAAATGAAAGATGTTACATTCATCACCAAAATGAACATATCAAGATGTGTCTTGAAGTACAATGCTGTCTGTGATAGGATAATATCCATATGCCTACTAGGAAGATCAGTTAATAGCACTATTATTCAAATTTATACACCAACCAATAAAGTCAGTGATGATGAAATTAAAGAATTCTATCAAGTTCTTCAGTCTGAAATTGATCAAACATGGAATCAAGATGTGTTGACAGTTACTGGCAATTGGAATGCAAAGGTTGGATCAGTAGTTGGAAAATATGACCTTGGTGATAGAAAGGATACTGGAGATTACATGATAGAATTTTGCAAGACTCATGATTTTTTCAGTGAAAATACCTTGTAAACCAACATAAAAGATGACTATACACATGAACCTCACCAGATGGAATACACAGAGATCAAATCAACCACTTCAGTGGAAACAAATGGTGGAAAATCTCCATGTCATCAGCCAAAACAAGGCCAGGGGCAGACAGGTGCAGCAGACCATCAATTTCTCATATGCAAGTTCAGGCTGAGCAAAATAAAAGCAAGTCCACAAGAGCCAAAATTGACCTTGAATTTGAATAACAGATTTGATGCATTTGGCACTAAAGAACAAAGACCAGAAGAGTCATGGGGTGGCATCAAGACTATCATACAGGAATAAAGCAAGAGATCATTAAGAAAACAAGAAAGAAGGAAAAGACCAAAATGTATATCAGAAGAGACTCTGAAAGTTGCTCTCCAGTATATAGATGCTAAAGGAAATTGAAGAAATGAGAAGATAAAATAGCTGAATAGAAAATTTCAAAGGACAGCTCAAGAAGACAAAGCCAAATATTATAACAAATTATTTAAGGAACTGGAGTTAGCAAACCAAAAAGGAAGAACATATTCAGCAATTCTCAAGCTTTAAGATCTGAAGAAAAAATGCAAGCCTTGGCTTACAATATTGAAAGATTGTATTGACAAAATATGAACGATGCAGAAAACATCAAAAAAAAAAAAAAAGATGGAAGGAATACACAGAGTCACTTTACCAAAAAGAAATGGTCGATGTTCAACCATTTCAAGAGGTAGCATATGATCAAGAGTCAATGATACTGATGGATGACATCCAATGTGTATTGAAGGCATTGTCAAAGAACAAGGCTCTGAGAAATGATGGAAGACAACTTAAAATGCATACTGATGAAGATCAAAGACTACAGTCTTCGGTATGAGTTGCACCTTAATATATGGAAAACAAAAATCCTCATCACTGGAGCAACACATAACATTAGGACAAATAGAAAAAAGATCGAATTTCACAAAAATTTCACTTTGCTTGCACCCACCATCAACACTCACGGAAGCAGCACTGAAGAAATCAATCAGGCAAATCTGCTGCAAAAGACCCCTTTAAAATGTTTAAGAGCAAAGTTGCCAGTTTGAGGACTAAAGTGCGTCTGACTCAAGCCATGGTATTTTCATTGGCCTTGTATACCTGTGAAAGTTGGACAATGTGTAAGGAAGACCATAGAAGAATTGATGCATTTAGACTAAAACTCAATGGGAATACACAAGCAAACATGTGCTCTGATTGGTGAACACATTCATCACCGATAAGCTGAAGTGAGGGAAAAACAGCAATGAAGCTATGAGCTAAGCCATACAAAGTTCAATAGAATCCTGTGAACTCAGGTAGAGATCTGGTTGGCCAGCAGTGTGGCAAGACCTGGGGACTCTTCAGCCCAGAGTCAGTGACATAGCCACAGAGGACTAGAGTGGAGAGTGAAGTGTCCAGCTGATAAGAAGAGAGGACCTATGCATAAGAGCACCCAGACTTGCAGATAATACCCACTTGATCTGGCTTTAATGACTAGATGATCAGAGCTCAACCAGAAGAAGAAAGAAGAGGAAAAAAAGAGTAATCTGATACAATTTGATGAATTTAACCTACACCTATGGATGAAGTAGTCCAAAAGAGGGAACAAATCTTTACAGCGAGGATCATTCCAATCCCCTCCATACATAGAGTAGACAGGGATGGGCAACTTGAACATTGGCTACCCAAAATGGGGGACAGGGGCTACAAAGGCAAGATGTGACTGGCTTACAAGCTTTCAAGAGGGAGCCAGATCCAGAGGGTGCGGAGGAAGGTAGAATCTCCACTGAGTAGTATTCAATTTGTCTGGGCAGGGCTGATGAAAGGAGATGGGGATAGGTCTCTTGTTGTACAATAGTAAAGAATTGTAATCAGGACTGACTGTGAGGGTTGGAAATGTAAAGGTAGACATTTTGTAGCTAAAGGAGGGGAGTGATTGACTTTGCAGTCCAGGAGTAGTGGTCCCTGGGGCCATAAAGGGAGAAGAGTGGAGTGCAGGACCCTACCCCAAGAAGCAGTGATGCCAGAGATGCAGGCAGAGACGATGACGTGGAGAGATGGAGCAGCTGAGGACTCCAGACCCAGAGAGGAAGAGAGGCTGTGTGCTGATGACTGGGACGGGTGGTGGGCTAGGGCAGGGTTGCAGAGTATACCCTTTGCTTGGTTGATGATACCTGGAGAGGATTATAATCATGGCAATGAAATGATATATGATAGGATGAATGTAAAGCTAATGTTCTCCCATGTAAACGATCACATAAATCACAATGAAACATTAAAAAAAAATGATGCATTTGAGTTACAGTGTTAGAGAAGAATGTTAAAGGCACTATGCATTGTCAGAAGAACAGATAAATCTGTGTTGGAAAAAGTACAACCAGAATGCTCCTTAGAAACTAAGATGGCTATATTTTGTCTCTCCTACTTTAGATATATTATTAGGAGAGACCAGTCCCTAGAGAAGGACATCATGCTTAATAAAGTGAAGGGACAGAGAAAAAAAAGTAAAACCCCAACCAGATGGATTGACATAGAGGCAATAACAACCGTCTCAGTTATAATAGCAATTATGAGTATGGTGCAGGACTGGCCAGTGTTTCATTCTTTTGTACATAGGGTCACTGTGACTCGAGACAGTGTCAATGGCACTTAATAACAACAACCGTATAGTCAATAAATTACTCTGCCCTCCCTCATACTACTATAACCGTCAAAAAATGTTTCTTTTAGCATGAAAACCTTTTCTTGGGTTTTTATAATAGTGGTCTCATACTTTTGATACTTCTTGTATGGTTCAACACTTGCCCATAGAATCCTTCAATGGGCTGAACTTTTTTCTGTTCTTTTAGATTTAGAAATACTAAGCATGTGCCTCCTTTGAGGTTTTCTAATTCCAGGACTTTGTACATTTTATTATAATACATTACTTTGTCTTTTAGAGTTGTTCTTTGACATTTTCTGTTCGGTTCTTTTACTTCACCATTTCTTTAGGTGAGTTTAGCAACTGTACATTCAAGAGTAATTTCAGAGTCTGTTTACTTTTGTATGTTTTGTATTTTTATAGAAATATACATATACAATAAAACATTTGCATTTTCAGCCATTAATTTCATGTAAAATCTCTGGACAGTAAGATCCTGGACCCAGATCCTGAACACCATTCCACCAGCAGTAGCTCTTACCAAAGGACAGTACTACATGAGGGTAGAGGAAGACAGTGGGGCTGGACCAAACAGGGTTAGCCAAGCAGTTCCTTGTGGACTTCTTCCTTTATACCTACCAAATGAAAGATTTGATGTATTTTTTTTTAACCTTTTATTGTGTATTGAGTGAATGAAGGCTTACAGGGAAGATCATCAACCTTACATTCACTTTAGACATGACTTTCATGTTTTTATTTCTTTCTATCTTCTTTGCTTTCTTCATTCATGATTCTTGAAGTCATCCCACAATTCCTCTGATCTTTCATATGAGCAATTGATTATGTGTTCCACTGTTCACCCCTAACCTTGTGTTGGCTGATGATTTTGAGCTTCTCCGTTGTGTCTTCCCACAGATGTAGTCAATTTGATATCTGTGTATTCCATCTGACCAGGTCCATGTGTATAGTTGCCATTTGTAGTGTTGAAAAAAGATGGTTGATTGTTGAAAAAAGAAGTGCTTGGTTTTGCAAAAATTCAAACAAGTATGTCCAGCATAATTTCCATCATCAAAGCCATATTTTATAACTACTAATACTTCCCGTTTCCTACCTTCTCATTCCAACCACCAGCACCTTGATTGTATTGATAAGTTGGTACATTGAAGAAGTTGGTAGAATTCTTCAGTTTCTTCATCATTTGCTTTGGTCATTGGTTGTTGTTGTTGTTGTTAGGTGCCATCAAGTCAGTACTGACCCATAGCACAGCAGAATGAAACACTGTCTGATCCTAGGCCAACCTCACTACTGTTGCCACGCTTGAGTCCGTCAATACTACCAATTGGCCAATCCATCTTGTTGGGGGTCTTCCTCTTTTTCTCTGACGCTCCACCTTACCAAACATGATATCCTTCTCCAGCTACTGGTCCCTCCTGACAATATGACCAAAGCATGAGAGATGAATTTGGTCATCTTGGCCTCCAAGGAACACTCTGGCTGCACTTCTTCCAAAACAGATCTATTGGTTCTTTGGGCAGTCCATGGCACTTTTAATATTCTCCTCCAGCACCATATCTCAAAAGCATCAGTTCTTCTATCGTCTTCCTTATTCACTGTCCAGCTTTCACATGCATATGAG
>NW_006408723.1:1667344-1671464 GCF_000296735.1 Chrysochloris asiatica | reverse complement strand
TGGCCTCTTCTGAATCCAGCTTGAACCTCTGGAAGTTCTCTGTCAATGTATGATTGTAGCCATTTCTGTATTACCTTGAGCAAAACTTTACTCTCGTGGGATATCAAAGAGATTGTCCAATGAGTTCCTCATTCCGTTGGGTCATCTTTCTTTGGAATGAGCATAAATATGGATCTCTTCCACTCAGTTGGGCAGATAGTTGTCTTCCAAATTTCTTGGCATAGATGAGTGAGTGCCTCCTGTGCTGCCTCACTTTTTTGAAAGATTTCAAGTTTTAGTCCCTCAATTCCTGACGCTTTGCTCTTTGCCAATTCCTTCAATGCACCTTGGACTTCCTCCTTCAGTATTATTGGCTCTTAATCATATGCTGTCTCTTGAACATTAACCATTTCCTTTTGGTATAGTGACTGTGTATTCCTTCCATCTTCTCTTGATACTTTCTGCGTTATTTAATAATTTGCCCAGAGAATCTTTAAATAGCAAAAGTTGCAGCTTGAATTTTTTTCTTCAGTTCCCCCAGCTTTGTGAAATGCTGAGCATGTTCTTCCTTTTGGTTTTCTGTCTCCAGGTCTTTGCACATTTTGTTGTAATATTTGGCTTTATCTTCTTGAGCTGATATTTGAAAATTTCTGTTCAGCTCTTGGACCTCCTCTTTTCTTCCATTTGCTTTAGCATCTCTACATTGGAGGGCAAGTTTCAGTGCCTTTTCTGACATCCATTTTGACCTTTTCCTTCTTTCTTGTCTTCTTAATGACTTTTTGCTTTCTTCATGTATGATGTTCTTGATGTCATCCCACAACTCTTCTGCTCTTCTGTCTTTAATGTTTAATGTATCAAATCTGTTCTTCAGATGATCTCTAAATTCAGGTGGGATATATTCAAGGTCATATTTTGGTTCTTGTGGACTTGTTTTCATTTTCTTCAGCTTCAGTTTGAATTTGCATATCAGTAATTGATGGTCTGTTCCACAGTCTGCCCCTGACCTTGTTTTCACTGATGATATGGAGCTTTTCCATCGTCTCTTTCACAGATGTAGTCAATTTTATTTCTATGTATTCCATCTGGTGAGGTCCATGTGTATAGTCGTCTGTTATGCTGTGTAAAGAAGGTATTTGAAATGAACAAATCATTGGTTTTGCATACTTCTATCATGCACTCTCCAGTATCATTTCTATCACCAAGGCCATATTTTCCAACTACTGATCCTTCCTCTTTGTTCCCAACCTTTGCATTCCATTCACCAGTAATGATCAATACATTTTGATTGCATGTTTGATCGATTTCAGATTGAAGAAGTTGGTAGAATTCTTCCATTTCATCTTTACTGGCTTTAGTGGTTGGTGCATAAATTTGAATAATAGTGGTATTAATTGGGCTTCCCTATAGGCACATGGATATTATCCTATCACAGACAGCGTTGTAGTTCATGACTGATCTGGATATGTTCTTTTTGATAATGAATGCAACACCATTCCTCTTCAATTTGTCATTTCCAGCACAGTAAACCATGTGGTCATCAGATTCAAAATGGCCAATAGCCGTCCATTTCAGCTCACTAATGCCTAAGATATCGATGTTTATGCATTCCATTTCATTTTTGACAACATCCAATTTTTCCAGATTCATACTTCGTACGTTCCATGTTCCGATTTTCAGTGAATATTTTCAGCTGTTTCTCTTCCTTTTGAGTTGTGCCTCATCAGCAAATGAAGGTCTTGCAGGCTTTCTCCACGGGCTTTATGCCATTCGGGTCATCATGGTCAACTCTATTTTGAGGAGGCAGCTCTTCCCCAGTCACATTTTGAGTGCCTTCCAACCTGAGGGGCTAATTTTCTGGCACTATATCTGACGGTGTTTCTCTCTATTCATAAAGTTTTCATTGACTAAATATTTGGTAGTAGTTCCTTACTCCTTCTTCCTTGTCTATCTTCATCTGGAAGCTCATCTGAAACCTGTCCACCATGGGTGACCCTACTGGTATTTGAAATACCGGTGGCATAGCTTTCAGAATCACAGCAACTCATAAGCCACCACAGTACAACAAACTGACAGATGACTGGTGGTTGGTGGTTGGTGGATAGATTTAAAATATGGCTGTGTTAACTGGTCTTCCTTATTGTTGTTTTTAAGTACTATTGAGTCAGTTCCAACTCATAGTGACTCTGTATAGGGTTTCTGAGGAACAAGCTGCCAAGCATGCAGTTCAAAGCAACTTTGCAGTCCAGTATTTATCCTACAGTGCCATACCAGGACTCCTAATTATGTTTAGTATTTTGATAATGTGTTCAAGGATTATCAAAATTAGAAAAATTCTAGGACCCTATACTTTAGCTTTCTCATTTTCTTCTTTTCACACAAATGAAGTATTTATGCCCATCCTTACCATTAGTGAAAGTTTTGGAAACTGAGTTGCAAGACCTAAGAATAAAGATTAAAATTCCAACAAGGCATATCCTGATAATATAAGGTGATGAATGGAAGCCCTAGATAACTCTCTGCTATAGTAGCGTATCTATATACAAACACAGTGACTGGAATGAGGTGATCAATCTAGTATTTATAGTAATGGTGACAAAAACTGACACTGGCTTTCTGTATAGGGCCATAAGCTAAGTGAACAATTGGGCCAGTTTAGGCTGACACTACCATGCATAATCTCCTCTCCACAGGGTTTCTAAATTCTTTTGCAAGAGACAGCTGTATATTTGGTTGCTTTAGGCATGATGACAGCCTTAAGCAACATTAAGTTTCAAAAGGACTTTATAACACAGTGGGCTAGAGTTTGGCACTCCTAGAAGCTAGTTCAAAGACCAGAGGAAAACTCCACAATCAATCATGTATCAGATCTTATAGATATAATTCTATCACAAACAGCAATGTATTTCAATATAGATCTTGAAATGTTCTTTTTGCCAACGAATATGACACCATTCATTTTGGATTAGTCATTCTGGGCATAGTAAACCATATTATTGTCTGATTCAAAATGGTCCATTTCAGCTCACTAATACCTAGGATATATATCTTTATATGTTTCATTTTATGCTTGATGACTTCTAATTTTCCTACATTTATACTTCATACATTCCATATTCTATATTAATGGAAGTTTGCAGCTGTTTTTTGTTTTTTTTAACCCTCTTTTAAAGTTGTGCCCATCAACAAATGAAAGTCCCCAAAGTTTTGCTCTATCATGTCATTAAGGCAACTCTACTTTGAATAGGCAGCTTTTCCACAGTAGTATTTTGAATGCCTTCCAACCTGTTGTTGTTGTTGTTGTTAAATGCCATTGAGTTGGTTCCAAACTGATGGGTTTGTTTTCTGGCACTATATCAGACAATGTTCTGCGATTCATAAGGTTTTCAGTGACTCATCCCTTAGAAGTGGACTAACTATTCCTTCTTCCTAGTATGGTCTTAGTTTAAAAACTCTGTTGAAACGTGTCCATCATGGATGGCCCTGCTGGTATTTGAAACACCAGTGATATTGCTTCCAGTTTCACAGCAATATGTGAGCCACCACAGTATGACAAGCAGAAGAGTGGGGAAAATGATCATATGACCCAGCAATATTACTTCTAAATATATACCCCAAAGATGAAAGCAAATACTCAAACTCATTGCAACACTATTCACAATAGGCAAAAGTTGGAAACAAGCTAAATGTCCATCAATTGATAATGGATAAACAAAACATACATACAGTGGAATACTACTCAGTCAGTAGGAGAAATGAAGTCTTGGTAAATGCTGCAATATATAGAGGGAGCTGGAAGACAATATGCTAAGTGATTATGTCATTCATAAAATGGCAAATATTGTATGACATTTCTTATATAAAAAGACAAGAAAAAACAAGTGTACAGAGACCAATGTTTATTAGAGGTTACTAGGGGTTGGAGTTGAGGGAGAAAGGGGTATTAACAGTGATAGAAATATTACATTAAAGATAGCATTGCACAGTAAATTATTTGTTGTTGTTGTCAGGTGCCATTGGGTTGGAACCGACTCATAGCGACCCCATGTACAGCAGAACGAAACAATGTCCGATCCTGGGCCAACCTCACTACAGCTGCCACACTTGACACCATCAATGATGCCACCTGGCCAATCCATCTCAT
>NW_006408723.1:1656170-1664864 GCF_000296735.1 Chrysochloris asiatica | reverse complement strand
ATGGCCAATACCAGTCCATTTCAGCTCACTAATGCCTAAGATATTGATGTTGATGCATTCCATTTCATTTTTGACAACTTTCAATTTTCCTAGATTCATACTTAGTACATTCCATGTTCTGATTTTCAGTGCATGTTTACAGCTCTTTCTCTTCATTTTGAGTTGTGGCCCATCAGCAAATGAAGGTTCTGTGAGCTTTTCTCCCCCAAGCTTAACTCTATTCACGTCATCATGGTCAACTATACTTTGAGGAGGCATTTTTTTCCCCAGTCGCATTCTGAGTGCCTTACTACCTTCCAGTCCTGTATCTGACAGTGTTTCTCTGCTATTCATAGAGTTTTCAGTGACTAGTGATTCAGAAGTAGTTCGTCACTCTTTCTTCCTAGCCTGTCTTTGTCTGGAAGCTCATCTGAAACCTGTCCACCATGGGTGACCCTGCTGGTTATTTAAAATAGTGGTGGCAGAGCCCTTAGAATCACAGCAACTCAAGCCACCACAGCACAACAGACAGATGAGTCGAGGCCATTTGCTTTTATGTTGATACTGTCACTTTAAATTTCAATGTCAATCTTGATACAATCCTGATATAATCAAGATACAATCAAGATGTTCTCTCCTGATACTATCAATCCTGATGTAATCAAGATGTTCTCTCCCAAGATGGTGGCTCCTGGAACAGCTGAGTGTCTTGATGCATAAAACAATGGATTTCTGGATTCCCTGCAAATTCCCCAGCTATAAACCCTCTGATCCTCCAAACATACCTCTATTTTTATTTCAGAGTTCCAACACCATCTCTTGAGCCCTCTTGGGCCGGTATTCTGTGTTGTTGTTGATCGAGCGCCTCACTACATATCTACCCTATCTGCCATCTTGAAGGTGCAAGGCCTGGTAGTATAGTGGTTAAGAATCTGGCTACGAACCCTGTGGTCAGCAGCTCAAATCCACCAGGCCCTCCGTGGGAGAGAGATGAGGCTTTCTGCTTCTTGCATTTAAAACAGCCTTGGACTCTTGCTCATTAACCCACAGCACCACACCAGGACTGCAGGTCTCAATCGAAGATCTCGCTGCTTCTGTGGGGTCAAATTAACAACAGCAAAAATTTGAACTGAGATTGGAATTCTTCAATACATGAGGATGCACCAACAAGCTGGTGATGGTGGTCTGTGACTAGAACTGTTTTGAGGGTGAAGCAGTTTGGATGTGCATCCCGCTGTTTGCCAAATTCCAAATGAAAAGGATTGATATTTCACGTATTCCCCACAGATGAAAACATAAAAAGAAAATAGGTATTAGCAATGAAAAGACGATGTGAATGCTACAGGTATTTGGGAGCCTAAAAAAGGAGATGTGCTGTGTTCCAGGCTCTTTAAGAAGACAGATTTTGATAGAAGTGCTCCAAATATTAAACTCAAACCTGGAGTTGTACCTTCTATCTTTGATTCCCCATCTCATTTACAGGGGAAAAGAGAAAAGCTTCATTGTAAGAAAAGCTTCACCCTCAAAGCACAGTCAATTATAATTGCTAACAATATGTTGGAGTCCTGGTGTGGCACTGTAGGATAAAACACTGGACCAAAAAGTTGGTATGAACAACAAGGTTGGCAGTTCAGACTCACCAGCTGCTCCTTGGAAACCCTAAATCCAAAAAGTTGGTGTTGCTGTTAAGTGCTACCAAGTTGGTTACAACTCACAGCAACCCTGTATAGGGTTTCCAAGGAGTGGCTAGTGGGTTTGACCTACCAACCTTGCAGTTAGTAGACCAGTGCTTAGCCTACTCTTGAACACCTGTAAAAAACTTGAATAGGTACATATACAAAAAAAGGAGTAAGATGGATCGCTTTAACTTCTGTGGGGAGAAAGACACTCCTGTGCCTTGGTGTGGTGGGTAGATTGGGCCAAACATTTTGTAGATCTTTGGGCAATGTCTGAATATATGCGGTCTACTCTCAGACTACCTGTGATTACACTTCCAGAGAAACTTCAGCAAGAGGAACCAGAGGGAGGAGCACCACAGCAGAATATGAGTTAGAAAGTGGCAATGACTTAAGTGCCCCTTGTTAAGAGAATGGAAAGACAAACTTTATTTTTCAAAAGGTGGGATCCAGCAGTTTTAAAGATTCCAATAGTCTATATGTATTACCAAGGAGCTTTGGTAGTGTAGTGGTTATGGGTCAGACTGCTAACCTCAAGGTTAGCTAGTTTGAAACTACCAGTGGGTCCATGGGAGAAAGATAAGGCTTTCTGTTCCCATAAAGATTTGCAGCCTCTGAAACCCTATACTGTGTCACTATGAGTCGGAACTGACTCCACAGCACACCACCACCACCATATGTATTACCAAGATAAATCCCAAAACTCTTGGAGTAAAAAAGACCAAGTTGCAAAAAAATAAGCTATTTGTAAAAATTTTAATTCACAAATAACTATATATATATATATAGTTTATTTATAAATACATGTGGGAAATGTATATTAAAACATACAAACATATTACACAGACTCTAGGATATCTGAAGATAGGGGAGGGCTTTAATCATATTTGTCAAGTGTGGATTTTCCTTAACATTTTAATTAGAAAATGTCCCAGTATACAAAATAATTTTTACAATGAACAGCTGTATACCCATCATCTAGATTCTACCATTAGAATCCCAGCACTTGGCTGACAAGAAGCAGGAGAGGTGGATGGCTTCCGGATGGTTAGCCGCTTGAAACCTTAGGAATAGCAGTGGAACACTGTCTGACATAGTGCAGAAGAAGAGTCCCTCATTTTGGAAGACACTCAAAATACTTGTATAAAATGTATATAAAAACATGCAACCTGAGGTGTCTACAGGTCACAGGGCCTGTGGTCAAAGGCAAGAGTGACCGCTCCCTGGGGTTCATTCTCTTAGTTCAAGGCTCACTCTGCTCAGTTCCCCAAGAGATGCATTCAGCCAAATGTTTCCTCCTCTCACTTCCCTGCCCTGTTCTCTGCAGATCTGTGCTGCAGGGGATGAAATGCTGAGATCTCTGTGGACATATACAAAGAAGCTTCTATTTGTGAAGCATTGCCCTTGGTTTTTCTCCTCATGCACTCTGGCTATATATATATATTTCCATTTGGGGAAATATTAACAGGAGGTATTAGGATTTTGTTGATTCCACTTCTTTGCCCACATTGCCTGTAGCAGGGATGGGGAACCATGAGGGTAGAAAGAGTGTAGCAATATTAGGGCTTACTAGACTGTGCCACATTCATCATTATTCAATGTAGTTTATGTAAGGTTTCTGTTTTCCTTTCCTTTTGCTGCTGGTAAGTATAGTTTTACTTATTTGCGCATTATTTTTGCTCCTTTTGTTAATTATTAGGGAACTAATAATTATTAGGAATATTATCTGGGTTTATAGTCCATCTTCAACTGGAAAAAAGAATGGTGTTAAGTGTTGTTGAGTCAGTTCCAACTTGTAGTGACACCATGAGCAATAGAACAGACCACCTCCTGGTCCTGCACCATCCTTACAATTGTTATGTTTGAGTCCGTTGTTGCTCCCACTGTGTCAATCCATCTTGTTGGGGGTCTTCCTCTTTTTGACAGACCCTTCACTTATCCAAGCATGATGAATTTCTCCAGGGACTAGTTCCTCTTGACAACATGTCCAAAACATGAGGGAAGAAATATCACCATCATTGCTTCTAAGGCGCATTCATACTGTACTTCTTCTAAGACAGAGCTGTTTTTCTTCAGGCAGTCCATGGTACTTTTAATCTTCTTTGTCAACACTGTAACTCAAATTCTTCTCCAGTCTTCTTTATTCATTGTCCAACTTTCACATATGTATGAGATGACTGAAAATATCATGGTTTGGGTCAAGTGCATTTTAGTCCTCAAAGTGATATCTTTGCTTTTTGATACTTTAAGAGGTCTTTTGCAGCAGAATGCCTAATGCAATACATCCTTTAATTTCTTGACTGTTACTCCCATAAGTGTTGATTGTAGATTTAAGCAAAATGAAGTCTTTGTCAACTTCAGTCTTCTTTCTGTTTTATCTGTTTTGGTATAATTTGATTTTCTTATGATTAAAATTAAGCAGAAATCCAAGAGAATTTAAATACAAAATTAAAGAAATAATGAAAAGTAAGTCAAATGTAACTATAGTTCCACTTAGTATTATTAAATTGAGATATAACATATGTGATAAAAGTCACTCTTTAAAAGAGTACAATTCAATGGTTTTTTGTATTTTCAAATGCTGTATAACCATCACCACTATCTAACTCTAGAACATTTTTATTACTCCAAAAAAAAAACCCTTATATCCAATAGCAATCACTCACAATTTTCCTCCCTTCCACCCAAGAAGCTAGTAATCTGCTTTGAATCTCTATGGATTTGCCTTCTGTGTCTAAATGTGACAAGACATGTTTTTTCAAGGTTCATTAGTGTTGTACCATACATTTGAACTTTGTTCTTTTTATTGCTATCACGTGCCATCAAGTAAATTCTAACTAATAGCAACCTTATAGGATGGAATAGAACTGCCCCATAAGGTTTCCTAGGTTGTAATCTTTACAGAAGCACTCAGATTACCAGATATTTTCTTCCTGCCAACCGTTCTGTTAACAGCTGAAAGCTTAACCATTGTTCCACAAGGGCACCTCTAGTTCTCTTTGTTGTTTTTAAGTGCCATCAAAACAGTCCCAACTCACAGTGACTCTATGTACAGCAGAACCAAACAATTCCTGGTCCTGAACCATCCTCACAATTATGCTTGTCCCTATTGTTGCTGCCACGGTGTCAATCCATTTTGGGGTCTTTTTCTTTTTCACTGGTTTTCCACTTTACCAAGCATAATGTCATTCTTCAGGGACTGGTCCCTCCTGACAACATGCCCAAAGTAAGAGAGATGAAATCTCACTATCCTGGCTTCTAAGGAGTATTCTGGCTGTGCTTTCTCCAAGACAGATTTGTTCATCTGTCAGTCCATGATACTTTCAATATTCTTTGCCATAGGAGCATAATTCAAATACGTCAATTCTAATAGTGTCTACTTCTTCTAATAAGGTTTTGCTTACTCATTATCCAACTTTCACATGCATACATCATTGTTGTTAAGTGCCATGGAGTCAGTTCTGAATCATAGCGACCCTGTATAGGGTTTCTGAGGCTGTAAATCTTTGTGGGAGCAGAAAGTCTCATCTTTCTCCCACAGAGCAGCTGGTGGGCTCAAACCACTGAACTTGTGGTTCACAGTCCAGTTCTTATCCTTTGGAGTTACCGCACTCCCACATGTATATGAGATTGAAAATACCATGGCTTGGGTCAACACACCTTGGTCCTCAAAGTAAACTTCTTGTTCTTTTAATACATTTAAGTCTTTTGCAGCAGATTTGCCTAATGTAATACATCCTTTGATTTATTGACTGCTATTTCCAAGAGCAATGATTATATAGCCAAGAAAAATGAAGTCTGACAAGCTCAATCTTTTCTCCTTTTATTATGATGTTGTTTATTGGTCCAGTTGTGAGGATTTTCATTTTCTCTATATTAAGGTGCAATGCATACTGAAAACCACAGTCTTTGATCTTCATCAGTAAGTACTTCAAATCCTCCTCACTTCCAGCAAGTAAGCTAGTGTCATCTGCATATTACAGTTTGTTAATGTGTTTTCCTCCAATCCTGATGCCACATTCTTCTTCATAAAATCCATGGTCTCAGATTAATTTCTCAGAATACAGATAGAATAAGTATGGGAAATGGAAATAACCTTGCTGCACACCTTTTCTGATTTTAAACCATTCAGTATCTCCTTGCTGTGTTTGAACAACTGCCTCTTAATCTATGTACAGGTTCCCCATAAGCACAATTATATGTTCTGGAATTCCCGTTCTTCACAATGTTATTCACAGTTTGTTATGATCCACACATAGTTGAAAGAATTTGCATAATCAATAAAGCACAAGTAAAAATCTTTCTCATATTCTCTGCTTTTAGCCAAAATGCATCTGACATCAGCAGTAATATCCCTGGTTCCAAGTACTCATCTGAATTCAGCTTGGATTTGTTTCTGTCCATATACTGTAAATTTGAGGCTGTAAATCCTCACCAGAACAGAAAGCCTTGTCTCTCTCCTGCAGAGTGACTAGTGGGCTCGAACTGCAATCCAGTGATTATCACACAGTTCAGTGCTTACCCAATGCTTATATCTACCTTATTAGATATATCAAACAAAAACCTGTTGCCTTTGAGTTGATTCTGACTCATGACAACCCCATATGCTACAGAGTATAACTGCACCATAGAATGCTCTTGGCCACTGTATGGATTCAACTCACCAATCTTTTGGTTAGTAGTCAAGGAAAAAATGTTTGTACCACCCAGGGTCCTTATTAGATATATAGCTTGCAAATATTTTCTCCCATTATGTGAGTTATCATTTCACTTCCTTAATAGCATACTTTAAGGAGCTCTCGTAGCGTAGTGATTACAAATCGGGCTGTGACTCACAAGGTTAGCAGTTCGAAACTACCAGCTGTTCCACAGGAGAAAGATGAGGTTTTATGCTCCTGTAAAGATTTACAGCCTCGGAAACCCTGTACAGGGTCATTATGAGTCAGAACCGACTCCTTGGCACATAACAACAATAGCGTACTTTGAAGTAAAAACATTTTTAAGTTTGATGAGGCTCAATTTACTTACTGTTAGTTTCCTGTGCTTTGGACACCATGCCTAAGAAACCAATGTCTAATTCCAAATCATAAAGATCTATACCTATGTTTCCTAAAAAGTTTATAGTTTTAACGCTTACGTTTCAATCTTTGATCTATATTGTGTTGATTTTTGTGTATGAGGTAGGAATACAATTTCATTCTTGTATATATGTCTATCCATTTGCTAAAAAGACCATTTCTTCCCCCATTGAATTGTATTGGAACTGTTGTCAAAACCATAACTTGTTGGTCAGTTTTTTGTACTGTAATGGTTTTCATACTGCTATGATGTAGGAAGCTATGCCACTGGTATTTTAAATACCAGCAGGGTCACCTATGATGGACCGGTTTCAGCAGAGCTTCCAGACTAAGACACACTAGGAAGGAGAGGTGGACTACTTCTGAATGTTTAATCAATGAAAAGCTATGAAGAACAGTGGAACATATAATGCCAGAAGATGAAAACATTATGAATAGTACCAAAATATTGTCAGATACAGTGCAAGAAGATGAACCTGTCAGGTTTGGAGGTACTCAAAATATGACTGGAGAAGAGGTAACTTCTCAAAATAGAGCTGACCATGATGATACAAATAGAATAAAGTTTTGGGATCTTCATTTGCTGGTGGGGCACGACTCAAAATGAGGAGACACAGCTGCAAACATCTCTTAATAATCAGAGCATGTAATTATAAATTTAGTAAACTTGGAAGTTGTCAAAAATGGAATGAAACATGTAAAGACTTATATACTAGGCATTGTTGTTAAGTGATAGTTCTGACTCATAGTGACCCTATATAAGGTTTCCAGGGAGTGGCTGGTGGGTTTGAATTGTCAACCTTGTGGTTAGCAGTCCAGTGCTGATCATAATATAGGCCATTCTGAATCTGACAATCATATATTTTACTATACCAGGAAAAACAAATTGAAGAAAAATGGCTTAGCATTCCTCATCTAAAAGGATATTTCAAGAGCTGTCTTGAAATACAATGCTGTCTGTGATAGGACAACATCCATATGCCTACAAGAAAGACCAGTTACTACTACTATTATTCAAATTCACACACCAGCCACTAAAACCCATGATGATGAAATTGAATGGTTTTACCAATTTCTTCAGTCTGACATTGATCAAACATACGATGTATTAATAAATACTGGTGATTGGAATGCAAAGGTTGGAAACAAAAAGGAAGGATCAGTAAATAGAAAATATGACATTGGTGATAAAAAATGATGTTGGAAATCACATGAAAGAATTTTGCAAGATATGTCACTTATTCCTTGCAGGTACCTTTAAAAACAATATAAAATGCAATTATACACATGGATCTCACCAGATGAAATACAAATACAGGAATCAAATTGAATACATCTGTGGGGAGAGGCAGTGGAAAATCTCAGCATCATAAGCCAAAATAAGGCCAGGGACTGAATGGAATATCAATTGCTCATATGCAAGTTCAGGCTGAAGCTGAAGAAAATTAAAATAAGTTCATGAGAGCCAAAATATGACCTTGAACATATCCCACCTGAGCTTAGAGATCATATCAAGAACAGATTTGATGTATTAGACACTAATGACCAAAGACCAGAAGAGCTATGGGATGACACCAAGAACATCACACAGGAAGAAAACAAAATGTCATTAAAAAGTTAGGATAGGAAAAAAAAACAACAACAAAAAAACAACAAAATTATTGTCTGAAAAGACTCTGAAACTTGATCTCTAGTGCAGAGATTTTAAAGTGAATGGAAGAAATTAGGAAATAAAAGTGCTGAACAGATATTTTCAAGGCACTCAGCATTTCTCAAGCCGATAGAACTAAAGAAAAAATTCAAGCCTCAACTTCCAATATTGAAAGATTCTATGTGAAAAATATTGAAGAATGCATAAAACATCAAAAGAAGATGGAAGGATCAAGGATCAGTCCTATCCCCTCTGTACACCAGGTTGATAGGGATGGGCAACTTAGACATTGGCTACCTAAAATGGGGGG
>NW_006408723.1:1644887-1655501 GCF_000296735.1 Chrysochloris asiatica | reverse complement strand
AATGTTGAAGATCAAAGATGTCAGCTTGAGGACTAAGGTGCACCTGACCCAAGCCATGGTATTTTCAATAACCTCATATGCATGTGAAAACTGGACAGTGAAGAAGGAAGACCATAGGAAAATTGATGCTTTTGAGTTATGGTGTTGGAGGAGAATATTGAAAGTACCACGGGCTGCCAAAAGAACCAATAGATACATTTTGGAAGAAGTGCAGCCAGAGTGTTCCTTGGAGGCCAAGATGGCCACACTGTGTCTCTCATACTTGGGACATAGTGTCAGGAGAGACCAGTCACTGGAGAAGGATATCATGTTTGGTAGGTGGAGTGTCAGAGAAAAAGAAGAAAACTCCCAACAAGATGGATTGGCCAAGTGGCAGCATCGATGGACTCAAGTGTGGCAACAGTAGTGAGGTTGACCCAGGATTGGGCAGTGTTTTGTTGTGCTGTGCATAAGGTTGCTATGAGTCGGTACCAACTTGATGGCACCTAACAACAACAACAACAAATTGTTATAATGACTAATTGTGACTGTCACAACTGTAAAGGTAGAAGTTTTGTAACATTAAGGGGGGAGTAGTTCATTTTACAGTCCATGAATAGAGGACCCTAGGACCATCAAAGGGGACGAGCACAAGCGGAATATCCAGAGAAGCAGCGACACCAGAGATGGAGAAAGAGATGATGACATGGAGAGATAGAAAAGCTAAGGAATCTAGACTCATGGGAAGATAAAAGCTGTGTGCTGGCATCCAGGAGGCAGGCTTGCAGAATCTGCCCTTCAACGCCCCCAAGACCACCCCCCAAACCCCAGAGAGAATAGAAGCAAATACTGTTGAATGATGATGCATGGAGGGTATCATTGCATTGTAAGCATTGCAATGAAACAATGAGTGTAAAACTGATGTTCTCCCATGTAAGCTATCACTCAAATCACAATTAAAAAAAAAAAAAAAGAAGAAGAAGATAGAGGGAATATGCAGAATCATTGCACTGAAAAGAAATGGCCAATGTTCAACCATTTCAAAAGGTAGCGTATGATCAAGCTCCAATGGCACTCAGGAAGCAGTCTAAGCTGCATTGAAGGCATTGGTGAAAACAAGGTTCCAGGAATTGATGGGAATAAAATTGAAATCTTTCAACAAACCAGTGCAGCACAGGAGGCACTCACTCATTTATGCCAAAAATTTGGAGGATAGGTACAAAGAGAACTGATTGGAAAATATCCATTTGTACCCATTCCAAAGATGTAATGTGGAAATCATCAAACAATATCATTAATATCACAGGAAAGTAACATTTTTCTGAAGAAAAAAAATTAGCTGCAATAGTACATCAACAGAGAAGTGCCAGAAACTCAAGTTGTATTCAGAAGAGGACATGGAACTAGGGATATCATTGTTGTTGTTAGATGGATCTTGGTGGAAAGCAGAGATACCATAAAGATGTTTACTTGTGCTGTATTGAAAGCAGAAGCATTTGACTGAGTGGATCATAGCAAGCTATGTATAGTCTTGTGAAGAATGGGTGTTCCAGAACACTTAATTGTGCTCCTGAGGAACTTGTAAATACACCAAGAGGCAGTCATTTGAACAGAACAGGGGGACATTGAATGGTTTAAAATAAGGAAAAGTGTGTGCTGAGCAAATAATTTGAAGAAAAGCGTGGCATCAATATTGCAGGAGGATAAGCACTAGACTGCTTCTTGGAAACCCTGTACAAGGTCACTATGAGTTGGAATCAATTCTATAGCACTTAACAACATATATAAAGGATGCAACCTTGCTTGCTGGAAGCAAAGAGGACTTAAAATATTTATGAAAATCAATAACTACAGCCTTTTCAGTATGGATTGCGCTTCAATGTAAAGAAAACAAAAATCCTCACATCTGGAGCAATAAATAACGTTATGAAAAATGGAGAAAATATTGAAGTTGTCAACTACTTCATTTTTCTTGGATCCACCATCAACACTTATGGAAGAAGCAGCCAAGAAACTAAAGGACATTTTGCATTAGGCAAATCTGCTGCACAAGACCTTTTTGTGTGTGTGTTGAAGAGCAAAGATATCAGTTTGAGGACTGAGGTGCGCCTGACTGGTGTTTTCTTTTTTTCTTAACTTTTTATTGTGAATTGAGTGAAGGTTTACAGAGCAGATCATCAATTTTACATTCAACAAATCAAATAGTTTGCATCATTACATGTTTGCAGTCCCCTCCATGCACCAACAGTTAACAGAATTTACCTCTATTCACTTCAACTGTTGAATTCTTCCTCGTGTCTCTTATTACCTTCATCTTTCCTCTGCTAACTCCCTCTTGTATATTGTCTGCCCTATGTTAACATGTGTCTGCCCTCTAGCCCATGAATAATTTTACTTCCCCTCCACCTTCCCCCACCCCATAGCCATCACATATTTTTCTTTTATCTAGAAAATCTTATTTTTAAACTTTTTACAACATTGGTTTCATATACAATGTTTATCCTTTTGTGATTGCCTAATTTCCCTCAGCATAATGTCCTCCAGGTTCAACCATGTTGTGACATGTTTCACAGAGTCATCATTGTTCTTCAGCATTTTGTAGTGTACCATTATGTGTATGTACCAAAGTTTGTTTACCCATTCTTCTGCTGATGGACATTTAGGCTGTCTCCATCTCTTTGAGACATCTCTTGTAGATAGCATATTGAAGGATCTTTTTTTTTTTTTTTTTTTTTTTTTACCCATTTTGCTCTTTATGTATTTTTTTAGATGAACCAAATCAAACATTTTATTAAACTTTTTGGGATGAAGAAAACAATGATATAAAATTAAGTCATAAGAAATACTCTCTTCTACTATCTTAAACCATTTTAATGGTTTACAAAATGCTCACACAGCAAATACAAAATGCATGAACACACCCTTCCTTTTTAACTTCTGCTGCAAGAAATGCAACATTAACAAACATACAAATTTCTTCTGTACCATTCTTAAAAGTATAGTTACCAAATTATTAATTTTAAGATGTTATTCATACATTTTTATTCATACTTTTAACGAGATATTTGCCAATACATACATTATTTTCCTTAACTTTATTTTTACATTAAGCCACTGTCTGTCATGCAGCCATCAAGAACACAGGCTTGTAGTCCAATTTAGACTCTAGCTTCTTCGAATCAGCCACGTTTCTGACTGCTTTCATGAAGTCTTCCTGTACTACAAAATCATGATCAACACGAATTGCAAACATACCTGCTTCAGTGCAAACATTTGTCAGGTCTGCACCATTAAAGCCATTTGAAAGCTTTACAATTGCTTCATAATCTATTTCACCATGTTTTGCTTGCTCATTTAGTAAATCAATATGTATTTTTCTATCTAATCTTCCTGGTCGAGGCAAAGCAGGATCCAGTGTATCCAGTCTGTTTGTAGCCATGATCATTTTTACTCTATGCAGAGTATCAAACCCATCCATTTGATTCAGTAACTCCATTAAGGTTCTTTGAATCTCTCTATCAGCTGAAGTACCTTCAGAAAAATGATAACCACCAATAGCATCTATTTCATCCATAAAAATGATGCATGGTTGATGGTCCATAGCATAATTAAACATTTCTCTGATCAAATGAGCACTTTCACCAATGTATTTGTCTACAATAGAACTAGACACAGCCGTTAAGAAATTGTAGTCCAGCTGTCTAGCAACAGCTCATGCCAGGAGTGTTTTCCCTGTACCTGGTGGTCCATATAATAAACAGCATTTTTAAGGTATTATTCCCACATGCTGGAATAATTCTGGGTTTGTAAGTGGTAGTTCTATTATCTCTCTTAATTCCCGGATCTATTCTGATAGTCCACCAATTTCAGAATAAGAAGTATTCCCAGGGTCCTCATGAGACATGTTGTAAACCAATGGATCCACTTTTCTAGGCAAGTATCTCATGATAGTTAGTGTAGTCATATCCAAAGCAACTCTTGTTCCTGGCTTCAGCTTACTTTTGTTAAGCTGTTGATGACAACACACAACATATCTTGGTCCATTTGTAGCTTTAACAATGAATTTTTCTTCAGTTAATTGCTTAAGCACTTCACCCACAATCTGTCCAACACTTTGTAGGACCTTCAGATCATTTTCAGACTTTTCATACTGCTTTGTAAGTTCTTTTAATTGCTCCCTTAACTCCTTGAGATGGCTGTTGATCTCCTTGTGCTCCAGCAGCTTCTTGCGGTAGTCCTGAAGTGCCTTATCTCTAGGGTCCGCCATGATGAGAAGCCCTCTTTATGTATCTTGACTGGTGCATTTAATCCATTTGCACTTAGTGTAATTATAAACAGGTATTAATTGATTGTTGTCATTTTTCCATGTTTTTTTTTTGTGTGTGTGTGGTGCTGCAGCTTTCTTTGTTCCATTATAATCTTCTGTGTTTAGTTTATTTTGTTTGTGTTTCCATTTCATTTCTGTTGTGTTGATAATATTTACTAAATATTTCTGGTTTTTCTCTTTTGATGTTAGGGGAATTTTCTTCCCCTAACTCTTAAACAATTTTCTCTGTGCTTGTCTTTTCTTGGTCTGGAATTCTGATCACCTGTAAATTGTTCCTCTTCATGGTGTCCCATATAACTCTTAGGCTTTCTTCAGATTGTTTCATTCTTTTTTGTGATTATTCTTCTAGCATACTAGTATTGAGAGATTTATCTTCAAGCTCACTAATGTGGACTTCCATTACTTCACATCTACTCCTTTGATCTTTCAATGTATTGTCCATTTCTGAGATCTTAGTATTAATCATCTGGATTTCTAATTGCAGGTTTTGTGTTGTTTCAAAATTTGCATTGTTTTGTCTGTTCTTGTAGTATTTTCCTGAATTCTTCTAAAATTTTTATTGTGTTCTTGCTTTCCTTGAACTTTCTATCAATCCTTTGAAGGTACCTAATTAGCATTCTTTTGAATTCTTTTTCAGTTAGTTCCATTACCTTTCCTTCTTCAGAAACATTCTCTGACTCTTATCTTGGTCATTTGTTTGAGCCATTCTCTCTTGTTTCTTCATGTGATGTAAAATTCACTGTTGTTTCTGGTACATTGGGGTTGTCATACTCGTAGAAATAAACAGCACAGTTGTTGAACCTGGAGGGGAGAAATCTTTGGTAGTCTCCTGCAATTCAAGGAGCTCACAAGATGGTTGTGGAAGGGATGTGGCAACAGAGTTACTGATCCTAGATGGAGTTCCTATTGACCTCAGTGTTATCTATGCTCAGGGCGCTCAATCTGGAAGTAGTTCATGGAGACCCTTGATAGAGCTAGTTTCAGTGTCTGTTAGGACCACAGGAAAGCTCAGGGCAGAGTGACCGGTCTGTTGGCTCTGAGGGTTTTGTAGGTCTGAAGCTGAGCCAACCTGAATCTAGACACCAAAATGCACAATAAAGCATTGCAGTGGCCTCTGACTTACACTGGCCTGACTCCCAACCCTGTGGCTCTGAACTCCTGGAAAGCAGGGTCTGTTCTGGGGATGGACGAAGTAGGAGTTGGCCACACCTCTGGTCACCTGGGGAGTGTGAGGAAAAAGAATAAATTGAACCTTTCCTGGCACCAGCATGAATCTGTTCTGCCAGGCCTCCATCTGCTGCCAAAACTGCTCACAAGATGGTAGAACCTCGTCTGGCTAGCTGTTCATCAGTCAGTCTCTCTCTCTCTCATTCTGCTCAGTCTCTTTTCCCAGCACATACTCTATCCACTTTTCTAACCTTTCTTCTGACATTCAGGATGCCAGAATTTTCAACCATGTCTGTTGTATTTTTGTTGTGAGTCCCGGGGTGGCACTGTGGGTTAATGCACTGGACTGCAAAGTCAGTTGAACCACAAGGTCAGTGATTCAAATATATATATTTGTTCTTGTCAAATATATATATATATATATATTTGTTCTTGTCAAGTACTATAGCATAGGTTCCAACCCATAGAAACCCTGTATAGGGTTTCCTAGGAGCGACTGGTGAGCTTGAACCACCAACTTGTGGTTCAAACTGACTTTGCAGTCCAGTGCATGAATCCTCAGTGCCACACTAGGACTCACTTTCTCTCTCATATATATATACTATGCTTTTATGTATACACACACACACACACATATGAAAGCACGGTGACTCCATAGGATAAACGCTGGACTGTGAACCATAAGATGGGCCATTACAGCCCAACAAAAATATGAGGTTTTCTGTATATGTTTTTATTGTTGTTGTCAAGTCAGTTCTGATTCACAGTGACTCTGTATAAGGTTTTCATGGAGTGGTTGGTGTGTTTAAGTCACCAACCTTGTGGTTAACAGTCCAGTGTTGATCTTATAGTGCCACACTAGGGTATATATTCACTGCTCATCTGTCAGTTTGTCAGGCTATAGTGGTTGCATGTTGCTGTGATGCTGCAAGCTCTGCCACTGGCATTTTAAATACCAGCAGGGTCACTCATCGTAGACAGATTTCAGCTGAGCTTCCAGACTAAGACAAATTAGGAAGAAGGAGAGGCAGACTGCTTCTGAATGTTTAGCCAATGAAAACCTTATATGTAACAGTGGAACCTTCTCATATACAATGCTGGAAGATAAGATCCTCGTACTCAAAATATGACAGGGGATTAGCTGCCTCTGCAAAGTAGTATTAACTACAGTGAAATGAATACAGTAATGTTTTCAGGTCCTTCATTTCCTACTGAGCACAACTCAAAATGAGAAACAACTGCAAGCATCCATTAATAATTAGAATATGGAAAGTATGAATCTAAGAAAATTGGAAGTTGTCAAAAATGAAATGGAACACATAAAGATCAATATCCTAGGCATTAGTAAGCTTAAATGAATTGGCATTGGCCATCTTGCATCTGACAATCATGTAGTTTACTATGCTGGGAACTATAAATTCAAAAGAAAATATGCCACATTCATTGTCAAAAAGAACATTTCAAGATCTATGTTGAAGTGAAAATTCTTTCTGTGATAGAATAGTATCCGTACACCTACAAGATAGACCCCTGGTGTGGACTCCTGGAGTGACACAGTAGGATGAACACTGGTCTGGGAACCACAAGGTCAGCAGTTCGAACCCAACAGCTGCTCCTCAGAAACCCTACACTCACTTGTTGTGAGTAAGAACCGACAGGATAGAACTTAACAACAATAACCAAATAGACCAGTTAATACTACTATTATTTAAATTTGCACAGTGATTACTCATATCAAGTTTAGACTAAAGCTGAAGAAAATTCAAACAAGTCCATGAGAGTCAATATGACCTAAATACCCACAAGTATTTAGAGACCATCTCAAAAAAGATTTGATACATTAGACACTAATGACTGAAGACCAGATGATTTATGGGATGACATCAAGAACATCATACAAGAAGAAAGCAAAGGGTCATTAAAGAGACATGAAAGAAAGAAAAGACCAAAATGGATGACAGAAGAGACTCTGAAACTTGTTCTCTAGCATAGGGATGCTAAAGTGAATGGAAGAAATGAGGATGTAAAGAAAATTTCAAAGGCACCTCAAGAAGACAAAGTCAAGTATTATAACGAAAAGTGCAAAACTTGGAATTAGAAAACCAAAGTAAGAGAACAAACTTGCCATTGTTCAAGTTAACAGAACTGAAGAAGTCTATGGACAAAATGGACTCCTGGTGTGGTGCTGTAGGGTCAGCACTGTACTTTAAACCACAAGTTTGGCAGTTCAAGCCCACCAGCTGATCCTCAGAAATCCTGTACAAGGTTGCTATGAGTCGGAAATGACTGGATGGCACTTAACAACAACAGCATGGAAAAAATATTGAATGGTGCAGAACACATCAAAAGAAGATGGAAGAAATTGAGTCACTGTCCAAAAAGAAATAGTAAATGTTCAATCATTTCAAGAGATAGCATATGATCAAGAACCTATGATACTGAAGGAAGATGTCCAAGCTGCACTGAAGGCACTGGTGAAAAATAAGGCTTCAGTAATTGATGAAATACAAATTTATGCAGCACTGGAGGCACTCACTCATCTATGCCAAGGAATTTGGAGGACAGCTACCTGATCAACATATTGGAAGAGATCCATATTTGTGCCCATTCTAAAAAGAGGTGACTCAAAGAAATGTGAAAGGCATGACATGTCATTAGTTTTATATGCAAGAAAAATTTAGCTAAAGATAAAAAATGACCACAACAGTATACCAACAGGGGACTTTCAAAATTCAAGCTAGTATCAGAAGAGGAAATGAAATGAGGGAAATCATTGCTGATGTATGATAGATCTTGGCTAAAAGCATAGATTCCCAGAAAATGTTTACTTGTGCTTTATTGACTATGTACAGGCATTCACCTGTGTGAATCATGACAAACTATGGATAACATTGCTAAGAGTGGGTATTTCAGAACACCTAATTCTGCTAATGAGAAACCTGCGTATAGACCAAGGGGAAGTTGTTAGAACAGAACAAGGAGTTCCTGAATGATTAAAAATCAGAAAAGGTGTGTGCCAGGGCTGTATTCTTTTACTCTACTTACTAAATCTTTATGCCAAGCAAATAATTCAAGAAATTGGCTTATGTGAAAAAGAATATGGCATCAGGATTGGAGGAAGATTCATTAACAACCTGTGAAATGCAGATGACAAAACATTGTTGAAAGTGAAGAGGATTTAAAATATATACTAATGAAGATCTAACACCACAGCCTAAAGTATAGATTGTCTCTCAATGCAAAGAATATAAAAATCCTCACAACTGGATGACTAAATAATATCATGATGAATGGAGAAATGAGAGAAGTTGGCAAAGACTTTGAATCCACCATCAACATTCATGGAAAAAGCAGTCAAGAAATCAAAGGATGCGCTGCATTAGGGAATCTGATTCACAAGACCTCTTTAAAGTGTTCAAGAGCCAAGATTTATCAGTTTGAGGAATAAGGTGCACTTGACACATTCTGTTTTATTTCTAATAGCTTTATTGTTGTTGTTGTTAAGTGCTGTTAAATCAGGCTTGTGAAAATTGAATAGTGAATAAGGAACACTGAAGAAGCATCAATGAATTTAAGTTATGCTGTTGGAGAAGAATATTGAAAGTACCATTGACTCCTAGAAGAACAAACATATCCATATTGGAAGAACTATAATCAGAATGCTCCTTAAAAGTGAGGTTGCCAAGATTTTGTCTCTCATACTTAGGACATGCTATCAGGAAGAACCAGTTCCTGGAGAAAAACATTATGCTTGGTAAAGTGGTTGTTGTTGTTGTTAGGTGCCATCAAGTCGATGCCAACTCATAGCACAGCAGAATGAAACACTGACTGATCCTGGGCCAACCTCACTACTGTTGCCTCGCTTGAGTCCATCGATGTTGCCACTTGGCCAATCCATCTCGTTGGGTGTCTTCCTTTAATTCTCTGTCCCTCCACCTTACCAAACATGATATCCTTCTCCAGTGATGCTTCCTCCTGACAATATGTCTGAAGTATGAGCGACAAAGTTTGGCCATCTTTGCCTCCAAGGAGCACTCTGGCTGCACTTCTTCTAAAACGGATCTATTGATTCCTTTGGCAGCCCATGGCACTTTCAATATTCTCCTCCAACACCATAACTCAAAAAAAAGCATCAATTCTTCTATGGTCTTCCTTATTCACTGTTCAGCTTTCACATGCATATGAGGTTATTGAAAATACCATGGCTTGGGTCAGGCGCACCTTAGTCCTTAAGTTGACATCTTTGCTTTTCAACACTTTAAAAATGTCTTGTGCAGCAGATTTGCCTAATGAAATACGTCATTTGATTTCTTGACTGCTGCTTCTGTGAGAGTTGATAGTTGATCCAAGAAAAATGAAGTCCTTGACAACTTCAATCTTTTCTCTGTGATAAGAATGTTTTTTGGTCCAGTGGTGAGAATTTTTCTTTTCTTATCATTGAGATGTAATCCATACCAAAGGCTGTGCTCTTTGATCTTCATCAGTAAATGTTTTAAGTCCTCTTTACTTTCAGCAAGCAAGGTTGTATCATCTGCACATCACAGGTTGTTAATGAGTCTTCCTCCAATCCTGATGCCACGTGTTTCTTCATATGACCCAGCTTCTTGGATTATTTGCTCAGCATACGGATTGAATAAGTGTGGTGAAAAAATACAAGCCTGCCGTACACCTTTCTTAATTTTAAACCATTCAGTGTTCCCATGTTCTGTTCCAAAAACTGCCTCTTGGTCCTGGTAGAGATTCCTCATGAGCACAATTAAGTGTTCTGGAATACTCATACTTTGCAATGTTGTCCATAGCTTGTCATAATCCATACAATTGAAAGCCTTTGCATAGTCAATAAAGCAAAGATAAACAGCTTTCTGATATTCTCTGCTTTCAGAAAAGATGCATCGGTCATCAGCAATGATATCCCTCATTCCACGGTCTCTTCTGAATCCGGCTTGAACCTCTCGAAGTTCTCTATCAATGTATCCATTTAGCTGTTTCTGTATTACCTTTAGTAAGACTTTACTAAATATCAAAGATGATTTCCACATTCTGTTGGGTCACCTCTCTTTGGAATGGGCACAAATATGGATCTCTTCCAATCAGTTGGCCAGATAGTTGCCTTCCAAATTTCTTGGCAGAGATGAGTGAGT
>NW_006408723.1:1634234-1643852 GCF_000296735.1 Chrysochloris asiatica | reverse complement strand
ATCAATTACAGGTTGAAGATGGTAGAATTCTTCTACTTCATCTTCACTGGCTTTAATGGTTGGTACGTTAATTTGAATAATAGTGGTATTAATTGGTCTTCCCTGTAAGCACATGGATATTATCCTACCACAGGCAGTGTTTTACCTCATGACTGATCTAGATACGTTCTTTTTTGACAATGAATGCAACACCATTTCTTTTCAGTTTATCATTCCCGGCATAGTAAACCATGTGGTTGTCAGATTCAAAATGGCCAATACCAGTCCATTTCAGCTCACTAATGTCTAAGATATCAATGTTTATGTGTTCCATTTCATTTTTGACTACTTCCAGTTTCCCCAGATTCATACTTTGTACATTCCATGTTCTGATTTTCAATGGATATTTGCAGCTGTTTCTCTTCATTTTGAGTTGTGGGCAACTCTACTCTGAGGAGGCAACTCTTCCCCAGTCGCATTTTGAGTGCCTTCCAACTTAGGGGCTCATTTTCAGGCACTATATCTGACAGTGTTTTTCTGCCATTCATAGGGTTTTCAGTGACTAAATATTCGGAAGTAGTTCGTCACTCTTTCTTCCTAGTCTGTCTTCATCTTGAAGCTCATCTGAAACTTGTCCACCATGGGTGACCCTGCTGTTATATAAAATACCGGTGGCATAGCTTTCAGAATTGCAGCAACTCACAAGCCACCACAATATGACAAACTGACAGACAAGTGGTGGTGGGAAAGTGGTAGGGTCACCCAAAAAGAGTAAGACCCCCAACAAGATGCATTGGCACCATGGCAGCAGCAATGGGTTGAAGGGTAACAATAGTTGGAGGACCAGGCAATGTTTCCTTCTATTGTTCACAGGGTTGCCATGAGTCAGAACTGCCTGAATGGCACCAAGTAAACACACACACACATACACATATATAATATATATGATTGTTGTTAAGTGCCGTCTAGTCGGTTCTGACTCATAGCAACCCTGTATAGGGTTTCCGATGAATAGTTGGTGAGTTGGAACTGCCAAGTTTGCAGTTCAAATCGACTTTGAAGTTGTTTTTCCTACAGTACCTGGTGTGATCCTACAGAATAAGCACTGGACTGCTAACCACAAGGTTGGAGGTTCCAACCCATCAGCTGCTCCTCGAAAATATGAGCATGGTGCCTCTGTAGGACTGAACTAATAACAAGCTCTGGACTAATAACAACAATATCAGTGGTTCGAGCCTACCAGCCACTCCATGGGAGAACAATTAAGCTTTCTGTTATGACAAAGATTTACTGCCTCAGAAACCCTACACAGGGTCTCTATGTGTCAAAACCATATACATATCCTATAGCACCACACCAGGACTCGATATTTGCTGTAAGATAAACAGTGGACAGCTAACCAAAAGGTAAGTGGTTCAAATCCACCAGCTTCTTCTTGGAAATACTATACAGGGTTGCTATGAGTTGGAACTAACTTGATTGCACTTAGC
Source organism: Chrysochloris asiatica (assembly GCF_000296735.1). Lineage (NCBI taxonomy): Eukaryota > Metazoa > Chordata > Mammalia > Afrosoricida > Chrysochloridae > Chrysochloris > Chrysochloris asiatica. The sequence continues at coordinate 1,642,383 of NW_006408723.1, read as the reverse complement.
AAAAGCAACAGCATATATGTATATATATATATATATATTTAGATAGATAGATAGATAGATAGACAGAGAGACAGAGAGAGAAAATTGAGGTCAGGGAGAAAGAGAGAGAGTGTAAAGTTTATGTCAAGGATTCTGTGGGTCAGATGTCAAGCTAAAGGATTCTGAGTAGCTGCAGGGGTTGATATGTTTGGCAGGTCAGATAGCAAGTCTCTGGCTGCAAAGGGTTATTAATCCAAGGTCATCAGGTTAGATCGCAGGCTAGTGACCACCTCAGAATGTGCAGGCAATCTGACAGGCTGCTGGTTAAAGTCCAAAGAACCAGAGGTCAGATCAGGAGTCAGATGTAAGATCCAAACCCAGCCAGCAAAAAGCAAGTAAGCTTTGTCAAAGTCTTCAATATATTGAAAGCAAACCGCACCTCTGAAGAAACTTCCTTTCAATGGATTGGCTGTTCATAGCATAGCTCATCAAGGAGATGATTGCTTTATATTAGATCACATCATAGGGGTAACTGTCTCTGAATTGCTAAGCCACTGAGAATCAAACTGACATAAAACCTTAAGTATTATAAAAACTTTTACTTATTTTCTAACTGGGTTGATTGTTGCTTTGATGTTGAATTTTAAGAGTTCTTTATGTATTCTGAATTGTAGAGTCTTTTCAGAAATAATGATTTTCTCTCATTGTATATATTTTTTTCTTTCTTGATTGTGTCATTTTTTTTTGTTTGCTTAAACTTTTGATTGTGAATTAAATGATAGTTCACAGAGCAGAGCAGATCATCAGTTTTACATTTGCCAAATCATACTTGATTGTATGCTTAGTTGAACAAAAATTAAAAATTTTGATGAAGTTTGATTTATCTATTTTTTCTTTGTTTTGTTTTACTTTTAGTGTAGTATTCAAACCATTGTCTACTCCAAGTTAACAAAAATTTACCCCTATATTTCTTTTTAAGAGTTTTTAATTTTAGCTCTTTGGATGTTTTTGGTATGTTTGTTTAAATAATATTTTATTGTGTTTTTAATGAAATTTTATATATCAATTTTTGCTGTTGAGTGCCGTTGAGTCAGTACCAGCTCACAACAACCCTGTGTATGTTTCTAAGGCTATAAATCTTTATAGAAGCAGAAAGGCTCATATTCTCCCACAGAGTGACTGATGGTTTCAAACTGCCAACCTTTGTGGTTCACAGTCCAGTATTTATCATACAGAGACACCATGCTTCTAACACATCAATTTAGGTTGCTATTTAGCAAAGTCTACATAACTTGTTCTGGTGTTGTGCTATAGAATAAGCAATAGACCACAAAGTCAGTTTGAACCACAAGGTCAGCAATTCAAACCTATCAGCCGTTCCTCAGAAACCCTATACGTGGTTGCTATGATTTGAAACTGACTTGAAGGCACTTAACAGCAACAACAACATACAACTTGTTCAGTGATATTGGTTATATTTTTCACAATGTGTCATATTCGCATTATTTCTATTCTGGTTGTTCTATTTCTGTTTATCTATTTTCCCTTCCTTAGCCTTACTTTCTTTTGTTTGCTTTAGAATAAAAATGTAGTCTCATATAGATATTGTTTTGAACAGCATGGTACTCCTGGGTGCTCTTGTTATTTAGCTAAAATATAATTCCTGGGAATATTTGAATTCATAGTTTCATGGGTATTTTAGGGTGATAATCTCAGAGATTCATTTTAGCTCTTTGATCTATTTTGAGTTAATTTTTATATATAATATGAGATCAGCATTCAAATTCATTTTTTTTTGCATATGGATATTCTATTGTCCCAACAGAATTTGTTTTAAAAGATTCTTCTTTTGCCTATCTGATAGTCTTGGCACTCTTATGAAAAAATGAACTGACCATGTATTTATAAATTGTTGGATTCTCAATTCTATTCCACGGATCTTTATGTCTATCCAAATTCTGTCTTGGAAGAAGTACAGCCAAAATGTTCCTTGCAAGCCATGATGGCGAGACTTCATCTCTGATGCTTTGGATATGTTATCAGGAGCTATCAGTCCTTGGAAAAGGACACCATGATTGGTAAAGTGGAGGGTCACCAAAAAAGATGAAGTCTCCTCAAAAAGATGGATTGACACAGTGACAGCCTCAATGACTTCAAACATAACAATTGCGAGGATGGGGCAGTATCAGGCAGTGTCTTGTTCTGTTATGCATATAACCTCATGTAGATAGTTCTTAATGCTCTAGGAATACATATTTTACTAATTAAGGTAAACAATTGTTTGTTTTATAAGAAGCCTTCAGGGAATATTTTTGATTTAAGGTTTAAAGCTTATCTAAGGGCAATAGTTTCAGGGATTGATCTATACCCCATGGTTCTAGAAATTCTGGAGTCCATGCAGAAATTCTGTTCTGCATTTTTCCCCTTTTTGTAAGGATTCTTGGATAGAATCTTTGATCAAAATGCTCAGTTGTGGTAGCCAGGCACCATCCATTTTTATGGTCTCATGGCAAAGGGGGCAGTTGCTCATGGAGGCAATTATATACACATTCCATATCCTCTTTCTATTACTTCTTTTGCTACAGGTGAATAGACCAATTGTCTTACCTTGGATGGCCACTTCTAAGCATTTAGGATTCCAGGCATTATGCAACAAACTAGGAAGTAGAGCAGAAGCACTAAATATATTTTTAGGTAAATTAACTGTGATAAAGCTAAACTTTCAAACCATGACACTAAGTCTCCAAACCCTGGAACCATATCCCATGAGGTTTTTGGTCGTATATAAGCAGTCTCAGCAGCTGTTTTTCTTCTTCACTGTAAACATATCAATCACACATCTTTTGCCAATTCAACTTTTTACAAATGTGCAGCTTAATGATAGCAATTACAATAATTGACCAGTAGGTAGAATTCTTAACAAGGCAGGGATATTTAGTCAAAATACTAATCTATTTTTTCACATTTGCTTGAGATATAGATGGCTGAATGGGGAACAGTGAATAATCTTTCTTTTTTAGGCAATAGGTACTATAGATTTGCTGGTCATGATTGTAAGCTCAAAGCTTTTGAACATATTCATTTTACAGAATGCAGAGTTTGGATGAGCCATGGACTGAAGAAGAAGGAGATGACTCTGACCATCCATACTACAATAACATTACAAATAAGGTGCCTCCTACAAGGGGGTTTCATGATACTCAACAGAAAGCTAGACCCTATGCTCCTGACACAACCCAGGTAAATCTTATACCTTTCAAAAAATGGTGGATAACTAAACTTTATTTCCTACATTTTATTTCAGGTTAATGTTCTGCCTTCTCCTGACAGAAATAATCATGAACTCATTGAATTTCATCAATAGGAGAGGTTTTTATTTTAACATCATGAGGCATTAGTCAAACGACTTATAACTATATTGTGATTCTTGAGATAGGACTCTGGTTAGATAGACATTGGTGGAACTCCAAGACTATGACCTCTACTCACCCTTCAGATCTGGAACAGAATTCTTTTCAGTGACTCCGTTTGCAGCTCTCCTCCTCTTTGAAGAACAAATTCCATTACATTGTGGTCCTAATGAGAAGAGGGATTTCAAGATTTTTAAAAAGCTTGTGATGCTTTTAGGCCCTTGAAAAGATAGTGGATATAGGCCCTTAAAGTGGTGAGAATTTGATGAGCTTTTCCATTTTACTCATTTCCTTGATGTTTCCCTCCAACTCAAAATCCTAGTAAGACAATTGCTTTCTAGAGTTATAGTGTCTCTATTTTGTTTTAGGAAAAATGTTTATCATCATCTACTTTATGTAAAGACAGTGATACCAATAAATGTGTCAAAATAACATTGAAATGAAGGATTTAACAATGAGAAGGAATAGACTGGATTGTGTTGGGTGTACTTGTCAAAGCATAAACAGATTATAGGCATATATGCTGGATGGAAATTGAATTCTGGCACACAGATACTTTCTTTTTAAAATTAAAAAAAAAAGTTTTATTGTTGATGAAAGTATATACAGCAAAACATACACACTTTAACAATGTGCAATTTGGTGGCATTGATTATATCTTTTAAATTGTACAGCTATCTTTACTCTTTCTAACCTTAAAATGTTTTTATTGCAATTTTAGTTAAGTTTTATAGAGCTGATCATCAGTTTCTTCTTAGTGATTGAATTCCCCTCAATGTAGCATCACTTATTTCATTTCCTCCCTATGTTTCTTATTTCCATTCCTCCAGAATTTCCATCCATTATGAACTGTGTTCTTAAGTAAATGCTAACCTTTTGATCTCAAATGGTATACTGTTCTATGGCATGCATTCCTCACTAGTGTTGTTGTTCCCCTACATACTTATCTATTGTTGTTGTTAGGATCCATCAAGTCATTATTGAATCATAGCAATCCTATGCACAACAGAATGAAACACTTCCTGGTCCTGTGCCAACCTCACAATTATTGCTATGTCTGAGCCCGTTGCTGCTGCCACTGTGCCTATCCATCTCTTTAGGGGTCTTCTTTTAGCTGACCCTCCATTTTACCAAGCATGATATTCTTCTCCAGGGACTGAGCTCTCCTGACAGTAAGTCCAAAATATAGAAGATGAAGTCTCACCATCCTTGCTTCTAAAAAACATTATGGCTGTATGTCTTCCAACACAGATACGTTTGTTTTTCTGACAGTCCATGGTACTTTAAAAATATTATTCCCCAACATCATAACTCAAATGTTTCACTTCTTCTTACAATCTTCCTTATTCATCATCCAACTTTCAGATGCATATGAGGTTATTGAAACTACCATAGCTTAGATCAAGCACACCTTAGTCCTCAAACTGATATATTTGCCCTTGAACACTTTAAAGAGGTCTTTTGAGGCACATTTGCCTAATTCAGTATGTCCTTTGATATCTTGACTGCTGCTTCCTTTGGTTTTGATTGTGGATCCAGGCAAAATAAAGTCTTTGTCAACTTCAATCTTTTCTCCATTTATCATGATTGGTACAGTTGTGAGGATTTCTGTTTCCTTAACAATGAGGTGCAATCCATATTGTGGGCTGTGGTCCTTGATGTCATCAGTAAGTATTTTAAGTCTTCTTCACTTCCAGAAAACAAGGTTGTGTCATCTGCATATAGTCGGGTTGTTAGTGACTCTTTCTCCAATCTTGATGACATTTTCTTCTTCATATAATCCAGTTTCTTGTATTATTTGCTTAGCATGCATATTGGATAACTATGGTAAAAGAATACAACCCTGGCACACACTGTTCCTGACTAAAAATAATTCAATAACCCCTTGTTTGTTCGAATGATTGCTTGAGTTATGTGAAGTTCCTTATGAGCAATTAAGTGTCATGAATACCATTCTTCACAATGTTATCCATAGCTTTTCATGATCCACATAGTGCTTTTGCACAGTCAATATAGCACAAGTAAACATCTTTCTGGTGTTCTCTGCTTTCAGTCAAGATTCATCTGATGTTAACAATGATATCCCTTGTTTTAGACCTCTTTTGAAAACAGCTTGAATTTCTGATAGTTCCCTGTCGATGTACTGTTGCAGCTGTTTTTGAATTATCTTCAGTAACATTTTACTTGCTTGTGATATTAATGATATTGTTCTATGATTTCTGCATTCCTTTGGGTTACTGTTCTTTGCAATGGGCACAAATATGAATCTTTCATTGGTTGGCCAGGTAGTTGTTTTTCAAATTTCTTGGCATAGATGAATGAGCACCTTCAGTTCTTCATCAGTTTGTTGAAAGATTTCAATTTGTATTCCTGGAACCTTGTTTTCACCAATGCCTTCAGTGCAACTTGGACTTCTCCTTCAGTACCTTTGGTTCATGATCATATGTGACCTCTTGAAATGTTTGAACATTGACTATTTCTTTTTGATACAGTCACTTTGTATGTATACCTCCCATTTTCTTTTGGTGTTTTCTGCATCATTCAGTATTTTGAACATGGAATCATTCAATATTGAAAGTTGAAACTTGAATTTTTCATCAGTACTTACAGCTTGAGAAATGCTGAGCATGTTCTTCCCTTTTGTTTTTCTAACTCCAGGACTTTGTATGCTTCATTATAATACTTGACTTTGTCTTACTGAGCTGCCTTTTGACATTTTATGTTCAGCTCTCTTACCTCCTCTTTTCTTCTTTAAAAAAAAATTTTTTTTTTAAAGTTTTTATTGTGAATTATGTGTTAGTTTACATGGATGAACATTATCTCACATTCATTCTATTGTATTTTGTTTCATTGCAATGATCACAATCCCCTATATGCATCATCAAACAACCAAATGGTACACACCACACGGCTGCTTTCCGGCCGCCAGGACACAGCCTCTCTCTCTCCCTGAGCTCAGAGTCCCTAGCCATTCCTTCTGTGCATGTCATCATTTCTGCCTCCATCCTTAGTGTCACTGCCTCCCCAGACAGGGTCTTACACTTTGCTTTTCTCCCTTGATGGTTCTAGGGACTGCAAAATTAGCCACTCTCCTGTTTTTTTACGAAACATTTATATTTACCTTTCCAACTCTCACTGTCAGATCTGATAGCAATAATTCCCTATTGAACCACAGGAGTTCTTTCCCCCTCACCTTTTATCAACACTATCCAGACAGGTTAGAAACAATTCAGTGGAGATTCTACCTTTCCCTGTATCCTGTGGAGCTAGGTTCCCTATTGAAAGCTTGTAAGCCAGTCACTTCTTGCCTTTGTAGTCCCCCCATTTTGGGTTAGCCAATGTCTAAGTTCCCCATCCCTGTTGACCCTGTGTACCAAGGGGATGGAAATGATCCTCAATGTAGAAATTTGTCCGCTCCTTTGTTGTACTGCTTCCACAAGCACAGGTCAAGTTCATCCACTTGTAGTGGGTTACTTTCTTTCTTTTTTTTTTATTCCTGTTCTTTCGTTGTCTAGTCGTGTTCTGATCATCCAGCCATTGATGCCAGGTCAAATGGGTACTATCTGCAAACGTGGGTGTTCTTGTGCATCTCCCCTCACTTCATATCAGCTGGATGCTTCACACTCTGTTCTAGTCTTGTGGGCTATGTCCCTGCCCCTGGGCCCAGGAGTCCCCAGGTCTCATCATACTGCTTGTTAACCAGGTCTCAATCCAGTTTAACAGGAGTCTATTGAATGTGGTCAGACTTAGTTCATAACTTCACTGCTGTTTTCCCCCACTTCCACTTACTGGTGACCAATGTGGTCAGCAGCAGAACCACATGCCTGCTAGTGTATTTCAATTGAGTTTCAGTCTTGGAAGGGGGTTTGCCTTGAGGGTCCCTGACCACTTGCCTTGATGGCTCCCTGGGGAACAACTTGCTTATTCTTGTAGTAGTCAATTGGACTGCTGTTATTGTTTTTTTATTTTTCCTGCTGGTCTTTCTTTCAAGAAGTATCTTCTGTTCTACTAGCTGCTCCAGACTGGTCTGCTTATCTTTTCAAGTGGATATGTCCCACCTCAGAAGATTCTGGATGGGGTTCAGGATTCCACCTATGTTCTTGTGCAATGCAAAGGCTCTGCAGGGAGCCTCCTTCACTGGGCAAGTTCTAGCTCCATTTTAGGTATTCCAATCAGTTATAGCCTGAAGACGGACTTACAAGCTTTCTCTGGTGATGTTTCTGGCTATCCCTCTCTCTCCCCTTCAAGTGTCTATTTTACAATAGTAGGCAAGGGAAACCAATTTTGAAAAGACAACCATGCATCTTAACATCATTTCCCCACTTTTACCCATTCACAGCATGCCTCAATCTTTGTATCCACGAGCCCCATTTTTCCATGGTTGTGCTGATATCGTTATTTTGTTGTTTGGTGCCATCGAGTTGGTACTGATCCATAGCGATGTTAGGCACAGCAGAACAAAACACTGCCCACTTCTGGGCCAACCTCACTACCATTGCCACGCTTGAGTCCATTGATGCTGTCACTTGATCAATCCATCTCTTTGAGGATCTTCCTCTCTTTCTCTGACCTTCCACCTTACCAAACATGATATCCTCCTCCTAAAAATATGTCCCAAGTATGAGAGACGAATTTTGGCCATCTTGGCCTCCAAGGAACACTCTGACTGCACTTCTTCCAAAACGGATCTATTGGTTCTTTTGGCAGCCCATGGTACTTTCAATATTCTCCTCCAACACCATAACTCAAAAGCATCAATT
>NW_006408723.1:1631102-1633734 GCF_000296735.1 Chrysochloris asiatica | reverse complement strand
ATACAGGTTGAATAAGTATGGTGAAAGAATACAACCTTGTTGCACACCTTTCTTAATTTTAAACCATTCAGTGTTCCCATGTTCTGTTTGAACAACTGATTCTTGGTCCATGTACAGATTCCTCATGAACACAATGAAATGTTCTGGAATACTCACACTTCGCAATGTTGTCCATAGCTTGTCATGATCCACACAATCGAAAGCCTGAGAAACATCGATATTTACTTCTGTTCTATTTAGCCCATGTAAACCTGCCTAGCTATTTTCCCATCTGCCTTATTTTTCCTTTCCCCTTCTCCTTCTAGTATGTGCCGCCCCCCAACACCCAAACTATCCTGTGTCTATTCCATACCCTGTGCTCCACAATCCTGTGCCTATTCCCTACCATCTGCTCCACCTTCCCCTTGCTGCCCTCACCATACCCCATACACCCTTGTAACCAAAAACAAAATAAGGAAAATAAAATAAAATATTTTTTCTTCCCCCTTTTAGTGTGGGTGCTTTTTAAAAAAATCTTTTACAGTAATGGTACTATGCCATATTTATCCTTTTGTGACTGACTGATTTCAGTCAGCATAATATCCTCAAGGTTCATCCATGTTATGCAGTGGCTTGCAGCTTCCTTGTTATTCTTCAGGATAGCATAATAGTCCATGTGTGTATGTACCAAAATTTATTTATCCATTCTTCCATTGATGGGCAGGCACTTAGGCTGTCTCCATCTTTTTTCTATTGTCAATAGTTCTGCTATGAACATTGGTGTGCATATATCTATTCGTGTTATGGCTCAGTTTCTTGTGGGTAAATACCAAGTAGAGGAATTGCTGGATTATAAGGTATCTCTATTTCCAACCTTCTGAGCAAGTATCATCTTGTTTCCCAGAGTGGTTGGAACATTTTGTAATCCCACCAGCAATGTAGGAGGGTCCCAGCTCTCCACAGCCTTGCAAACATGTATTGTCCTCTACTTTTTTGATCTTTGCTGTTATTGCTGGTGTGAGATGATATCTCATTGTTATTTTGATTTTCATCTCTCTAAGGCTAGTGATTGTGAACATTTCTTCATATGTTTGTTGGCTGTCCGGATCTCCTCCTTGGTATAGTGTCTATTCATGTCCTGTGACCGTTTTTTTTTTTAAGTGAGTTTTTTTGTCCTTTTCTTGTAGAGGTGTTGTTGTTGTTTTTAGGTGCCATTGAGTCGGCACCAACTCATAGCGACCCTATGCACAGCAGAATGAAACACTGCCCTATCCAGGGCTAACATCACTACTGTTGCCACACTTGAGTCCATCGATGCTGCCACTTGGCCAATCCATCTCATTGGAGTCTTCCTCTTTTTCTTTGACCCTCCACCTTACCGAACATGATATCTTTTTCCAACTACTGGTCCCTCCTGACAATATGTCCAAAGAGGTGTTGTAGGTTCCTATATATTTTGGAAATTAGTCCCTTGTCTGATGTGTCGTTGCAAAAGATTTTTTCCCATTCTGTGGGCTCTCTTTTTACTCTTTTGTTGTACATAAGTTTTTAATTTTTAGTATGTCCCATTGATCTCTTTTGTCTACTTTTGTTTGTGTAATTTTCAAAATGTTTGGTAGTCTGTGTATGCTCTGTATTAGAGCTCTCACATTTGTCCCTATTTTTTCATTGATGGCCTTTATAATTCTGGGTTTCACATTTAGGTCTTTAATTCATGCTGAGTTGGTTTTTATATAAGCCTTGGGGTAAAGGTCTTGTTTCAGTCTTTTGCATATCGTTTTCCAATTCTGCCAGAACCGTCTATTGAAGAAACTATCTGTTCCCCATGCAATATACTTAGATACTTTGTTGAAAACTGGTTGGCTGTATATGGATGGATAAATTTCTGGATTCTCATTCTGTTCCATTGATCAATGTATCTTTCATTCTACCAGTACCAGGCTGTTTTGACCACTGTAGCCATGTAGTCAATTTTGAAATCAGGGAGTGAGAGGCCCCCCATCTTGTTCTTCTTTTTAAGCAGTGCTTTGCTTATCCTGAGTCTCTTTCCTTTCCATGTAAAGTTTGTAATTGTTTTTTCCATCTCTTTGAAGAATGTCATTGCAATCTGGATTGGGATTGCGTAATATGTGTAAATTGCTTTGGGCAGTATTGACATTTTCACAATGTTAAGTCTTCCTATCCAGGATCACGGAACATTCTTCCAGTTTTGTAAGTCTCTTTTGGTTTCTTGTGGTAGTGTTCTGTTGTTTTCTTTGTATAGGTCCTTTGTTTCTCTGGTTACATTTATTCCTAGATATTTCATCCTTTGGGTGGCTATTGTAAATGCTATTTCTTACTAATATCCTTTTCAGGACTGTTGTTATTGGTATAGAGGAATCCAACTGATTTTTGTATGTTGATCTTATATCCTGCCACTTTGCTGAATCCTCCAATGAAGTCTAGTAGCCTTTTTACTGAGTCTTTGTTGTTTTCCATATATAGGATCATATCGTCTGCAAATAGAGTTTTACTTCCTCTTTGCCCATTCGGATGCTTTTGATTTCTCTATCTTGCCATATAGCTCTGGCTAAGACTTCCAGCACAATATTGAATAGGAGTAGTGACAAAGGACATTCTTGTCTGGTTCCCGTTTGCAGAGGGAAGACTTTCA
>NW_006408723.1:1621326-1630787 GCF_000296735.1 Chrysochloris asiatica | reverse complement strand
TTCATAAAATGTATTAGGAAGTTTTCCATCTTCCTCTTTATTCTGGAATAATTTGAGTAGAATTGGTGACAACTCTTCCCTGAATGTCTGGTAGAACTCACCAATGAAGCCATCTGGACCTAGACTTCTTTTGGTTGTAAGTTTTTTGATGACCTGATCAATTTCTTCCATTGTTATGGGTCTGTTCAAATCTTCTACTTCACTCTGTGTGAGTTTAGGTAGGTCGTGTTTTTCTAAAAATGTATCCATCTCTTCTAAGTTTTCAAATGTGTTGGAGTACAACTCTTCATCTTATTCTGTTATCCGTTTGATTTCCTTTAGTTCTGTTGTGACATTGCCCATGTGGTGTCCAATACATGATGTTTGTGTCTTCTCCCCATTTTCTTTTGTTAGATTTTCCAATAGTTTGTCAATTTTATTAATCCTTTCAAAGAACCAGCTTCTTGTCCTGTTGATTCTTTGTATAGTGTTTTCCTGTTTTCAGTCTCATTTATTTCTGCTCTGATCTTTATTATTTCTTTTCTTTTGGTGACTGTAGCTTCCCTCTCTTGGTCTGTTGCTAGTTGCTGGATATGCTGTGCTAATGCGTTAATTTTGATTCCTTCTTCTTTTTGGATGTGTGCATTTATCACAATAAATTGACCTCTCAGCACTGCTTTCACCGTGTCCCAAAGATTTTGGTATGTTGTGTTTTCATTCTCATTTGTTTCTAGGAACGTTCTGAATTCTCGTTTAATTTCTTTTATTATCCAGTTGCTCTTCAGCAAGGTGTTATTCAATTTCCATATATTAACATTTATTTCCTTGGTCTTATTGTTGATTTCTAATTTTATGGCATTGTGGTCTGAAAAGATGCTTTGTAATATTCTGATGTTTGTAAATTTATAGAGGCTTGCTTTGTGACCTAACACATGTTCAATGCTGGAGAATGTTCCATGTGCATGGAGAAGAATGCATATTGTGTTGTTGTTGGGTTGTATGCTCTGTACACATCTATGAGGTCAAGTTTGTTGATTGTGCTGTTTAGTTCCTCTGTAGCTTTGTCGAATTTCTGTCTGGTTGTTCTATCCCTTTTCAAAAGTGGCATATTAAAATCTCCCACTATAATTGTAGATTTATCTATTTCTTTCTTCGTTTCTAGTAGGATTTGGTTTATATATCTTGGTGCCCTGTCATTTGGAGATTAGATGATAATTATGGTTATATCATCTTGCTCAACTAACCCTTTAATCATGAGATAGTGTCCTTCTTTATCCCTTATGGTGGTTTTTACCTTAAAGTTTATTTTATTACAGATAAGCATTGTCACTCCTGCTTATTTTTTATTGCTGTTAGCTTGGTATATTTTTTTCCATCCTTTAACTTTTAGTCTGTTTTTTTCTTTGTGTGTAAGGTTTATCTCTTGTAGGTAGAATATTGAGGGGTCTTGTTTTCTTATCCATTTAGCTACTCTCAGTCTCTTCACTGGTGCCTTTAATCCACTGACATTCAGTGTAATTATCAATAGGTATGGATTAAATGCTGTCATTATGTTGATTTTTTTGTGGTGCTGTTTGTTCCTTTGTTCTGCATGCCTTCTTGTGCTGAGTTCATGTTTTTTGTGCTTTTTCTTGTTTGTTTGTTTGTTTTTTTCTTAGTTTTAATGTTTCCTTCTTCTGCTTGGATCTTCATTTTCTAGGTAAATTGTGTGAAGTATTAATTTTCTTTGGAGTTACTCTATAGTCTATTAAGTTTTCCCTGTGTTTATGACAGTCTATTGTATCCTGCAAGCTACTCAACTTCCTCACCACCTGGCTCTCTATTCCTATGTTCTTCCCTTCTTTGACATTGTTACTATTTTGATCTTTGGTTGGCCTCACAGGCCCTCTGAATTCATTGCTGTACTTTTGTTCTGTTCTAAACTCTGCTACCTGTTGGCTGAGTTCCAGGTGGTGTTGCCGCGTCTGTCAATCTGGTTGTTGTCTGTTCTTGCTTGTTTTAATTCTAAAGAACTCCCTTTCGCATGTTTTGAGGCACTGGATTAGCTTTGACAAAATCTCTTAGTTTCTGTTTATACTGGAATGTTTTGATAGCACCATCGTATTTGATTGATAATTATTCTTCTTCATGTTATCCAGCATGAATCTTAGACTCTCTTCAGAGTTTTTAATCCTTTTTTCTGCTTGCTCTTCTATCTTAGTAGTACTGAGAGATTTGTCTTCCAGATCACTGATTCGGGCTTCCATCTCTTCCAATCTACTCCTTTGCCCTATCAGTGTATTGTCATTTCCGGTAATTTATTATTAATTATCTGGACTTCTTTTTGCAGGTTTTGGATTGTTTCCAATGTCATATCTATCTTGTTTGATTGCTCCTGTAGCACTTTCCTGATTTCTTCCTTATTTTCCTCCACCCCTTTTTGGAACATTTGAATTTGTTTCCATATCATTCTTATGAATTCCTTCTCAGTCACATCCAGAGCCTGCTCTTCTACTGGAAAGTCTTTGTCTGTTTCCAGCTCATTTGCCTCAGTTACTTTTTTGTTTTGTTTTTGGACATGTATTGAGATCTTTAATTGTGTTTTGTTGGACATTTTCAGCAGTTATGTGGATTTGTAATGCTTAAATGGATGTATATTGCTTTGTTTTAATCTTACTAAGTGTCTCCTGGTGGATGTGATCTGGAGATATTCTTCCCTTTTCACGTGTAATGCCTAGCAGCTGGTTTTGGCTCTTGTCCAGATGGTGGGGTATTACAGGGTATGCTTGTAGCTTGGCTATATGGGAGCAGTTGCTGTCTCTTCTTATGTAAGGAAGGGGGAGAAAGCTCCAACTCCTGGGAAAGAGTGATCCATGACTCTGCCTCTGCCACCACCAAAAATGGAAGCCCCTCCTCTTTTCTTGCATTTGCTTTAGCTAGTCTAAGCTGGAGAGCAAGTTATAGAGTATCTTCTGAAATTCATTTTGGTCTTTTCTTTACTTCCTGTCTTTTCAATGACCTTTTGCTCTCTTCCTGTATGATATTCTTTTTTTTTTTTAGAGAGATTGTGAGATTTATTTTATATAGTATTTTCAACACCATGATAAAATAAAATAAAATACATGGGATGTTTCAGATAATATTCTTAATAGTCTACACCAGGGTTTCTCAACTTCAGCATTATTGACATTTTGAAATTACTCGCACAAAATGTCACCAATCATCTGTCAGTTTCTTGCACAGTGGTGCTTTGTGTGTTTCTGTGTTTTTTTGTTTTGTTTTGTTTTTTAAGGTTTTTATTGTGGATTGAGTGAAAGTTTAAAGGGCATATCATCAGTTTTACATTCAACAAATCATATACCTTGTTTCATTACAATGATTATACTCCCCTCCATGTATCATCAGTTAACAGTATTTCTCTGTATCCAGTTTAGATTTTTTAAAAACAAATGAACAAAAAAACCCCACTCAGGCATATATAATAATTTACATCTCCACAGGGCATATTCTGCAAGTCTGCTCCTGGCCACCAGCTTCTAGTCCCTCTCTTCTTAGTCCATGAATTTAGAGTCCTCAGCTGCTCCCCCTCTCCATGCTCCCATCTCTGCCTCCATCTCTGGTGCGGCTGCTTTTCTGGATAAGGTTCCATATTCTGCTTGTGCGTTCCTTTCTTGATGGTCCTAGGGTCCTCTGTTTCTGGACTGTAAGATTAACCACTCCCCTTTCTTTGTTACAAAACTTCTACCTTTACAATTGTAACAGTCGCGATTAGTCATGATAACATTGTAAGAATCTTACGAATCTTATCCCCATCTCTTTTCACCAGACCCATCTAGACAAGATGACAGCTATTCAGTGGGGACTCTTTCGTTCCCCTCATACTCTTAAACTAAACTCCCTCTTGAAACCTTGTAAGTCAGTCACTTCGTGCCTTTATTGCCCCCTCATTTTAGGTAGCCAATGTCTCAGTTGCCCATCCCTATCTACCCTGTGTACACAGTGGATAGCATTGATACTTGATGTGAAGACTCTTTCCCTCTCTGATGGTATTTAAAGTAACTACCACTCTGAGTATAGGTCAGGTTCATCATGAAGATGTATCTTCTGTCACTTTAGCCATTCCAATCTGCTTGTCCTTCCTAGTGGGAATGTCCCACCTCATAAGGTTGTGGATGGGACACAGGATTCCACCTACGGTCCTATACTCTGTAAAGGCTTTGCATGAGTCCTATTTCACTGGGCAAGTTGTAGAATCCCTTTTAAGTATTCCAATCAGTTATAGGCTGATGATGGGCTTACAAGTTTTCTCTAATCATGTTTCCCAACATTCTTTCTTGGATTGCCCTCCCCAACACCCAAACTAAACCTCCCACTCCAACCCCATTGTGGTTACCTTATATTCCATTAGTTCTTCCCTCCATTTAAGACAGTCTATTTTATCCAGTAATGTACCTGACCTTCCCACCACGTGGATCTCTGTTCCTCTGTGTTTACCTTCTTTCACATTGCAATTGTTTGATCATAGACTGACCTCCCAGATCCTCTGTTCTTATAATTTTATTCTGTTCTTGACTCTTCCATTTGTTGATTAAGTTCAGGTGATGCTGCCACGTACGTCATTCTGTGGTTGTTGTCTGTTCTTGTTGGTTCTCAGTCCACAGAACTTCCTTTAGGATGTTTTTCATAGCAGGGTTGACTTTGGCAAAATCCCTTAGCTTTTGTTTGTCCTGGAATG
Source organism: Chrysochloris asiatica (assembly GCF_000296735.1). NCBI lineage: Eukaryota > Metazoa > Chordata > Mammalia > Afrosoricida > Chrysochloridae > Chrysochloris > Chrysochloris asiatica. Next base: position 1,626,094 of record NW_006408723.1, on the reverse strand, counting down.
TTTTGATTACACCATCATATTTGATAGACTGCTTTGCTGGGTAGAGGATTCTTGGGTGCAAGTTTTTTTCTTTCAGGGTTTTATATATGTCTCCCCATTGCCTTCTTGCCTGCACGGTTTCTGCTGAGAAATCTGAGCTTAATCTGATTTGCTTGCCTTTGTATGTTATATTTCTCTTTTCCCTAGCTGCTTTCAAGATCCTGTCCTTATCTCTGATTTTGGAGAGCTTGGTGATTGTCTTTTAGGATCTATCCATCCTGGGGTTCGTTGAGCTTCTTGAATGCTTATCTTTTCACTTTTCAGAATGTTAGGAAAATTTTCTTCCAGAAGCTCTTCAACTATCTCCTCTGTGGACTTGTGTGATTGTTCCTGTTCCTGAATGCCAATAATTCTTATGTTATTCCTCTTCATGTTGTCCAACATGAATCTTAGGCCTTCTTCAGATTTTTTTTATCCTTTTTTGTATTTGTATTTTTGTATTTGTTCTTCTATCTTAGTAGTGTTGAGAGATTTATTTCTGGTTTCTATCTCTTCAATTCTACTCCTTTGCCCTTTCAGTGTATTGTCTATTTCTGATATTCTATTATTAATCATTTGGACCTCTTTCTGTAGGTTTTTAATTGTTTCCAATGCTGTATCTATCTTATTTGATTATTCCTGTAGCGCTTTCCTGACTTCTTCCTTATTTTTTTCAAGTTCATTATATAGTGTTTTGATACATTTTATAATCATTTTTCTCCATTCCTTCTCTGGCATTTCCAAGGTCTGCCCATTTTCCTGTATGGAGTGTAGGTCAAGTTCCAACTCATTTGACTCAGTCACTTTATCTCGTTTCTGGACATGTGCAGATATGATCATCTGCTTCTGTTTTTCAGCATATTCAGGGGTTGTCTATGGCCTTAAAACTTAGATGAGTATGTATTTGGGTATTTTTTATGCTTTCTGATTGCCTCCAGGTAAATATGATCAGGAAATTCACTTCCCTTTTCCTTCTTCTTCTTTACAAATTTCAAGATGCCACTGTGGGTCATTGTGATGTAACTTAGGATTTAATTTTTGGCTTATTTCCTGTTTTGTCTGCTTGTCCCACTCCACAATCCCTGTTCAGGTCTTTTTTCTAGTTATAAACAGTTCAGGGCCAGCTGTGGCTGTTTGGCTTTAATTGGAAAATGTCTCTTTAAATTTTGAGGAGATCTGTGCACATGCATAGTAGAACCCTCCGAGGGTGGGGTTGGGGTGTCCACTAACTCAGGCACCCCTATAGTCACCAGAATGGAGGTATGCAGACAGCAAGGGACCAATGAACAGATACCAGTAAAAAAGAATGTCCACACCTCTATCTCCGTTGCTCTGTCAGGTGTCCGTGGCCGCTCCAATCCTTCCCCTGCTTTGCCCCACACAAGATTGTGTATTCCATCTGGTGAGGTCCATGTGTATTTTGTTGTTTATAAAAAGGTATTTGCAATGAAGAGGTTGTTGGTATTGGAAAATTCTATCATGTGGTCTTCAACATCATTTCTATCACCAAGGACACTACTGATCCTTCCAACCTTTGCATTCCAATTACCAGTAATTATGAATACATCTTGATTGCATGTTAATCATTTTCAGACTGAAGAAGTTGGTGAAATTCTTCAGTTTCATCATCATTGATTTTAGTGGTTGTATAAATTTGAATTATATTAACTGTCTTCCTTACAGTCGTATCAATATTATCCTACCAATGACAGCATTATGCTTCAAGATAAATATTCTTTTTGATAATGAATGCTGTACTATTTCTTTTAAATTTTTTCATTCCTGGTATAGTAAATCATATAATTGTCTGATATAATATGGCCATTTCAGCTCACTAATGCCCAGAATATTGATGTTTATGCATTTTATTTTTGACAACTTCCAATTTTTCTAGATTCATAATTTGTACATTGCATGCTCTAATTATTAGTGGATGTTTATAATGGTTTCTCCTCATTTTGACTTGTGCCCCATCAGCAAATGAATGTACAGTAAGCTTTATTCTACTCATATCATCATGATCAACTTTCCTTTTGGGAGATAGCTCTTTCTCAGTCATATTTTGTGTGTCTTCCAAACTGAGTGGCTCATTTTCTAACACTATATCTGACAATAGTATGGTGTTATTTAAAATGTTTTCATCTCCTGATACTATGTCTGACTTATATATTTCCTTGCTGAAAATTGAGCCACATGCATGAATTTAGTTCCAGATCTGAAGGGTAAGTAGGGGCCATAGACTTGGGGTTTCAGCAGTCTCTGTGTAACAGTAAGCCTGTTTTGTTTTGTTTTGTTTTTTATGATTTTGAGATTGTTCCTCATTTTCTTTCACTCTATCCAGGAGCTTCTAATCTGATCCCTTTCAGAGTAGTTGTTGTTGGTAGTCAGGCACCATATATTTGTTCTGGTCTAAGGATCATGGAGATGGATGTTCACATTGTCCATTCATTGGACTAATTGTTTTTAAGTGACTTCAATTCTCAATTTTAATTATCTCAATTTTTCCTCTGGGCGAGAAGAAAACAATAGTTGCATCTTAGATGGCCATTCATGAGCTTGTAAGATCCCAGTTGCTACTTACCAAAGAAGACTGTAGAACATTTGTCTTTTTAGACTATTTTATGCTAATTGACCATGGTGTTCTTCAAGATATGGTCCTGAGCCCAAAGGCCCGGCAACTCATTCCCTCAAGGTGTTTAGTAATGCCTTAGAAGTTTTCATAACTTCCCCCCTTATATGTTCCACCACACAAATATCCATGTACAAATATCTTCTGTCAAACCTTTATATATTTGGAAGTATATACTCCCACTCTTTCTCCCATACCCATTCAGTTTGTGCTGACCTTTATTGAGTTCTGAAGCTACATATAGATGAACTCAATTTGTGTCACAGTTATCAAGGAAATGTGCACATGGGGGTTATGAAAACAAAGACAGTATACACTGTTTTATGGGAGATGCAAACTCTTCCTTATATTCATAATAACTTATTTATAAATCTTAATGCCTACTATGAAGCATGAAGAGAAAACAGGTGTAATATGGGATGCAATAAAGCTACGATAAAGGTTTCTCCTACTATGGTATGGCTTTCAAAGATGGCAAAATCAAAGAAGATAATTTTTTTTTCTTTGTGCTGTATATTTACCTCTGTTTGTAGTTTGCAGGAAAAGAACAAACATATTACCAAGGAAGACATGTAGGGGACAAGTTTGGTGAAGACTGGCAGCAACCACCTGTTAGACAAGGTAAGAGGCAAAGTAAGGTAGGTTAGAAGCAAGAATGTTGGTAAAAAGTAATCTGTGCATCAGTAGGTAGTTCATGTCTTGTGGACTGGCAGAGGAACCTATTAAAATTATTTGCCGTGTTTGGTATGACAGATTCCTAATTATGTCGTAGAAATAGTAGCCTCCTAGAGTGTTTAAAGGAATCCTGTTGGTATAGTGAGTTACATATTGGGCTGCTAAATACAAGGTCGGAAGTTCAAGTTCACTAGGTGCTCTATGGGAGAAAAATAAGACTTTTTGCTCCCATAGAGATTTACAACTTCAAAAACTCTATACAGAGTCCCTAAGTATTGGAGCTGACTTGGTGTCACAGAATCACCACTCTAGGTTCCAGGTTCCAATACTGAACCCACAGGACCCTGGAGACTGTCGCCTAAAGGCTTCTTCTGGCATGAGAGATTATATTCCTTGTGCTGAAGAGCAGGCATTTCCAGAAGCACCTTCAACCAATTTCAAATGAGAATAGAGGGTAACTCTAAAGGGTGTTAGCATAGTGGTTGCAAATTGGGCTGCAAACCGCAAGGTCAGCAGTTCGAAACTACTAGCTCCTCCATGGGAGAAAGATGAGGCTTTCTGCTCCCATAAAGATTTACAGCCTCGGAAACCCAGTTCAGGGTCGCTATGGGTTGGAACTGACTCGATGGCACATAATATTAACAACAACTAAAGGGTGTTAATTATGTCTACAAATTCCCAGCAGGGTTGAGCCATGGTGGTTCATAGCAATAACTTGCTCATTGACATGCCCTCTTTTTTCCACTCATTGCCTCCCCTTGGAGGGTCTGCTTCACAAGTAACATCTAAACACGTACCCTAACATAAGTGCTTGGGCACATCTCAAAGAAGTACCAAGACAAAAACTTCTTTGAGATGTGCCCAAAGTTGTAAGGGAGAACATATTTTTAAGGGGAAAAAAAATGATCCTCTTGCTTTCTTTAATGCCACTTAAGACAGACAGAGGTATGTGGATAGATGCTGACAGATAAGTATGTGGCAGGGCTAGACATCCAGGGAATAAGGCTATCATATGCTTGGGCACTTTTAAAGGACACAGCTTATGCTTCTCTGATGCTGTGTACCATTGAGTCAGCTCCTACTCATAGCAACCCTTTATAGGGTTCCCAAGCTGTAAATCTTTACCGTAGCAGTAAGCCTTATCTTTCTACCATAGAACGACAGGTGGACTTGAATTGTACTTGCTGTTAGCAGCCCAACATGTAACCCACTACTCTATCAGGGCTTCATATCTTATAAAACCTATTAAATTGCATCTTCCCAGGGAATCTGCTAGGCAAATTCAATTAAAGGCAGAGAAGTCAGTTCAGAAGGTTGTGATGACTGTTTTTTCAAAGGATACAGGACAATCATGGGGTTTCTTATGAAGAAGGTTTAAGAAAACTGAAAACTGTACTGGTGAGAAAAAAATCAGGAAAGTTGCACCAATGAATTCCCTATCCTCCC
>NW_006408723.1:1609329-1621226 GCF_000296735.1 Chrysochloris asiatica | reverse complement strand
TAATGCACCTGCTCACTCCTTGAGGATAACAAGGGCTGTACTAGCAGAATTTCATTGGGGCATCCTTACACCACCCACCTAACAGTCCTCATCTTAACCCTTCAAACCTCTATTTTTGTTCCACAAACTCAAAGAACATTGAAAATAAATAGGGTTTGAGTTCCTCAATGATGGCAAAACTGTCATTTTGGCATGGTATAAATGGAAGACCGCAGAATTTTTCAGAGAATGGTTAGAGAGATGCAAACAATGCCTTCAGAAGTATACAGGCTTCACATTTGGAGTTTTTGTTTAATAAAGGTTTCTATGATTTTGTAGTAATGCTTTTTGTGTTACCCTTGTAGAATAGATGTTTTTGTTGTTAAGTGCCATCTAGTTGATTCCAACTCACAGTGACCCAGTATAGCATTACTGAGGAGCAGCTGGTGAGTTTGAACTGCCAACCTTTGGGTTCAAACTGACCTTGCAGTCCTGTACTTACCCTACAGTGCCACACCAGGACTCTAGAATAGATATAGATGTTTGTAAATAGTTATATGTGTATAAATAAGTATATGGAGCCCTGATGTGGTGATATGGGTTAATGCGCCAGATTGCAAAGCCATTTGAATTGCAAGGTCTGCGGTTCAAGTTCACCAGCTGCTCCTCAGAAACCCTGTACAGGGTTTCTATGGGTCAGAATTGACTCGATGGCACTTAACAACAAAAATTATGTATATATACACATATGTACATATTTGGGAGTCCTGGTGTGGTGCTGTGGGTTAATGTGCCAGACTGCAGAACCATTTGAACTGCAAGGCAGTGACTCAAATTCATCAGCTGCTCCTTAGAAATTCTATACAGGGTCGCTATGGGTCGGAATCAACTCAACAGCACTTAACAACAACAACAAATGTACATATCTATAGGACTCCTGGTGTGGCACGGTAGCATAAGCACAAGGTCAGTGGTTCAAACTCACTAGCCACTCTTTGTCAACCCTATACAGGGTCTGTGTGGGTCAGAACTGACTCAATGGTACTTAACAATAATAGCAGCATACATACACACATATGCACATAACACACACACACACACACATATATATATATATTACTGTTGTGGTGCTGCAGAATAATGTACTGGATCTCTCAAAGTCAGTTTGAACTGCAAGGTCGATGGTTCAAACTCACCAGCCGTTCTTAAAAAACCCTATACAGAGTCACTATGGGTCAGAACTGACTTGACAGCACTTAACAACAATAACAACAAATATTTATATATGTCTATAAATACTTATTCCTATATTTATTCTACCTCTATATCTATTTTATATCTATTATCTACTTCTACTGACTCCTGGTGTGGTGCTGGAGGATAAGCACTAGACTGTGAATCAAAAGGTTGGTGATTAGATGGTTCAAATCCATCAGGTGCTCCTTGGAAACCCTATACAGGGTTGCCATGAGTTGGAACCGACCCAACAGCACCTAACAACAACATCTACTTCTATACTAGCACCTATGCCTACATCTACATGTACATCTAATTTTACATCTACCTCTCTATCTACTTCAGTATGTCATTTTACCAATTGAAAAGCCCTACTGTGTCAGTGTCTGAGCTCAGAGGAGGTTGGAATTCTCCATTATATGCCCACCCAGGGTTCTTGCTCTGAGCTCACATCAGCAATGCTGGCTCAGTTTTAAAAGGAACATTTAGTTCATTAGGAAGTGCTTTTCTAAAATGAAGATCAGACTAATTAAAATAAAAATAATTAAAATCAAACTTGCCATTCTTTTCCTCAGTTTTCTGATCTCAAAGCATCAACTCACACAAGTCTCCTTTTAGGAGCACCTAGAATCTTTGATAAGTCCTCTAACCAATGTTTGGTGTCCACCCTAACATTGGCTCACAGATCTCATTTTGACATGAAGAACTGGACACAAACAGTGTGTTGTGCAGGATCAGAAGAGCAGCACTTAACCAATGGATATCTACCTGGAAGAATTATTTATTGCTAACATAAGAAACTTCTTTATTGTATTTTGTGGCTTAATAACATCTGTATAAACATCATTAACATTATAAAAATAAAAAGGGCTCATTTATTGTTACAGGGTCTTCAGATATCTACAGCATGCCAGAAGGAAAGCTGTTTGAGCCCTCTCCTGAAGAAGCACCTACTTACATCAATACCCAGTGCATCCCACAACATGCGGGGTTTGCCCTAGCAGGGGCTGCACTGAACACAGGCACCAGAGACGAAGGCAGCAGTGGAGAGAGCAGTCCACAGAAAGACTTGTTTGATATGAGTGGGTTTCCATTTGCCTCAGGTTTTCTTCTCTTTTGAGGGTATTTTATATACTGCCAAATTTTATTTGAAATCTGTGTAATTACTGAATTTTCTGCTAGCAGGGTTTAGACTATTCAAATCAATTGCCTGTGCCTTTCTGAGTTTTGATGGCGATTACTTAAGGCTTTTAAACTAGTTTTGGGATTAGAAGCCAGCCTTCTCAGCAGTCGAAAGACAGAGCAGTTTCTTCTTTTTTTTAGATTTATTTTTCCTTGTGAAGAACTGCAAACATATTGAGACAAAAATATGCATAATTAAAGGTTTTCATTTATTTGTTTAAATATTAATTTGCTATATGTATAAAGAGTCCCTGGACAGTATAGTTATTATGTTCAGCTGCTAACCAAAAAAAAAAAAAAGGTTTGAGTTCATTAGAAGTGCCTTGGAAAAAAGACCTGGTGACCTACTTTTAACAAATCATTCATAGAAATCCCTATATAGCATAGTTCTCTGACACACACGAGTTTACTGAGTGGTGCTGATTTACCAGCAACTGGTTTTCTTTAAATATGTGACAAATAATGTATTATTGCTGTCTTAGGTGGGTTTTGTAGTGAAACTTATATATATATTTATAAAGAGACGTTCACATCACACAGTTCTAGAAGTTGGCAAGTCCCATGTGTATGGGTCAGATGAAACAAGTTCAGCAGGTCAAATGACAGGCAGGCAGATGGCAAGGTGCTGATAGCTCCCAGGATCAGCAGGATCCTGATTAAGTTCAAGAACCAAAGGTCCAATGAAAAGACAGATGTAGGATTGAGACCAAGCAGAAAGCAAACCAGTTAAATGTCCAGTATACTGAAAACAGGTCACACTCCTGAGGAAACTTTTCGATTGATTGGCTGTCACAACAGATTTGATCATGGAATTGATTATATTACATTAGATCTCATCATGGGGGATTATTACAAAACTACTGAGAATCCTGGCCCAGTCAAGTTGATAAAAACAGTTAACTATCACAGTCACCCATGTCAAATTGGCACCTGTACATAGCACCTTAAACCATACATCACTTCTAAATAAAGACAATTATAAAGCCTACTTGTGCATGCAACCAAAAACACACTAACACCATTCACATCTTATATTTTATAAATGAGCAAAATGGAAATATTTGATGCATGCATATAAAAGAAACATACTCTAACAATTATAGTTCTTGTTTCTTCAACTGGTCACATGGTTTTTCTAACTATCTTCTTTCACCACCCATTCCATATTCCTTTTGTGCTTGGCAAACTCCTCAGCTGATAATGGCTATTTTCCTGGTATGATAACCCAAACATTTATTCCTGAAGCTATTAATAGATGTGTTAGAATTAGGGTGCTATAGTTTACCAAAGATATTAATAGCAGTGCTTGGAAGTTCTAAGAGATGTCCTAAGAAGTTTCTTAGACTCCACACATATGATTCTTCACATCCATTATGTAATGTTAATCCAATTTTTCCATGGTAATCAGGGTCAGTCACATGACTCAATACAGTAACTCCCTTTTTTGTCTGTTGATCCAGAGGAATGATGAGCCCAAAGTGGCCTGGGTACATTCTTAACTTCCAGGTCAATGGAGCCAGTGTTACATCTCCAGGAGTAGTATTCCTGCCTTTGGAGCTAAAATGTCCAGACCCAAAGACCATAGGGCACTATACAAGAAGAAAGATGTTGCCAGAAGAATGATGAAGGCAGGTAAAGACACAGGGATGTATGCAAGGGATAAATGTAAATATTGGAATAACAATGATCTGTAGTTAGACACATGTATTAAGACACAGGCTTGAATGGGTATGGAAGTTCTGGTGTGGCATTGTGAGTTAATGTGCTGGACTGCAAAGTTGGTTTGAATGGCAAGGTCGGCGGTTCAAGCTCACCAGCTGCTTCTCAGAAACCCTATATAAGGTTGTTATGGGTCAGAACCGACTCAGCGGCACTTAACAAGAACAACAATGTCTTATATATTGCAAGTACATTTTTGTTAACAACATAAAAGTTGACTATGTACATGGACCTCACCAGATGAAATACACAGAAATCAAATTGACTACATCTTTTGGAAGAGACATTTGTAAAGCTCAATATCATCAACTAAAACAGGGCCAGGAACTGACTATGGAACAGAGCATTGACTGGAAATTCAGGCTAAAGCTGAAGATAATTAAAACAACTCCATGAGAGTCAAAACATGACCTTGAACTTATCCCACCTGAATTTAGAGACCATCTCAATAAACTAATTTGATGCATCAGACACTAATGACAGAAGACCCGTAGAGCTGTGGGGTGACAACAAGAATATCATACAGGAAGAAAGCTTGTTGTTGTTGTTAAGTGCCATCGAGTCGGTTCCGACCCATAGCGACCCTGTACAGGGTTTCCGAGGGTGTAAATCTTTACGGGAGTAGAAAGCCTCATCTTTCTCCCATGGAGCAGCTGGTAGTTTCGAACCGCTGGCCTTAAGGTTCGCAGCCCGATTCGTAACCACTACACTACCAGAGCTACTAGAGGTCATTAAAAAGGCAGGAAAGAAAGGAAAATGAAAATGGATGTCAGGAGAGATGCTGAAACTTACTTTCCAGCATAGACATGCTAAAGTGACCAGATGAAATGAGGAAGTCAAAGAACTGAATGGAAAATTTCAAAGAACAACTTGAGAAGACAAAGTCAAGTGTTATAATGAAATATTCAAAGACCTAGAATTAGAAAACCAAAAGGGAAAAGCACACTCAGCATTTCTCATTCTGAAAGAACGGAAGAAAAAAAAAAATCAAACCTTGACTTGTAATATTGAAGAATTCCATGGGAAAATCATTGAATCATACAGAAAACATCAAAAGAAAATGGAGGGCATACAGTCACTGTACCAAAAATAATTGATTGATTTTCAACCATTTCAAGGGATAGCATATGATCAAGAACTGATAGTAAGTAAGTACTGAAGGAAAATGTCCAAGCTGCACTGAAGGAATGAGTGAAAAACAAGGCTCTAGGAATTTATGGAATACAAATTGAAAACTTCCAGCAAACTGGTGCCACACTGGAGGTGCTCACTCATCTAAGCCAAGAAATTTGGAAGACAGCTACCTAGCCAACTGATTGGAAGAGATCTGTATTTGTGCCTATTCTAAATAGAGGTAACCAAACAGACTGTGGAAATCATTGAACAATATAATTAATATCACATGCAAGTAAAATTTTGCTAAAGAGAATTCAAAAGTGACTGCCACAGGGAAATGCCAGAAATTCAAGTGTGATTCAGAAGAGGATGTGGAATGAGGGGTATCATTGCTGACTTCAGATGGAACTTGGCTGAAAGCAGAGATAACCAGAAATCTGTTTGTTACTGTTGTTAAGTTTTGTCAAGTTGGTTTTGACTCATAACAACCCTTTATAGGGTTTGAACCTCCCACCTTTTGGTCTAGAGTTTATCATATAGCATCACACCAGGCCTCCAGATATTTACTTGTGCTTTATTGACTATGAAAAAGTTTTTCATTATACGGCTCATGACAAGCTATGAATAACCTTATGAAGATGCATATTCTAAAACATTTAATTGTGCTTATGAGGAACTTTTACATAGACCAAGAGGCAGTCATTCGAAAAGAACAGGGGAATATAGAATAATTTAAAATCAGGAAAGGTGTGCGACAGGGTTGTATTCTTTCACCATACATATTCAATATGTATGATGAGCAAATAATCCAAGAAGCTGGATTATAGGAAGAAGAATATGGCACCAGAATTGAAGGAAGACTCAACAATCTGTAATATGCAGATGATACAACCTAGTTTGCTGAAAGTGAAGAGGACTTGAAATACTTACTGATGAAGATCAAACACTACAACCTTTATTATGGATTGCACCTCAATGTAAATCAAATAAAAGTCCTCACAACTAGACCAATAAATTACGTCCATATAAATGGAGAAAAGATTGAAGTTGACAAAGATTTCATTTTGTTTGAATCTACTACCAAAACTCATGCAATCGATAGTGAAGAAATCAAATGACATACTGCATTAGGTGAGTCTGCTGCACAAGACCTCTTTAAAAATTTCAAGAGCAAACAGATCAGTTTGAGGACAAAGGTACAGCTGACCCAAACCATTCAATAGGCTCATATGTCTGTAAAAGCTGGACAACGAATAAGGGAGACTGGGGTTGAGTTGATGCATTTGAGTTGCAGTGTTGGAGAATACTGAAGGCACCATGGACAGCCAGAAGAACAAAGAGGTTTGTATTGAAAGAAGTACAGCCAGGGTGCTCCTTAGAAGTCAGGATGATGAGACTTTTTTTCTCATATTTCAGACATGTTATCAGGAGGGACCAGTACCTGGACAAGACATCATGTTTGATTAAGTGAAGGAATAGAAGAAAAAGTGAAATAGAGGAAACCCCCAATAAGATAGATTGATACAGTGGCAGCAACAATTGGCTTAAAAGTAACAACAGTTTTGAGAATTGTGCAGAACCAGAAATTATTTAATTCTGCTGTGCATCAGGTCACTCTGAGTCAGAGCCAACTCTATTGCTACTAGCAAAAACAGCAATGTTTGCCCCTATTTTTTCATTGATGATCTTTATAGTTCTGTTCTTACATTTAGGTCTTTCATTCACATTGAATATATGGCATGAGATATGGGTATTGTTTCATTTTTCTGCAAATAGACTTCCAGTTTTGCCAGCACAATTTGATGTGTTTTGGCCCTTTGTCAAAGATCAACTGTCCTTACGTGGATGAATTTACTTCTGTGCCTTTGTCTATGTGCCTTTCTTGTATGTTGCTGTTAAGTGCATCAAGTCAGTTTTGACTTACAGTGACCCTGTATAACATGTCCAAGGAGTGGCTGGTGACTTTGAACCATTGACCTTGTGATTCAAATCAGTCTTGTGGTCCAGTACCTTATGCCATAACACCACAACAGGTCATTGTATGTTGTTGCTAAGTGCTACTGAGTCGATTCTGCTTCATAGTGATCCTGTATAGGGCTTCTGAGGAGTAGCTGCTTATCTTGAACCACGGACCTTGCAGTTCAAACTGACCTTGTAGTGCAGTGCATTAATCCACAGCACCACACCAGGACTTCAGGTCGTTGTATTGTTGTTGTTGTTATGTGCCATCGAGTTGGTACTGACTCATAGCGACCTTATGCACAGCAGAATGAAACACTGCCTGATCCTGGGCCAACCTCACTACTGTTGCCACGCTTGAGTCCATCCATGCTGCCACTTGGCCAATCCATCTTGTTGGGGGTCTTCCTCTTCTTTTCTGACCCTCCACCTTACCAAACATGATATCCTTCTCCAGCAACTGGTTCCTCCTGACAACTGTCCAAAGTATGAGAGACGAAGTATGGCCATCTTGACCTCCAAGGAGCACTCTGGCTGCACTTCTTCCAAAACGGAACTATTGGTTCTTTTGGCAGGTTGTTGTATAGGACTAGATTATTTTGCCTACATGACTGTGTAGTATGTTTTTAGATGGGGAAATAAGTAGCCTCCTACTTTTTCTTTAGTAATGTTTTGCTTATCTTGGGTCTCTTTCCTTCCATGTAAAGAGAGGTAGTGTTGGTACATTTATAATGCTAAGTCTTCCTGTCCTTGGGCATTCTCCATTTTTTTGGTTTTCTAGTGGTAGAATTTTGTTGTTTTCTTTGTATAGGCCTTTTGTTTCTCTGATTCGATTTATTCCTAGTTATTTCATCTTTTAGGAGCTCTCGTAGTGTAGTGGACTATGAGTTGGACTGCCAGCCACAAGGTCAGCAGTTCAAATTTACCAGCTGCTCAGCAGGAGAAAGATAAAACTTTCTGCTCTTGTAATGCTTTACAGCTTCGGAAAACTTATACAGGGTCACTAAGAGTCGGAATCATTTGTTGGCAGATACCACCAGCACCATTTCATCTTTTGGGTGGCTATTAGAAATGGTATTGTTTTCCTGACTTCCTTTTCAGAGTTCTCTTGATTGGTGTAAAGAAAATGGATTTCCATGTATCGATTTTGTACCCTGCCACTTTGCTGAATCTTTCAATGAATTCCAATAATTTTCTTGCTGAGTCTTTGGGATTTTCAAGTATCATCTGCATATGGAGAATTTTACTTCTTTGACAATTTGGATACTTTTGATTTCCCTTTCATGCCTTATAGATCTGCCTAAGACTTTTAGCACTATATTAAACAGGAGTAGTTATAAATGGTATACTTTTCTAGCTCCTGTTTGCAAGGTGAATGATTTAGATCTCTCTCCATTGATAGTGATGCTGGCTGTTTTTTTATATGTTGTTTCTGATGTTGTTAAGTGCTGTCGAGTTGGTTCCTACCCATAGTGACCCTGTATAGGGTTTCTAAAGAGTGGCTGGTGGATTTGAACCACTGACCTTGCAGTTAGTAGTTCAGTGCTTATCCTCTAGAACCACACCTGCTATTGTTGTTAAGTGCTGTCAAGTTGGTTCCCACAAATAGTGACCCTGTATATGGTTTCTGAGGGTAACTGGTGGGTTTCAACTACCAACCTTTGGTTCAAACTCACCTTGCAGTCCAGCACATTATCCCGCAGCATCATACCTATATGCCTTTAATTATTAAGGGAAATGAAACATTTCCCTTCTATTTCTATAGTGTTGATTTTTTTTTTAAAATCAGGAATGGGTGTTAAATTTTGTCGGCTACCTGTTCTTTATCAATTGATATGTTCATGTAATTTTTCCTTTGTTTTATTTATGTGGTGGATTATGTTATTTTTCTATTATTGAACTATTCTTGCATAACTGGCATGAATTCTAATTGGTCATGTGTTGTGTTTTTGTTTTTGTTTTTTTTGATATGTTGTTGAGTTCTAATGGTTAGAATTTTGTTGAGAATTTTGCATTTATGTTCATAAGGGATTTGTTGTTGTTGTTAAGTGCCACAGAGTCGATTCTGACTCACAGTGATCCTGTATAGGGTTTCCAAGGAACCTATGGTAGATTTCAACCACTGACCTAGTAGTTGCAAATCCAGTGCTGATCTTACAACATCACACCAGCAATCATCATGAGGGATATTGGTCTATAATTTTTATTTTTTAATGATGTCTTTACCTGGTTGTGGTATAAGGGTTATGCTTATTTCATAAAATGAATTTCAAAGTTTTCTATCCTTTTCAGTGTTCTGAAATAGTTTGAGTGGAATTAGTGTCAACTCTTCTCTGAATGTTTGGTAGAATGCCCCAGTAAAGCAATCTGGGAGTTTTGTTGTTGTTGGCAGTTTTTAATGAACTTATCAATTTCATCTCTTGTTAATGTTGTTGATGTTAAGTGCTGTCTAGTCTGTTCTGACTCACAGAGACCCTGTAAAGGGTTTCTGAGGTTTTAAATACTCGCAGAGGGAGAAATCCTCATCTTTCTACCACAGAGCAATAGATGCGCTCAAACCATGACCTTGTGATTCACAGTCCAGTGCTTATCGTATGAAGCCACCGTGCTCCCTCTTTTGTTATATGTCTGTTCAAGTTTTCTTCTTCAATCTGTGCTAATTTATGTAGATCATATGTTTCTAGAAATTTGTCCATTTCTTCTAGATTTTCAAATTTAAAATTTATTGGAGTATAATAATTCTATCATTATTTTAATTTCGATTGGTTCTACTGTGGTGTCACCCATATCATTTCTTAATAGTGTTATTTACAAATTCTTTTCTTTTGTTAGATTTGCCAGTAGTTTATCAATTCTATTAATCCTTTTAAAGAACCAACTTCTTGTCTGTTTCATTTGCTTCTGTTCTACTCTTCATTAATTCTTTTCTTCTAGTGACAGTGGGCTTATGTTGCTAATTGTTGAAGGTATTGGATTACGGTGTTGATTTTGTTTCTTTCTTCTTTCTAGATGTCTGTGATTATTGCTATAAATTGCTCTGTGAGCCCTGCTTTCGCTCTATCCCAAAGGTTGCATTTTCATTCTTGTTTGATTCAAGGAATTTTTTTGTTTCATTTTTATTTCTTCTATTACCCAGTAGCTTTTAAGCAGGGTATTATTAAATTTCCATGTATTTGTGTTTCCTTGATTTCCTATTGTTGATTTCTAATTTTATAGCATTGTAATATGAGAAGATGACGTAGTATTTCAATGCTTTTAAATTTACTGAGGCTTCTTTATGGCAAATATTGGGTCTATTTTAGATAATGTTCCATGTGCACTGGAAAAGCATGTATATTGTTCTGTTGTTGGATTGACTGCTCTGTATATGTAAATTAGGTCAATTTGATTGACTGTGTTGAGTTCTGTGTCTTTTTTGAGTTACTTTCTGGTTGCTCTGTCATTCATTAAAAGTGGTGTTTTAAAACTCCTACCATTGCTGTAAAGTTGTCTATTTCTCTTCTCAATTCTATTAGAGTTTGATTTATGTATATAGAGGCTGTTTCATTATGATTATGTCTTCTGGTTCAATTGTCTCTTTAATCATAATGTAAAGTCTTTCTTTGCCTCTTATAATGGTTTTGGCTTTAAAGTCTATTTTATCAGAAATTAGTATTGCCACTCTTGCTTGTTTTTTGATTTCCATTGGTTTGATATATTTTTTCCAGCCTTTGTAATTTATTCTATTTTTGTGTTTGTGTGTAAGGTGTGTCTCTTATAGAAAGCTTATTGAAGGCTCCTGTTTTCTTATCCAGTCTGCAGTTCTCTGTCTCTTGGCCATTACATTTATCCCATTGACATTCAGTGTAATTATTAATAGGTATGGATTGATTGAAGTCAGTTTGTTGTGCATTTTTTTTGTGGTGCTGCTGGTTTCTTTGTTCCACATAATAATTAATTTTGGTCATGGGTTTTCTTTTTCTTTTTTAAAATGTTTTATTGTGAATTATATGATAGTTTACATGAGAGAACTTTAATTTTACATTCATTCTATCGTATAGCATTTCATTGCCATGGTTCCAATCCCCTCCATGCATCATCAACCAACCAAAGGGTATACCCTACAAACCCACACCTACACTACCCCCCCACCCCAGTCTTCAGCACACAGTCCCTCTCCCTCTCTGGATCCAAAGTCACCAGCTGCTTCATCACTCCACGTCATCGTCTCTGCCTCTATCTCAGGCCTTGCTGCTTCTCTGGGTAGGGTCCTGCTCTCGGCTCTTCTCCGTTGATGGTCCTAGAGACCTCTGCTCCTAGACTGGAGAGTTAATCACTCTCTTCCTTGCTATAAAACATCTCCTTTACATTTCCAATCCTCACAATCAATCCTGATAACAATTATTCACTATTGTATCACAAGTGACCCATCTGCATTTCATTTCATCAGCGCCGCCTAGACAGATTGGATAGTACTCACTGGAGATTCTGCCTTCCTCCATGCCCCTTGACTCTAGGTCCCCTCTTGAAAGCTTGTAAGCCAGTCACTTCTTGCCTTTGTAGTCTGCCTCCCACCCGCATTTTGAGTATCCAATGTCCAAGTTGCCCATCCCTGTCTACTCTTTGTGTGGAGGGGGTGGGAATGATTCTTGCTGTAAGGATTTGTTCCCTCTTTTGAGTTACTGCATCCATAGGTATAGGTCAAGTTCATCAAATTGTATCAGATT
>NW_006408723.1:1584465-1603256 GCF_000296735.1 Chrysochloris asiatica | reverse complement strand
ATGTGCTGATATGGTCATCTGCTTTTGCTTTTTGAACATGTCTAGTGTTTATCTGTGTCACTAATACTTAATTGAGTATGTGTTTGGTAATTTTTTATGCTTTCTGATTGCTTCCAGAAAAGTGTGATCAGGATGTGGGCTTTCTTTTTCATTCTTCTTATTGCTTATCTCAGAGTAACTTTCACAGGTGTTGCCTGTTTCCCTGATATATGGCAGCTGGTATTGGTTTTTGCCTGGGTTTTGGTGTTTTATAAAGTGTGATTGCAGCTTGGCTATTTGGCAGCAGTTGCTGATTCTTCTCGTGTAATATAGGGAGACACAGAGTCCTCCAAAAGCAACAGGGAGGCTACATAACAGCCAAACAACTCCAGTCAGGTAAAAAACAAAAACAAAATCAAAAACAAAAATGAGAGAAAGATGAAAAAGAAAAAAAAAAAAAACATGAGAAAATAATGCAGCACCAACAAAAGAAGCAAGACTGAATACAGCAGTCTCTAATCACAGAAAATGGAGAGGAGAGAGGGAAGACAAAAAGGGGGGGGGGGGAAAAGCTGTAGCTTAATATAAGTATGTATTTGATGTCCTAAGTTCCTGGCTTCAAAGCTATCCGAGAGACTTTGCCTTTAAACTCTCTTTCAGTCACTTCTGCCCTCCTCTCCTTGTTGCTGTTAAATGCTGTGAGTCAATTCCTACCCATAGTGACCCTGTATAGGATTTCCGAGGAGCAGCTGGTGATCTTGAACCACCGACCCTGCAGTTCAAAAGGCTTTGCAGTCTGGTGCATTAACCCACAGCGCCACACCAGGACTCCTCTCCTACCTGTGATAAAAAACAGACTTAAAGGGGGACAGATCAGCGCCTCAGCTTGGGCTGAGTGTCTGTGTGGATTCCTGGGAGAAGAAACCACCAGCGGTGAGGGTGGGGGGTGGCCACTTGGCTCAGGCTCTCCCTCTATTCACCAGAATGGAGGTGGGCAAACAGTGAGCATACCAATTACCTGATACCAAAGAAAAAAATAAAATCAGAACAACATAAAGCTGACAAAGTCTATTGTGTACCTTTTTCCCAAGGTTCCCATGGCATTTTTCTGTGGCCCTTTTTTCGTCTTGCCACCTGGTCTCGCCCAGGATGTGGGATCAGGCCTCCGAGCCCAGCCCAGCAGATTCAAAAGTACACGATTTTTTACTCCAGCTCCAAACTCCGCAAGTTATAAACCTTCAAACCTTTAATATATTCCTATCTCTGTGGGTCAGAGTTTTGGAGCTCTGTCTTGGTTCTTTTTTGCCTGGTATTCTGTGTTATTGCTGATGGTGACCTTCACTACACCTCCACCTTAGCTGCCATCAAGCCCCGCCCTCATGGGTTTTCTTTTTATTTATTTATTTTTATTGCTGTTAATTTAATGTTTACTGCATCTTTCTGATTTTCCTTTTTTATTTTGATGTGAAGTTGTATTAATTTTCTTTGACTTTAGCCTATTATTTATTAATTTCTTCCCCAGTTTAAAACCATCTGTTGTATCTTGAAATCTACTTGTCTTCCTTGCCATTTGGAAATTCTGTATCTACACTATTACCTCTTTTGACTTTGTAGTTGTCTTATTTATAAACGGATATCTCTGAATTCATGTTTTCGGTCTTGTAGGTTTGTTTTATATTGGATACCTATATATCTGAATTAAGTTCTGGGTGGCGTTGTCGGGTATGTTAATCTTAGGTTGTAGTCTGTTGTTTCTTCTCAGTCCAAAGAAGTTCCAATAATATTACAAATAATACAAAGAAATATTATTTGTAAAGTTCATCTGTTTATTATAAATTTCTTTAATTTCGTTTTATCTGAAAATGTCCTAATTTCACTGTCATATTTGAGGGAAAATTTTGTTGGGTATATGATTCCTGGTGGTAATTTTCTTTCAGAGAATTGCCTTCTTGCATACGTGGTTTCTGCTGAGAAATCAGAGTGTAGTCTCATTGTTTCTCCTTTGTAGGCAACTTTTAATTTTTGCTGAACTGCTCTCAGGATTCTTTCCTTATCTTTGATTTTGGAGAGTTTGATTATGATATGTCTTGGTGATTTTCTTCTGGAGTCTATCCTGCTTGTTTTTTATTCTGCTTTACTCATTTCTAGAATCTTAGCATTAATAATCTGAATTTCTTTGTCCAGGTTTTGTGTTGTCTTCAATCCTTCATTTTGTCTGTTTGTTCCTGTGGTGTTTCTTGAATTCTTTCAAAGTAGTTTTTGCTCTGTTCTCCTTGAATTCTCTAGTCTTTCGCTAAATATTATGCTTTTGAATTATTTTTCTGGTATTCCCAGTGCCTTTTCTTTCTCAGAAACATTTTCTTGACTCTACATTGTGGTCACTTGCTTGAGTCACTCTGTCTTTTTCCTTCACGTGAACTGAAATTTTCTATGAGACATTATGGTGTAATTTTATTTATATTTAATTGATCATTTATGTTGAAGTATTTTTAGGCACTCACCAACTTCATTCTGGTGTGTGTGACTAGAGAATGGAAGCATATACATAGTTCTCCATTCACCATTCATGTAGTTCAGTATAGACTGGGTTTGGCTGGTATTGACTGATGTATATTGTTTATAAAGTGTTATAGGAGTTGGTATTGGCTTTTGCCTGGTGGGTGGGGTCACAGAAGGTACAGTTGTTCCTGGGATGTATGGGCATCATTGCTGTTCCTTGTCAGGTGGGGCAAGAAGAGAAAACACACACACCCAAGAGGGCAAAAAACAAAAAAACCCCCAAAAAACACCCCCCCAAAAAACCAAGCAAGCAGTAGAGAATAAAGAATGAAAAAGAGGAGGGAGTACTTGATGGCAGACTAGGCAGAAAGGCTGTGAAGACCTTCTTCAACAAAATCATGGAAAATCAGATGCTACAGATTCAGAGTATGCTCTCAGAACTCTGAACTTCAGATAAAGGAATAAACAAATGGATTGAGTGTTTAGTGGCAGTAAGATTTAGAACAGAAGCAAGAAAGGAGGTGTGTCCTGCCATAAACATTTTGAATGTGAATGAGTACGTAGAAGAACAAGAGAGTACTTCCATTACAGAAACCTACCAGCAATTTGCAGAGACAAAGATGCAAATACTTTTCCCCCCTTCTTATCTTTTGCTCTTTCTACCCATTTTCTCTCTGGTGACTAGAGGTGAGACCTGTACAAGTAAACATAGCCAGGGAAGTTTCTGAGCAGTGAGAAGGTCTTGTGCCATGTGGAAGGTTCTGTGCAATGCTGATTGTTGAGCACAGAATTGAAGGAGGAGGAGATAACTGAAAGAGTCTGCACTAGGAGTCTTTTCCAAATTGGGTCTGGCCAGCCATGGGCTTGTTCTCTCTTGGAGAGACAGCTGGACAGACTTGAGGGAAGGGGGAAAAAAAGCTTGTGTTACATCAGAGGAGCTTTTTTCTCAGGTGGCACTGAAGGCAAGAATCCATTGTTGTTGTTAATTGCTGTCAAGTTGATTCCAACTCATAGTGACCTTGTATAGGATTTGGCATTAAATAATTACTCTTATTTTCCAACAGTTAAAAAAAAACCTTTCTTCCCTTTTCCAGTTTTATTGTTTTTATATTTTTTTCCTGTTTTTTTTTTTTTTTTTCAATTGTGAATTGAGTGATAGTTTACATGGGAGAACATCAGCTTTACATTCATCCTATTGTATTTTGTTTTATTGCAATGATTATAATCCCCTCCAGGCATCATCATATCATTCAACAGCATTTGTTTTTTGCTTTGGATGTACACCAAAGCACTCAGGATTATATAACCATTCAAACAACCAAAAGGTATACCCCACAAGCATGCCCCCCACTGTCAGCACACAGCCCCTCTCCCTCCCTGAATCCAGAGTTCCCAGCCACTCCATCTCTCAGTGTCATTGTCTCTGCCTCCATCTCTGGTGTCACTGCTTCTTTGAAAAGGGCCCCACACTCTACTCTTCTCCCTTGATGGTCCCAGGGTCCTCCGTTGTGGATTGCAAGATCAACCACTCCCATCCTTTTGTTACAAAGCATCTATCTTTACATTTACATCACTCACAGTCAGTTCTGATAGCAATTCTTCTCTACTGAACCACAAGAGTCTTATCCCCATCTCCTTTCACCAGCCCCATCCAGACAGGTTGGAAACCACTCAGTGGAGATTCTATCTTCCCCCAAACCCTCTGAAACAAGGTTCCCTCTTGAAAGCTTGTAAGCCAGTCACTTCTTGCCTTTGTAGCCCCCTCATTTTGGGTAGCCAATGTCTAAGTTGCCCATCCCTGTAAACCCTGTGTACTGAGGGGGTGGGAATGATCCTCACTGTAAAGATTCGTTCTCTTTTTTGAGCTACTACATCCATAAGTAAAGGTCAAGTTCATCATACTGTACCAGATTACTATTTTTTTCCTTTTATTTCTTCCTCTAGTCGAGTTCTGATCATCCAGCCATTGAAGCCAGGTCAAATGGTTACTATCTGCAAGCATGGTTGTTTTTGTGCATCTCCCCTCACTTCATATCAGCTGGATGCTTCACTCTCCACTCTACTCCTCTGTGGCCATGTCCCTGGGCCCTTTCTTGGGTTTTTATGACTTTCATTTTTAGTCTTGTTTCTTGGCCCCACTTCTATCTTTTAGGAGCTGTTTCTCTTCTTTTCTCACCCAACAAGAGACAGCAAGTGAGGGCATGCAGCCACGTGGCAATTGCACCCTCTAAAACCTTACCAATGGAGTAAAAGCCAACACCAGTTGCTATACACCAGAGTAATGTCTACTATCAATGCCTATTACAAACATTCTGAATTGAGCTGTACAAACGGTGAACAGAGAAACCCATTTCCTAATCATACCTACCAGGTCATTGAAGAGTGCTTAACAATACACCAAATACAGTCATCTAATTAATACAAAGACACCAACACCACAATGCCTAAAAAGCAGCAGAAAGTTTCTGCTCATGTGCAGAAACAAGACAGAGTAGCTCAAATAAACGACCAAGAGGAAGAACCAGAAATTGCATTGGAGGAAGAAGAGGCTTTAGAATTACTCGCAAAAGTATTCAGGAGAATAATATTGAAGTCCATTCAAATGTTCCACAGAAAGGTCAAGGAAAATAAGGAAGAAGTCAGATAAGTGCTACAGGAAAAATCAAACAAAATAGATATAGCATTGGATACAATACTAAACCTACAAAATAGTTTCCATATGTTTAGTACTGAAATATCAGAAATGAGCAATACACTGAAAAGGCAAAGGAATACAATTGATTTGATGGAACTCAGAATTAGTGAGCTTGAAGATAACTCTCTTAATACTGGAACCAGACAAGGATGTCAGTTATCACCACTCCTATTCAGTATTATCTTGGAAGTTTTAGCCAAAGCTGTAAGGCACAAAAGGGAAATTAAATGCATCCAAATTGGCAAAGAAGTAAAACCTCTCTATTTTCAGATGCTATGATTCTATACATAGGAATTCCCAAAGACTCAGCAAAAAAATTATTGGAACACATTGGAAGATTCAGCAAAGTGGCAGAGTATAAAAATAACATACAAAATTCAGTTGGATTCATTTATACTTATAAAGACATCTCTGAAAAGGAAATTATGAAAACAATAACATTTACACTAGTCACCCAAAGGATGAAATATTTAGCTATAAATCTAACCAAAGAAGCAAAAGACATAGACCAAGAAAACTACAATCACTATTACAAGAAACCAAAAGAGATTTACAAAAATGGAAGAATATACCATGCTCATGAATAGAAAGACTTAACATTGTGAAAATGTCAATACCAGCCAAAGCTATCTACAGATATAACACAATTCCAATCCAGATTTCAACAACATTCTTGAAAGAGATGGAAAAAATGATCACAAAATTTATGTAGAAGAGAGATTTCAGATAAGCAAAGCACTGCTTAAGAAGAACAAAGTTGTAGTTCCCTCATTCCTGATTTCATAATTTACTACACTGCCACAGTGGTCAAAACAGCCTGGTATTGGTACAATGGAAGATATATAGATCATTGGAACAGAACTGAGAACCTAGAAGTAAGTCCATCCACACACAGTCAACTGATATTTGACTGTGGGGCCAAAGTACATTGGATGGGGAAGACATAGTCTCTTAAACAAATTGTTCTGGCAAAACTGGAAATCTTTTTGCAAAAGAATGAAACAAGACTCACACCTACAAAAATTAACTCAATATGTGTTGAAGACATACATGCAAATTCCAGAATTATAAAGATCATCAATGAAAAAAGGGAAAAATGTATACATGTAAACTGTATACATGTGGCATACATAGACTATCAAATATTGCAAAGATCACACAAACAATAGAAGACAAAATAGATGACTGGGACATACAAAAACTTAGAAACTTATGTGCATCAAAGGATTTCACCAAAAGAGTTAAAAAAGAAGTCCACATCGTTCAGCAAACTACTGTGAACCCGGGTGGAGACCTGGTCGGCCAGTAGCGAGGCAACATCTGGGGACTCATGGGCTCAGAGTCAATGACACAGCCACAGAGGTCTAGAGTGGAGAGCTGGGCGGCCAGCCAATAAAAAGAGGCCAGACAGATGTAAGAACACCCACACTTGCAGATGATACCCATTTGATCGGACTTCAATAACTGGATAAACAGAGCTCAACCCTAAGAGGAAAGAAGAGGAAAAAAAAAAGAAAGAAAGAAAGAAAGCATCATCTGATACAATTCAATAAACAGGACTTACAACTATGAATGCAGTAGCTCAAAAAAGGAAACAAACTCCTTTTTTCCCACCCCCTTCACACAAAGGGTAGACAGGGATGGGCAACTTGGACATTGGCTACCCAAAATGGGGCGAGGCATACAAAAGCAAGACGTGACTGGCTTACAAGCTTTCAAGAGGGAACCTAGATCCAAAGGGCGTGGAGGAAGGTAGAGTCTCCAGTGAATAGTGTCCAGCATGTCCAGGAAGGGCTGATGAAACGAAATATAGATGGGTCTCTTGTGATGCAATGGTGAATAATTGTTATCAGGACTGATTGTGAGGGTTGGAAATCTGAAGATGGACATTTTGTAGCAAAGAGGGGAGTGGTTAACTTATCAGTCTAGGAGCAGAGGACCCTGGGACAATCGATGGAGAAGAGCGAAGAGTGGAATCCTACCCATAGAGGCAGTGAGGCCTGAGATGGAGGCAGGGAAGATGACGTCAAGAGATGGTGGGGCTAGGGACTCGGAATCAGGAGATGGAAAGGGGCTGAGGACTGTGTGTGTGTGTGTGTGTGTGTGTATGTGTGTGTGTGCAGGCTTACAGGGTATACCCTTTGGTTGGGTGAGGATGCATGGACGGGAGGGTAACTATGCCAATGAAATGATGGATGATGGAATGAGTGTAAAGCTGATATTCTCCCATGTAGACTATCACACAATTCACAATAAAACTTAAAAAAAAAAGCCCATTGAATACAACCTGAAAAAAAAAACAAAAAAGAAGTCCACAGATAGGGAAAAATTATTTGCAACGGTATATCAGACAAGGGACTTATCTCTAAAATTTATAGGAAACTACAACACCTCTACGAGAAAAAGACAAATAATCCAATTAAAAAATGGGCATATGACATTAACTGACACTTCACTAAAGAAGACATTCAGGCAGTCAAGAAACATGAAGATCATGGTTAAGTTAAGTTCACGATCCTTAACCACTGTTGTTGCTCAGTACCATTAAGTCAGTTCCAACTCATAGCGACCCTCTATAGGATTTCTGAGGAGCAGCTGGTGAATTTAAACTGACAATCTTGTGGTTCAACCTGACCTTGAGGTCTAGTGCCTATCCTATGGCATCACACCAGAAGGAAATCAAAACAAAAATGAGATATTATTTCACACTAGCATTAACAGTGAAGTTCAATAAAGCAGAGGTCAACAAATATTGATGAGGGTATGGAGAATCTGGGATCCCCCCCCCCACACACACACACATTGCTGGTGGGACTGTAAAATGGTTCACTCTGGAAAATGGTATGGTGCTTCCACAGAACATTGGAAATAGAAATACCTTCTGATCCAGCAATTCCTCTACTTGATATATATCCACAAGAAATACAAGCCAGAACATGAGTAGATACATACAGATCAATGTTCATTGTGGCTCTATTTACAATAGTAAAAATATGGAGACAGCCCAAGTTGGTACATATACACAACAGAATAATATGCTACCTTGAAAAATAACGAAGCTGCAAAACACCTCATAACATGGATGAACCTTGAGGACATAATGCTGAATGAAATTAGTCAGTCACAAAAGGACAAATATTACATAAAACTGTATTGTAAAAGCTTAAGAAAATATTTCCATACTAAAAGAAAAACTCTTTGATGGTTATCAGGGATAGAAAGGAGGGGACAGTAATTCTCAGGTTAGGGGGTAGACCATGATAACTCTGGTAATAGGGAGGGCAACATACAAGGAGAGGGAAGGAACCCACAAGAAGGGGGAGTAGATAAACAAGGAAGATAGGGGAAGACTTGGGGTGGTATGCATGTACTAACTGGGATAGAGGTAAATAGTCATGTATATACAATGTTGGAAAAACAGAGCTCTGTGATGCAGGGATTGAGACATAGTCTGAATGGGCAAAGGAGGAGAAATAATGTTAAGGTGCTTGACTATCTTATGGATATTGGATTCTCATGCCTACTATTATAAAACAGACATTTAAATGTGTTAGGAATATTGGGAAATATGATTAGAGGAAACTTGTAAGCTCATCTTCAGCCTATAACAGATTGCATTAGCTCAAAGGGGAATTAGAATTTGCCCAGGGATATAGACTTCATGTTAAACCTTTGAGGAGTATGGGATCTTAGGTGAAATCCTTAGCTCCACTCATAACCTTTTGAAGTGGGACATTCCCACCTGAAAAGGCATGCAGACCAACCTGGAATGGGTAGAAGAACAGAATATACTTCTTGAAAGAAAGACCAGCAGGAAAAAAAGCAGATTGTTTGGCTGTTAGAATATCAAGCAAGCTGTTTGTCTTGGAGCCATCAAGACAATAAAAGTCAGCCCATTAGGGTAATCCCTTTTCCAAGAGTAAAACTCAAAAGGAATACTCGAACAGACTTGTATACTTGCTGGTGACTGTCCTGGTCTACTTGTGAGTGGAAGTCGGGGAAAATGCAGCGATGAAGACTTGGGCTGAGTTTGACTATATGGACACCTTTTGTCCTTGAATGAGAGAGAGATGAGGAAGAGCTGACTGATTTGAAGTTTAGGGAGATGTGTGATCTCCTGAGCTCATGGACTGATCCAGCCACTGGGGGCTATAGTTGAGAGTGGAGTGGCCAGCTGGTCTGAAGTGGGAGGGTGGCATAGGAAGATCTCCCAAACTTGCAGATAGTACCCATATGATCTAACTTGGATGGCTAGCTGACCAAAACTCAACCAGATAAAGATAAAGTAGTTTGATACAGGGAGCAAGCATAAGTAGCTACAATTTGATAAACTGAACCTTTCCTTATGGATGTAGTCGCTCAAATTCCAACAGAAAGAGAAGAATTCTTCATATCAAGGATCAAGCTTGACTCCTCAGTACACTGGGTCAGTAAGGGCAGGCAACTTAGACATTGGCTATCAAAAGTGGGGGGCTAAAAAGGTACAAAGTAGCTGACTTACAAGATTTCATGAGAGTATTTAGTTTCAGAACAAAACTGGTAAGGTAAAATCCCCACTGAATGGTTTTACTCTGTTCCAGATGGGTCTGGTGAAAGCAGATGGAGGATGATGGGTATAGGATTTTATGATTTAATTGTGAGTAATTGTTATCAGGACTAATTGTGATTGTCACAACTGTAATTGTAGAAGATGTGTAACTAAAAGAGGGGAGTAGTTACTCTTTCAGTTCAGAAACAGAGGACCCTAGGGTCATCAAGAGAGAAGAGCATGAGTAGAGCATGAGATCTGACCCATAGAAGCAGTGACAACAGAGACAGTGGCAGAGACATAAAGATCCATGGAATGAGAAAGGTTGTGTACCTTTGGGCAGGAGGCTGGCTTGAAAAATGTGTCCTTTGGACATTTAAATGAGTAGATATTTTCTGTTTTGTATGTATACATCAAAAAACAAAAAAGGTATAGAGGTACATACTGTTAACTGATAGTACATGCAGGGGATTGTAATCATTGCAATATAACAAAATATGATTTATTAAATATAAAACGGATGATCTACCCTGTAAACTTTCACTCAATTCACAATAATAAGTAAAAAAGAATAAAAGAAATCACAACATGTAGCAGCAATAAAAAATGGATACAACAAAAACCAGAAAAGTTGGATAGGAAAACAAATCTACAGAAAAGAAAAATACGAGAGAAAACAAACAGAAAGAAAAAAGCACTACATACAATTAATGAGAGGGAAGAAAAATATAAAAAGAAACTTAATAGTACAGAAAAATCAGCAACAAAAATTAAGCAAGGGGAAAATAGAAAGAGAAGAAAAGAAAGAGGAAAGATTTAAAACAACAACAACAACAACAACAACAAAAACCAAGGGGAGAGAAAGATAAGACTAAGGAGGAGAAGGAATAAATAAAACAAAAACAGTGAAAGGAAAGGTGCCAGACTCAGAAAGGAGAAATCTCTGGGAGGCTTCTGCCAGCCAAGGAGCTCACTTGTTGGGAAGGGAGGGAATGAGACAGTGGGTCTCCTGGCCGTAGGTGTAGTTTTCATAGGCTTAACTGTTGTCTGTGTTCAGGGTACCCTATTATAATTAGTTTGTGCAGGCTCCAAAGTCACTGGGATTAGTGCCTTTCAAGCCCAGACCAGGAGGCAATCTGTGATGAGACAACCAGTTACAATATTTCCAGCTACTCCAGGTCTGGTCAGGACCAGCTATGCAGGTCTGGAGCAGGGCTCACTTGAATCTAGGCACTAGGAGTGGTGCAGTTAGTACCGAATTCACAGTGATGTGGCTCTCTATTGCATGGCTCACAGCAGCAAGATTCATGACTGCACAGCTCTGACCTTGCATGAGATCAAGAGCTAAGCTGGGGGTGAATGACGGTGCTGACTGGCCATGCCTCTGGTCACCAGAGGAATATGGGGAATGAGAAAGAATTAACAAGTCTCTCACTGTGGTCACCAGTATACATCTGCATCTCCAAGTCACACACCAAAATTCAAGATGGCCTTACCACATCTGATCAGCCAACACAGTTCACTTGTCTGCCTCTCTTTTTCGCTGTGCCTGTTCAGCATCTTCTTCTAGTAAGCATTCATTCCACTTCTCTCTCTTCCTCTGACACTCAGGGCTACAGAACTATCATCTGCATCTGTTTCATTTGGTCTTCCGTATCTTTGCTGTAGTGGATCTGTGTATCATGTTTGCCTCATCCACCATCTTGCTCAAATCCACTACTCTACTTATTGGAGATGCATAGGAAAAAAACACACACAAAAAACCCCAGACTAAATCTCTACTCTCATAGAGCTTAAAGAAACAACTAAATATGTAGTTCTAAGCAATGATAAATGCTGGGTTGAAATATGAAAAAAGATGAGGAGAGCAAGCTAGTTTTTGATAGTATTATAGGGTGATGATTGCCATGGACCCTTCATTTGGAATATACATTTGGAAAATTTGCTAATTCTTGAACTGACTAATTCAAGTGGAAATTATCATTAAAGAATAATGAAAGGGCTTCCCAAATGCACAAAAAGTCTAAAAAATTCTAATAAAAAAAATCCCTTTTGAATTTTACAAGGAGAAAGGGAGGGAAAGGAGACATACATTAATGAGTTTATTTAATTTTTACAGCACTCCTAAAGGTAGATTATATTATTTCTAATGGTGGTGGGGAGCCATGGAGTCGATTTTGACTCATAGCAATACTGTATAGGGTTTCAGAGGCTGTACATCTTTACAGAAGCAGAGAGTCTTATCTGTCTCCCACAGGGTACCTGGAGGACTCAAACTGCTGATTGTGCATTTAGCAGTCCAACGCATAACCCACTACACTACCAGGACTTCTCAGATAATATTATTATTGTTAGTTTATTTTACAGAGAAGAAAACAAAATCCTAGATGTTAAATAATTTTGCAGCTTGTAAAATGGCAGAACGGGTTTGGCTGAGTCTAGACTTGTGGGTTCAACATTTGATAATCATTGTGTTTCATGTGTGTGAGGAAAGAAAGTTAAGCGCTTCTGTGTTTTGCCACCATTGTGCTAACAAAACATGATTTTTCCAGCTTTGTTAGTTTCTGAGACAGATTCAATACTCTTTTTGATTTACAAAAATCATTAGAGGGAGAAAACATGTAGTATAAAAATTCTCAGAAGCACCTTGAAGATGAGTTAAGTAATTTATTAAAAAATATGAAGGCAAGAGGTTTGAAACAACTCTCCCAGGGATGCAGAGCAAAGTGGTGGCTTTCCAAGTCTTTCAGGTTTTTACAATATCTCTCAACTGTAATTCAGTAGTTTTATGTATGGTCAGGCAATTTTTAATGTTTAAATTAGTAACTTACCAGTGACTCCTGGCCTCAGAATTTAGGAAAGTTAGATTGGACTAGTGCTTTATATGGGGAAAAAAACAAGGAGAAGAGCCCTTTTTCTACTCTTGCTTTCAAAACTAGAGAAGGGGAGACAGAAAGCAGCAAAGAGCCTTGAGTAGCTGGTACCTATTGAGAAGCATGAAAATAGAAGTAAAGCCAGTACTCTGTCTTGTCTATCCTGAACCTCTAGAACTGAATAGTAATGGTCGTTATGGAGAAATGTGCTTATGGTACTGATAGTGATGGTACTGATGTTGAGGGTGGTGTTGATGGAGATCATAGCAATGAGAGTAATTGTTGTAATGATGATGATGATAAAGATGAATGTGAGGAAGATGGTGGTAATAGTAATGTTGATAGTGGTGACTGTGCTTCTGGTGGTGGGGTGGTGGTGATGATAATGCTGTTATTGATCATTCTGGTAGTAATAGTGGTGATGATAATCACAGTGATGATGTTGGTGTAGAAACAATATAATACAAATTTTCAACTAGTCAGAGTAATCTGGGGAAAAAGCAGAAAATAAGAAAATTCTCAGACATTTTTTAACCAATAGCTTTAATCTCTCCCTCTCTCCAAATCTGTGAATATTATAACGGAAGTCAAAACAGCCTATTTTTCATTTCATTTGTTTACCTTACTTTGCTTCCTCTATAAACATTTAACAAACTGGTCTTATTTTACATCACTTATTGAGTACTTAAAGAATAAAAATTGTATCCAAGGAACAGTGTAGGGCTATGTTGTTGTTGTTGTTAAGTGCCGTTGAGTCAGTTCTGACCCATAGCGACCCTGTATAGGGTTTCCAAGGAGCAGCTAGTGAGCTTGAACCACTGATGTTGCAGTTCAAACAACTTTGCAGTCTGATGCATTAGCCCACAGCACCACACCAGGGCTACAGATACATAATAATCCCCAGGAAAACACAGTTTCTGCTCTTTTAGGAATTTCATTGTACTGGATGGGCAGTGTTTTAATCATAACACCTTAAATTTATATAGCACCGCATGCCCTTTCTCAGAGTGCTTTTGTACAAATTTCATTGTTAGAAAAGTCAACATTGAGATTTAACTAAACATGCCTGGCTCCTTATTTGGGCTCTGGTGTTTGTTGCTGTGGAACAGACTTACATTTTTCACTGATACATTGCTACAAGAAGAGTGTTCTGAAGGAGATGAAGTCAAATTTGGTCTCAGACACTCACACAGGGAACTTTTCCCACAGGGAAACAAGTGAAAGTCAAGGGAAAGTAGAGTTCCTAGCCTAGGAATAAGTCACATAACAAACTGTCAGCAAATGTTACTTATATTTTCATAATTTGCCTATGCAAAGATTTAAAAATAAACATTTGGTGGCTTGGACTTAGATTTTTGCCTTAAATAAAAATATTTCAGCTTATCTTTTGGGGGGAATATTTCCTCTTAGTATTTACAGGTTTTTATTTCAAAGAACAGATATTTTAAGAGGTGATCTAATGTTCCAAGGAAATTAGGTAGCATGATCTCTTGGTTTAGGCAATGTGCAAAAGTGAACTCATTCCTACTAGCTAGACACAAGGTGTGCTTAAATGCTTGGCATGAGTCCTAGCTATTTTGTACAAGTAAATCCACTGAAAAGAGTCATGCCAAAATTTTGGCTGTGCTATTTCTCTCTCTCTCTCTCTCTCTCTTTTTTTGGGTAGAAGT
Source organism: Chrysochloris asiatica (assembly GCF_000296735.1). NCBI lineage: Eukaryota > Metazoa > Chordata > Mammalia > Afrosoricida > Chrysochloridae > Chrysochloris > Chrysochloris asiatica. The sequence goes on along the minus strand of NW_006408723.1, from coordinate 1,589,012 downwards.
TGCCTTTGAATTTTCACCTCTGACATTGAATGTTGTTACCATTTGCTCTTCTGGGATTGATTTGATGCTGGCTAATTTTGTTGTTGACAGAACCTTTTGAAGATGCTCTCAAGAACCAGTCTCTAGGACACATATTGAGCAAGGCAGCCTCCATAGAATGCATCAGCCCTGTCTCCCCCAGAGCCCCGGATGCCAAGATGATGGAAGAACTAAAGGCAGAGCCATGGTACCAAGGAGAGATGAGCAGAAAGGAGGCAGAAGGGCTGTTGAAAAAGGATGGAGACTTCTTGGTCAGGAAAAGCAGCACGAACACCGGTTCCTTTGTCCTCACAGGAATGCACAATGGTCAGGCGAAACACCTACTGCTGGTGGATCCTGAAGGCATGGTGAGTATTGTGGGGCTGGATGGCCTCTTTTAAGTAAGCTTAAACCTATTTCTTAAATTTCCCTGCTGCCACAACTTCCCTTCCTGTATCTACATATACTTGCAGAAAGGTCTTCTAACCTGGATCCCAGAGACAGAAGGACTTACGCTCTCAGACCAAAAAAAGGCAATCGGGGGAAATTCCCATGTTAGTTGTTAAACATGGACAAAAATCATGACACTAGATGATTTTCATGCCCTTTAAAAAAATACAAAAAGTGAGAATGTTTTTCTTCCAAATGCATTTATAGTAGACAAGGAAGTAAAAACCTCCTAGGTTTTTGGTATGTATCTCTAGAAGCTGAATTAATGAGGCTTTCATTTTCAGATGGTAGAATGTGATGAAGCAGAAAACAAATTCCCTGTCAATTAGCCTCTTGTTTTCCCACTCAGAGAAGTGGCTATTTATGACAATACAGTTGTGTCCAAATAATTCTATGGGTTTTACTGACTGTTCCATCTTCCAGTCAAGAAATATGTTTGGCTTCAAATTGGTATAGTCCAAGAGTTGCTACATTTAATGAATGTGATTGGATTAATTTAAGCATTGAACAAATTCAAGAACTATTATTTAAAATCTTTTATCAAATGAAAATAAGGATATTGTTGTTTTTAAGTGCTGTCCAGTCAGTTCTGACTCATGACGACCCTGTATAGGGTTTACAAGGAGCAGCTGGCTGGTGGGTTTGAACTTCCAACTTCACAGTTAGCAGTCCAGTACACCAGGAATTAGGCTTGTTGTTATTAAGTGCCGTTAAGTTGGTTCCAATTCACAGCAACCCTGTATAGGGTTTCCAAGGAGCAGCTGGTGGGTTTGAGCTGCTGACCTTGTGGTTCACAGTCCGGTGCTGATCCTATAATGCCACACCAGGAGTCCAGGAATCAGGGTAGGATCACTTAAACGGTAGTGAAAAACATTTCTTTTCTGTTGGTGTTGTGATAAGTAGGGATGAAGCCATAGCCTTCAGTTGGACTTGAACACAGTTTAACATGTGTATGGGGGTGGGGTGGGGGTGGGAGTGGTGGGGCAGTGAGGAGATGGAGCATGATGGGGAGCATTGCCTGAAGTAATATGTTACCTAAGATGCCTAACCTGTGATGCCAGCACACCTCAGCTCTTGGCATGTTCTAAATGTCTGTTGTTTCACAGGTTTGTCCTCTTCACCATGGACAACTAGTTTCTTATGCATATCCTTCCAATCCATTCTCTTTAATTTTGTTTTGTTTTGTTTTGTTTTACATATATGTACAGATACAGAAACATGTATTTTATGTTCTGAGTTTTAGAAATATGCAATCATAACAATGTTCCAGAACTGTTATTTGGATTTCTTTCTTTCACTTGGTACATGTATTTGAGATCTTTTAAGTTGCCTTTAGTCCTGGCAGGATAAGTACCACAATGTCTACAGTTCAGAGCCATCGCCCACTTCTCAGGAACCCTATTAAGGATTGGTATGAGTCAAAACTGACTGACAGCACTTAACAACAAGTTAACTTTTGTATATTGAACCATTGCTTTAGTGGGCAGCCTGGGATTCCATCATGCACACAGTTCACTTGCTAGACTCATTAGTGAGCAGCGCCAAAGCCTCTCTAAACCCTCATGCATGTTTTTCTCTGTATCTGAGAAGAATTCTGGGTACTCAAGGATGACAGTTTTGAAATTTTTGGAATTTTGAACTAGAAATCCAGAAATTAAAAAAACCTTCATATAGTAAGGCAATTCCTCTGTAGCCATTTACCAAATTATCTTTTCTCTGCCACACTGTAATGTTCCTTCTATTAACATTAAGTTTTCTAGCACCATGGCTCTGTTTCTGGACTCCTAGTTTATTCTGTTCCTTTGCTATTATTATTTATTTCTATTATGAGTAGCATACTGTTTTACTCAATATATCTTTGAAACTGTCTTAAGGTATGGTGATGTGAGTCCTTCCTCTCCATTCTCCTTCTTTAAATTAATTTAGACATTAATTAAATTAAAATTAAACCTAGTTTATTGTGGCACTACGGGTTAATGTGCTAAACTACAAGGTTGGTTTTAACTGCAAGGTCGGTGGTTTAAGCTCACCAGCCACTCCTTGGAAACGTCTATACAGGATCGCTATGAGCTGGAACCAACTCAACGGCACTAAACAATAACAACAAAAAAGTTGTTCCCAGAACTTTACTTTCCATAAATTGTAGACTAAGTTTGTCAAGTTATAAAAATACAGATTGGGATTTTGATTGAACTTGCATTGATTTTTTTTAAGATTAATTTTGGGGAGAACTGACATTTTAAAATATTGAATCATTACATCCATGAACGTGACATAAATATCTCTTCACTTTTTAAGATCTCCTTTGAAATACTTAAATTTTTTTCCCAGAAAGATCTGTTTTCTTTGTTAGGTAATTTCCTAGAGTGTCTAATTTTGGACCCTTTTGTAAGTGGTTACTTTCCCCAAAAAAAGTATTGATATGTGGAGAAGACTACTGCTGGATTTTATACCCAGAAACTTTGCTTCTAGGACACTTACTGAGTAGTGGATTTAGTAGTTGTGCTTGAACAGTGATCATACCATTGCAAATGAAGACACCTTTGCCTTTTAACCATTGTTCTTATGTGTTATTCTTGCCCCACCATGTTGACTTGTTGTTAACGGCTGTCAGATAGATTCCTAACTCATGGGGGCCCAGTGCACAAAATAATGGGATTGTTTTGATCCATTTTCATTGACTGGTATTTAAAAGTTGACCACTAGGCTTTGCTTTCTATTTCATCTTAATCTGGAAGCTCCATGGAGATCTGTTAAGCATTATAGCCACCACTTAGATATAAGTGGTGGCTATGCATGAAGTACATTGACTGGGCATGGAAGTGTCTCCAGCATGGAAGTCAGAATTCTACCATTGAACCACCATTGTCCCCAACACCATGCTGACTAGCACCATCTTTGTGTGGTGAGCAGGAAAGGGCGCCCTTGTCTTGTTCCCAACTGGAAGGGGATATTTTTGAGGCTTTGTTCAATTAAGAATAATGCTTCTGTTAAGCTTTTGATAGATTATGTTTACCAGCCTAAAGAATTCAATCCATTAATTCAACAAATACATAGCAAATGCTTAGTAAGTCTAGGTATTTGCATCTGGCACCTGGGATACATTAGTGAACTGGTTTAAAACAGAAAAACTTTGATCTCATAAAATTTATATATACTAATTGCCTAATCATTTTGATCATATATAGGTATTAAACTTTTTCAAATGTGTTTTAAGTATCTTTTGAGATAACATAATTTCCCCCTTAAGTCCATTAAGATGGGGAATTATATGGATAGGATTCTTGAACTTGCCATGTTGGCATGAGCCCTGCTTGATGTTGACATATTTGTGAAATATATTGTTGAATTTAGGAACCTAATATTTTCTTTTGGAGGGAGTCTTTTGAATGTCGGTTCATAGTAAAATCAGTCTTATTTGTCTTTGCTGCCTTTGCTTGTACTATCTTCCACCTAGTTTGGGTATGAAAATTAAATGGTAATAATCACCTCTTGAGGTTTTCTGCTCCCATAAAGATTTTACAGTCTTGGAAATCCTATTCAGGGTCCCTATGTGTTGGAACTTACCCCACAGCACACCACCACCAAAATTAGTTGGGTTAATTCCAGAGTTACCTTGCCCTGGTGTGGTGCTGTAGGATAAGCACTGGATTGACTACTAACCTCAAGATCAGTGATTCAAACACATGAGACATTCCTTGGTAACACTCTATAGGGTTGTTATGAGTCAAAAATGACTCAACAATGCTCAACAACACCTTGTCACAGAAGTCTTCCATAACCATTGTTTTTCATTTTTTTCACTTTTTGTGAATTGAGTGAAGACTTACAGAAAAGATCAATTTTACACTCAACAAATTGTACTTCATCTCAATGATTTTATTCCCTACCAGGTAACAACAGTTACCTTGCTTTCTCCCTGTGGTTCATATTTCCATTACACCCTTCTTCCTATCCCTTTTAATTTAGCCATTATGTAAACATTTCCCTTTTGATTTTGAATGATAGACCATTCCATCATTCATAGTGAGTACGAATCGGGCTGCGAACCTTAAGGTCAGCGGTTCGAAACTACCAGC
>NW_006408723.1:1580351-1582445 GCF_000296735.1 Chrysochloris asiatica | reverse complement strand
ATATATATTCTACTCTTCCTCACATACCCATTCAGTCAATGTCTCTGTCCATGCATTTACCTGTAGAACATTGTTGTTCCAAGGTTGTGTATATATCACTATTTATTTCTGAACCCTTTAGCCTGTATATACTTCCCTGTATCTTCACTTGTCTTCACCATTCTTCTGGTAACTTTCCTCTTCTTGAACACTGACAGCCCCCTCTTATATATTGCCTTCTCCCTTACCCAAGTTAACATGTGTCTACCCTCTAGCCAGTCAATTACTCTCCCTTCCCTCCCACATCTGGTAACCATCAAAGAATGTTCCTTTTAGTATAAAAACCTTTTCTTGAGTTTTTACCATAGAGAATTTATACCCAGAAACTTTGCTTCCAGGAAACTTACTGAGCAGTGGATTTCAGTAGTTTTGCTTAAAAGTGATCATACCATTGCAAAAAGAGACACTTTAGCCTTTTTTTTTTTTTTAATGTTATGTTGTGAATTATGACCTTTGCCTTTTAACCAGTATTCTTATGGGTTATTCTTGCCCCACCAATTTCACCAGCACCATTTGTTGAAGAGATGATCTCTTTCTCCTTTAATGTGTTTTGGCTCTTTGTCAAAGATCAGTTGACTGTATGTGGATGGATTTACTTCTGAGTTCTCAATTCTGTTCCATTGATCACTACCTGCTCCTTGGATATATATGTGGTGCTGTGAATTAATGTGCTGGATTGCATAGTCAGTTTGAACCTCAAGGTTGGCTATTCAAGCTCTTTTCATTTTACCAGTGCCAGGCTGTTTTGATCACTGTGGCTCTGTAGTAAACTTTGATACCAGGGAGTGAGAGGTCCTTTCTTCTTAAGCAATGCTTTGTTCAAGATCTCTTTTTCCTTTCAATATAATGTTAGTGATCAGTTTTTCCATCTCTTTAACAAATGATGTGGGAATCTGGATTGGGATTGCATTATATCTTTAGGTTGCTTTGGGTTGTGTTGACATTTTCACAATGTTAAGTCTTCCTATTGATATTGTTGTTGTTGTTAAGTTCCATCAAGTTGGGTTCCAAACCATAGCAATCCTATCTATATAGGGTTTTTAAGGAGTAGCTGGTGAACTTGAACTGCAGGCCTTCCAGTTCAAGTGGACTTTGCAGTCCAGCACATTAACCAACAACACCATATCAGGACTCCCTTCCTATCCATAAGCATGGTTATGGTTTCTTGTACTAGTGCTTTGTACTTTTATAGTTGTTGTTGTTGTTAAGTGCTGTTGAATTGATTCTGACTCACTGAGACCCTGTGTAGGGTTTCTGAAGAAACCTGGCAAGTTTGAATCTCTGACCTTGTGGTTTAAATAAACCTGTGGTTCAGTGTGTATCCTACAGCACCATACCACAAGTCTTCTCTTTGTATAGGTCTTTTCTTTCTCCAGTTAGATTTATTCATAGGTATTTAATATTTTATGTGACTATTGTAAATGACATTTTTTTTTCTAATTTTCTTCCCAGAGTTGCCTTTATTAATATAGAGGAATCCAACTGATTTATTTAATATTGATCTTGTACGCTTCCAATTTGCTGAATCTTTCAATGTGTTCCAATAATTTCTTGCTAAGCCTTTGGAAATTTCTATGTATGGGATCATATCATCTGAAAATAGATTGAATAAGTATGATTAAAGAATATACCCTGGAGGAGGTGGGGCTTGATGGCAGCTAGGGTGGAGGTCTAGTGAAGTTCGCCATCAGCAATACCACAGAATACCAGGCAAAGCAGATCCAGGGCAGAGCTCCAAAATTTGGAACCACAGAGATAAGAATATTTTTGAAGGTTTGAAGGCCTACAGATTGTGGAACTTGAAGCTGAAGTAAAAAGTCGCATACTTTTGAATCTGCTGGGCTGGGCTCGGAGACCCGGAGCTGACATATTGGGTGAGACCAAACTACAAGACAAACAGGGGAGCAGAAACACCATGGAAAAACACCACGGGAAACTTGGAGCAAAGGTGGACTTTGTCAGTTTTGCTTTGTTCTGATTTTCTTCTCTCTCTCTCTCTCTCTTTTTTTTTTTTTTTTGGTGTCTGGTCATTAGTCTGCCCACTGTTTGTCCACC
>NW_006408723.1:1519431-1560843 GCF_000296735.1 Chrysochloris asiatica | reverse complement strand
AATGTCTACCTTTACATTTCCAACCCTCACAGTCAGTCCTGATAACAATTATTCACTATTGTATCACAAGAGACCTATCTGGATTTTATTGCATCAGCGCCACCTAGACAGATTGAATACTACTCACTGAAGATTCTACCTTTCTCCAGGCTATTGCTTCTTGATTTTAATGCCTATTTAGGAATGTTTTTTTCCATCTTCATGTTTTTGTTTAATATATTTATTTTTACAAGGCCAAAATTTATGATTTGTTCTCTAACCATATAGAAACATTCCACACTTTATCTATCGTTTTACTATATTTTGTTTCCAGAAACAAAATCCAGTAAATAATATTTTAATTACTGTGTATGATACATTTGCATAACATGTTATGAATATGTTTTTCTAATGGTTCCCATGTCACAACTTTTTACTACATAAAATAATATACATGACACAGACACTCTCTTCTCTTTCATTTAAGAATCTGTTCAAAATAGGACAGTTTTAGCTGTCTCCATATTTGGACCCTGGCATTTTATGCAGTTTTGGGTTAATTGTGATGTTTCTAGTTGTCTTTCTTTTTAAAAGAAGATATCTGTGCTATCCTCATTATGCAATTGATAATATCCAGCTTCTTGGCCGTCCTATGTTTGGAACACAGGTAAAGACAAATCAGCTTTCTGTTCTAACATGGATTGGCAGGTTTCTAGACAAATACAGTACTCTGGGATAAGTTTCAACCAATTATATACACGGTATCTCCCAAACATTATAGAATTTTGTAAAACCAATGACTTATTCATTGGAAATAACTTTTTTAACAACATAAAAGAAGACTATACATATGGAACTCACTAGAAGGGATACACATTGACCACATCTGGGAAAAGATGGTGGGAAGAGACTGGAAAATCTCCACATCATCAGCCAAAGCAAGGCCAGTGGTCAACAATGGAACAGACAATTAATTGCTCATATACAAGTTCAGGCTGAAGCTGAACAAAATTAAAGTAAATCCACAAGAGCCAAAGTATGATGTTGAACATATTCCACCTGAATTTAGAGATTATCTTAAGAACAGATTTGATGATGACAAAATACTAGAATAAATGTGAGATGACATCAAGAACATCATACAAGAAGAAAGCAAAAGGTCATTAAGAAGACAGGAAAGAAAGAAAAGGTCAAAATTAGTGCCAGAAGAGACTCTGAAATTTGCTTTCCAGCATAGGCATGCAAAAGTGAAAGGAAGAAATGAGGAAGTCAAAGAACTGAACAAAAAATTTCAAAGAGAAGCTTGAGAAGAAAAAGTCAAGTATTATAATGAAATGTGCAAAGATCTGGAGTTAGAAAACTAAAAGGAAAGAACATGTTCAGCATTTCTAAAGCTTTAAAAACTGAAGAAAAATTCAAGCCTCGATTTGCAAAATTGAAAGGTACTAAGATCAAAATAGTGAAGGATACGCAAAACATAAAAAGAAAGTGGAAGGAATTCACAGTCACTGTGCCAAAGAGAAATAGTCTATATTAAACCATTTTAAGAGGTAGCATATGATCAAGAGCCAATGGTACTGAAGAAAGAAATCCAAGGGTCACTGAAGGCATTGACAAGAAAAGGCTCTGGGAATTGATGGAATACAAGTTTAAATCTCTCAGCAAACTGATGTAACACTGGAAGCACTCACTCATCTATGCCAAGAAATTTGTAAGACAGCTAGCTACCTGACCAACTGATTGGAAGAGATCCATATTTGTGCTCATTACAGAGAGGTAATTTAATACAATGCAGAAATCATCGGGAAATATCATTAATATCACATGCAAGTAAAATTTTACTAAAGATAATTCATAAATGACTGCAACAGTACATTGACAAGGAACTGTCAACCATTCAAGCTGGATTCAGATGAGGACATGGAATGAGGGTTATCATTGCAGACATTAGATGGGTCTTGGCTGAAAGTAGAAAATAATGGAAAGATGTTTACCTGTGCATTATTGACTATGCAAAGGCTTTTGACTGTGTGAATTATGACAAACTATGGATAATATTGTGAAGAATGGTATTCCAGAACTCTTAATTATGGAGGAACCTGTACAAGAGGCAGTAGTTTGAACAGAACAAGGGGACACTGAATGGTTTAAAATCCAGAAAGATGTGCACCAGAGTTGTATTTTTTCACCATACTTATTCAGTTTTATGCTAAGTGAATAATTAGAGAAGCTGGATTACATGACGAAAAGTGTGGCTGGCATCAGGATTGGAGGAAGACTCATTAACAATCTGTGATATGTAGATAATACAACCTTGCTTGAAGAATGTGAAGAGGACTTAAAATATATACTGATGAAGATAATAGACCACAGCCTTCAGTATAGATTGCACCTTAATGTAAAAAAAAAAAAAAAAAAAAAATCCTCACCACTGAACCAATAAATAACATCATGATCAACACTCATGAAAGGAAAGTCAAGAAATCATATTATGTTATGTATTGCATTAAGCTTCTTTTAAGGGCTCAAGAACTAAGGTGTCAGTTTGTGGACTAATGTGTGCCTGACCTAGCCAATGTATTTTCAACAGTCTCATATGTTTATGAAATTTGGACAGTGAATAAGGAAGATTATAGAAGAATTGATGTATTTGAGTTATGGTATTGGGGAAGAATATTGAAAGTACCATGAACTGCCAAAAGAACAAGCAAATCTATTAGAAAAAGTACAGGAGAATGCTTCTTAGAAGGCAGGATGGCAAGATTTTGTCTCTCATACTTAGGACAGGAGGGAACAACTTCTGGAGACAGATATCATGCTTGATAAAGTGGATAGCCGGGGGAAAGAGGAAGACCCTCCAATGCTATAGATTGACACAGTGGCAGCAGCAAAGGACTCAAGTGTAACAACGATTGTGAAGATGGTGCAGGAAGGGCAGTGTTTCGTTCTGTTATGCATAGTGTTTCTATGAGTCAGAATTTACATGAAGGCACCTAATAATGACATCTTCCCTATTCTTAGTTTTCATTATTTACCAGGCTACTTCTCTAGTGCCTTTCTCAGACCAGGTGCCTGGGTTTGAACATTCTTTCATGTCTGAACATGTATGTGGATTTAATCTTGATTCACAGTGACGTTGTTGTTAGATGGCTTGTCTAATTCTTGATCCCTTGTGAATTACTTTTTCTTTTCCCTCTGAAAAATTTTAGCTTTTCTTTGATTTACTTGTTTTTAATTTCTACATTGACATGAATCTCCTGTGTATGTCACTATTTTTTCCAGGGACTTGAGAAAACCAGATTTAAAATCTGGCAATGTGAGGTTGTTTTTTTTTTTTTTAATCAGAGCAACTTTTGTACTACCTTCCTATTCTTTTTTCTTTTTTAGGTCACCTTATACCTTATAGGACTGACCTTCTGTCTCTTGTTTTCTTTCATCTTCTTCTAATACACCTTATAGAACTGACCTTTCTGTCCTCTGGGATGACTTTCTATCTGGTTTTCCTTAAATCTCTACTCCTTTGAAATTGTTTCTATGTTCTGGGAACCTTCCATGTATATTTTCCATATATTTAATATTACACATACAAAAATTATTGTTACTTGCCATCAATTCAACACTGCCTCATGGTGACTCCAAGTCCAACAGAACAAAAGGTTGCCTGGCCCTGCATCATCCTCATGATCATAGATTCACACACATATATTTAGATTTTATTTTACAAATTGGATGTTTAGTTAGAAAATTCTTTATTGTCCTCTGGTCATTAATTTTTTTTTTTATCCATCTAGTTTCTCGAGTTGTTTTTGTTCTGGGTCCATGATATTTCTCCTTCATGATACTGTGGTTATTAGGAGAACTGGCAGCCTTCTTTGCCTGTGGTATTTGGGAACAAGGACTGGGTTAATTTATTTGAAGGAAGGATATCCTCTGTGTGATATGAAAGATCTCCTTACTCTAGCTGGTGCCCTACATGGGAGGGAAGGCTAACTGAGACTATGTGTGAATGTGGGATAAGTTGGGATATCTTTGGGTATCAGTGGGGAAATGAGGAACTTGCACTTTTTAAACTGTCACCTCACAAGAGTGGTTCATCTTGTAGCCTTAATCTTCCCCAGGCACCTTGTTTAATTTATTTGGGTAAAAGTTATCTGACTTCTTCCCTGGAGGTAAGATGCTAATATAGCTCAAAAAAGGATAAAAGGACAGAAGGGTATGGTTGGGAGCCATGGGCTCAAGTACTCAGGAGCATCTTCCAGGCAGCCTACCTGCTCTCTGTCTTCTCTTCCTCCACTGTCAGCAGATCAGTCATTCCTCAGCTGCAGCTTCCTTCCAAGCATTCTAAGCTGACCCTCTTCACTGCTGTCTTCTATCTTTTGGTAGGCTTCCATCTTTTCTGTTAGTCAACAGTGTAGTTGAAGTCATATATATTCCCTGATGATTTATTTTGTTTTAGAAGTTTATTCCTCTTCTGCGACTTTTCCTCGGATGGGAAAAAGTACAGACAATGCCCATCTTCATCAAACATGTTAAATCAGAAATCTTTTACTGATGAATATGCTTTTCCCATAAAAATATAATTGTTTCCCAACAGCTGTTCACCCATCTCTGATTATTTTCTATTAAGGATTAAAAAATTTATCAAAATTTAAGAAACATAAGCACATAGGTAAATTCTAGCATCTTCACGATTCATTTGTAAGAACATTCCCTGTTTTTCTCTGTAAGTACACAAATGGCCAAGATTAATGAGTCCTTTCTACAGCTCTCCTGCTCTTTTCTGAAACCCCAATTGTAACCCATTCTGATGACTTCCTTTTTGACTACTGCTATCATCTCTCTACTTTTTTCCCATTCTAGTCCTGGTTTGGTACTATAAGATAAACATTGGACTGCTAACCACAAGGTTGGTGGTTCAAATCCACCAGTTGCTCCTTGGAAACGCAATACAGGATTGCTATGAATTGAAACAGATTTGACAGCACTTCACAATGACAACATTGTCAGAAATAGAATTTGTGACTCTTGAGCAAACTGGAAATGATTGGGGGCTTAGCAATAGCTTGAGGTTGGAGAAAGGGAGAAAAAAGGCCTAGAAGGAAGAGAGACAGGGATAGACTGAATTAAGGTGCCAAGTGAACTCAGCAGTCCTTCCCCATCTTCATTAGTCCCTAAAAGGCAGTTGGGGTCACAAGGTCAGGGAAACCACTGACTGGGAGAAAGTCATCTAGGCCCAGGCACCTGGGTATGGATTCAAGACTGGGCTCTGCAGTTCAATAAAAATTGGAGTTAGATTATTTGGGCAGAAAATGAGTGGTCCTGTGAGGTGAAAGGAGGCTGTAGTAATGGTAGACAAGAGCAGCCCTAGGGGCTGGTGTGGGTCCAGGTTTGTGGCTGAGTCATTGGGTTAGAAGAACCTGGATCACATGTGGACTTCAAACCAGAATGGGAACTGAGCAGTGTGCCTGGGGTTGATCTCATCCTACCTGAGTTAGGATGGAGTCATGCATGAGCTTTTTGATGGAGCTATCCCAATGGACACCCCCACTGAATTCCACCGAAGCTGAGCAAACAGACAAATGTTTGCCATTCTGAGTGTGCATTGGGTTCCAATACAAGCCCACTCAATCAGAAGACCATGCCACTGTGACCCTTTGGAACACACTTGACACAATAATTTTTAAAAAATTAATTAAGAGTACTCATTAACACAAAATCTTTACACGATATTTCTAAATGCCAACAGAGAAACTCCACTTTTGGGTTAATGCGCTGGACTGCCAGGTCAGTTCGAACTGCAAGGTCAGGGGTTCATGCTCACCAGTTGTTCCTTGGTAATCCTATGCAGGATCACTATGAGTCGAAACCAGCCCTTCTACTACATCCCTTAGACTGTCAATGTAGGCCCAATACCTTTTCCTGGACTGCTCAACCCCTTGGCAGCAGGTACTGTTTAAATGGCACTCCCTTGCTTAAGATCTTTTGGTGACACCCGTTGCTTTTGGTGGTGGTGGTGGTGGTGTGCTATGGAGTCGGTTCCAACTCATAGTGACCCTGTATAGGGTTTCCAAGGCTGTAAATCTTTACGGGAGTAGAAAGCTTCATCTTTCTCCCGTGGAACAGCTGGTAGTTTTGAACTTCTGGCCTTGAGGTTAGCAACCCAACTCACAATCGCTTTGCTACCAGAGCTCCTTCCCACTGCCTTTAGGGTGAGTTTAAGTTCTCAGTATGGTAAATATAATGCCAGCAGCTAGCATTTACTGAGCCTTTCCTAGAGACCATGTTCTGTACTGTGGGAACATGCTGGTGACAGTCTGTGCATGAAATGATCAGTGAATTTCATGCATAGCAGTCACCTATCTGTCAATGAAGGCTTGCATATTGATTTGATGTTGAGCAGGTTTCAAGGAAACGTCCACACTAAGACTGACTAGGAAGACTGACTGGCAATTTACTTCTGAAAATCAGTCAGTGAAAATCCTATGGATCACAATGATCTGATCCATAGGGACAAGGCAGGCCCTTGAGTTATTTTCCTGGGATAAGAGAGTTATATTTGGAAAGAGACTACTATTGCATAAGAATATTGGCTGTGTGTCCCATAGGGCTTTTAATGACCATGATACTTCAAAAGTAGGTCACCAGACTTTTCTTCTGAGGTACTTCTGGATGGACTGCCAACCTCTTTTTAGTAGCCAAATATGTTAACGGTACCACTTAGGACTCCTAAAGAGCCAATGAAACCAAACACTTGCAATTGAGTTGACTTTCATTAATGGCAACCCCATGTGTATCAGCATAAAACTTGCTCCATAGGACTTTCAATGGCTGATTTTTCAGAAGTATGTTACCAGGCCTTTCTTCCAAGGACTTGAACTTCTAACATTTGGAGTTAGTAGCAGAGCAGTGAATCATTTCTACCAACCAGTCACTCCTAAAGGTTTGTTTTTTAAAAGATGCAATTGACTATGAGAAAGTAATTTGTGAAAAGTCGGACAGAATCAGGTCTATAACTCAGGTCTCCTCTGGCCTCCTTGATTACTGTCCCTTATGCTATAACCCCACCTTGATATGCCCTATGACTCTCCTGTGCACTAGAAGAGCTTGAGTCTTCTGTCCAATTCATTCTTCCACCACTTGGCCCCTGCAATGACTGTAAAGAACTAACATTGTCAAGTTCAGGATGTGCTGGTGCTCGTCGCATGTTCCTCATGGGCACCCTTTTTACAGTGTCCATACCTGTGTGATCAATGTTGATGAGAAAATGGTGATATCACAGTGGAAAGGGTGTGGAAAACAGAGCTCAGAGCCTTCACTCAGTTTTGACTATGCCCTTGCAATTGAGTTAACTTTCATTAATGGCAACCCCATGTGTATTAGCATACACTACACTATCCCCCACTTACACTTTCCTCCTCAGAAGGCATGACACTGATTCTTCCTGGGGGTTGCTCCTCTAAAAGGAGAATCCAAGATGCTCACAGTTCTGTCCCTATGTCATTGCACAGTCGGTGATACTTTTGTGCCCCTAGACACTGGTGCCTGGGAAACTGCTTGCTGCTCTGTCTCTCCTAGGGTCTGAACACAGTGTCATTGCCAAAGTAGTAGTCCTTGCCTTCCTTGTTGAACCAGATCATGAGCATGAGATGGCTGGTAAAACAGAGAAAATGTGGAGCCACACCAGCAGTTTCTGAAGACCACACAGAGATTTCCATACTCCTAAATGGGAAGGATTGCATCTGCTGCACAACCTGTGCCACACCTCCCTTCTCCTATCTCCATAACTTCCCAGCCCTTGAAGACATTTCAGTTAATAGGTAAGAAGTCATCTATTGACATCTGTCCAAGAAAGATTTGAGGAGGCCTGAAATGGTATGATGACATAACCTTGCTTTCTGGAAGTGAATAGGACTTGAAATACTAATGAAGATCAAAGTCTATGGATTACACCTCAATGCAAAGATAACAAAAATCCTCACAACTGGACTAATAAATAGCATAGTTGTAAATGGAAAGAAGATTGAAGTTGTCAAAGACTTCATTTTTCTTTGATCCACAATCAACTCTAAAAGTAGCAGTCAAGAAATCAAACAACATATAGCATTAGGCAAATCTTCTGCACAAAACCTTTTTAAAGAGTTCAAGAATAAAGATGTCATTTTGAGGACTAAGTTGTGTCTGATCCAAGCCAGGTACTTGCAATAGCCTCATAAGCATGTGAAAGTTGGACAAGGAATAATGAAGGCCTTAGAAGAATTGATGAATTTGGGTGAAGAAAATTGAAAATACCATGGACTGCCAGAAAAGTAAATAAATCTATCTTAGTAGAAGTATAGTCAGAATGCTCCTTAGAAGTGAGGTTGGCAAGACTTTGTCTGTCACATTTTGGATATATTAGCAGAGGCAGGGTCAGTGAAAAAGGAAGAACCCCAACACGATGAATTGGCATGATGGCAGCAACAATGGGCTTAAGTATAACAACAACTGTAAGGATGGTGCAGGCCTGGGCAGTGTTTCCTTCTATTGTGCATAGGGTCACTATGAGTCAGAACCAACTTGATGGCACCTAACAACAACAACAAACTGGCGTGGTGCTATAGGGTAAGTTTGGGACTATTCACTACAAGGTTGTTGGTTCAAGCTCACCAGTCACTCCTAGGGAACCTTATATAGAGTAGCTATGCTTCAGAACCAACTTGATGGCACTTAACAGCAATAAAAGCAACAAGACAAACCACAATAAGATAAGACAATAAGATAAAATTTCAAGAAATCCATGATGAAGAAGCAGAAGAGTAAAGAACACAGTGCAAAAGATATTACGACTAGAGACATTGGACATCTTTGTGGCCATGTTCTTGGCTTGTGTGTACTGTGGGCTCTGGTGGTGGTGCCTGCTAACTCTGTGTGTACATTTCTGCCCAGCCTAGGAAAGAGGTGTATTTTAACTAAGTTTCTATGGGATGCTAGTGTGGTACTGCAATATAATGCGTTGGACCAAAGTGTCAGTTTGAACTGCAAGGTCAGTAGTTCAAACTCACCAGCTGCTCCTCGGAAACCACATACACAGTCATTATGAGTTGGAACTGACTAGATGACACTTAACAACAAGAAAGGGGATGATGGCTATTTCTCTACCTATTATAAATTGAGTTGTGTTCCCCCCACCCCCCAAATATATGTTCAAGTCCTAACTCCCTAGTACCTATGAATGTGACTTTGTTGGTTTGGGTTTTTTTTTTTTTTTTTTTTTTTTTCCAGATGTAGTTAGTTAACATGAGGTCATACTGGAGTAGGGTAAGTCCTAATCTAATGTCTAGTATTCTGATAATAAAATAGAAGATTCACAGAAGGAAGAAACTGTGTGATTACAGAGACAGTGGCCATTAACCAAGGAATGCCTGGGTTACCAGAAGCTGGGAAGGCAAGGCAGGATCTTCTCCTAGAGCCTTCAGAGAGAGCATGGCTCTGCTGACACCTTGAATTCAGGCTCCTAGTCTCCAGAACTGGGAGAATAACTTTCTGTTTTGATAAAGCACCCACTTTGTGGCACTATAACCAAACCCACTGCCTTCTAGTTGATTCTGACTCATAGAGACTCTACAGAGGCTTTCTGCTTGCTGGTTGTGTTCTTGATTGTCCTGGGTTGGGGAAAGGTAGTGCATCTTTAGTTTCCCACTTCTCAACAGGTGTCAAAGAATAGAATCACATACTTTATTGAATTAAAGCAAAGAGTTTTATTGAAGACAAGAGGCACAGTTTGAACTGGGGATCTGCAGAGTCCACAAAATCAGCTATGTGCTCTGAGGAATTATAGGCATTCAGGCAATATTTAGGGCTTGTGGTGCCTTCATATGATAATTACTGGATTGTTAACCACAATGTTGGCATTTCTGCTTCCTCAAAGATTTAAAAGCCTTGGAAACCCTATCCAAAGGCACTGTGACTTGGAACCAACATGATGGCATTTAACAACAGCAACAACACAACAGACAATATTTCTGTTGTTAAACCAGGAACTAACAACATAACATTCCTATGGGTTTACCAATACTTTATAAAAGTCAAAGGTGGGTTAATGAAAAACAGGCTTTACAGTGATTGGTGAATTTAACATATGTGGATTTACATGCTTGTTAAGAGTACATCTTGCAAGCATATGTGCTTTTCAGATGATTGCAGAAGGGTCACAAAAGAGCCACAGAGCATGCTATTCTGGGAACATGCTATTAAGACTGCTTTTTCATGCATGCGTTTTCCTAGGGCCCATTGTAAGGAATTTTTTCAATAATACTGTGTGTTCAGACCCCTCTGGTCCTCCTGGCATAGGCTGTTGGTATCATGCATATGCTGGACCACATTCTGCATCTGCCTGACCATAGATAAAAAAAATATTTCTTTTAACATCTGTAGGAACTAAAAAAGCAAAGAATTTAATTCAGCCATTACCATTAGATCAGCCATTTTACTTTAGGTCCAAAGCCTCAGGTTTTAGAGCATTAATTCAAAGTAATCAATGGCAAGGTGACACCTAACAATGTTAATTGTGAGCTAAGTTCCTGGGTTCCCTGGTTTCCAAGGATGTATCCTGTCCAAGTTGCCCAGGTTCTTTCTGGGTCAGAAATTCTAAAGAACCCCAGAAAACTGAACTCAATTGGAAGATACTGGGAAGGTCTTGCAAAAAGACTCTTTTTTGTATTTGCTCAAGAGACCACATTCTTAGGGAGGTTTAACTTTCCAGAGTCAGGAGGCCCCTGTGGCTATGGAGATTTGATACTTACAGAGACTCTGGGAAGGGCGTCTTTCCTCAGAGTTGGATCCAGAAAGAGGAAAACACCATCATTTTAAGGTTCCTGTGGTTGCCAACTTCTGCTCAGCAGAGCACCTTGGGGTGTTTGGAGCGTCTCACTTAAAGTGTGGTAGGGGTGGGATCTAGGGTAGATATCCTTTGGTCTGTATCCCAAGCTGATAGAAGAGAAGAGAAGAGTGGCCACATTTAGGGAGGCAGGAATGCAATGAAGAATTTGGAAAAGAAGAATATCAGAACAAACACATTGTTATTAGGTTGAGCTACAGAAAACTAGAAAGTCATGAAATATAGTATTACATCAACATTAGAGTATGAAGGAGTCCTGGTGTAGCTCTGTGGGTTACTGTGCTGGACTGCACGGTCAGTCTGAGCTGCAAGGTTGGTGGTTCAAGCTCACAGGTTGCTTCTCAGAAACACTACACAGGGTTGCTGTGAGTAGGAACTGACTCGACAGCACTTAAGAACAACAACATTAGAGTCTGAAGACACCTGCAAGGGAGGGTGGGTCTTTAGTAGACAGTCTAAGAGGCTTTTATAGTGAGGAGGTAAGCTGTAGAGGCAGTTCTGCTAGATTTCAGAAAAAGGGCAGGCTTTCCTGTTGGCGCATTTCAGTTTCTGGGTGCTGTTTACTTGTCTCTCTTTTCGCCTGTTGCAAGTACATCTGGCTCCATGATGTAGTCTATGATTCCAAGACCAATTCCGTTACACAGGCATTTGGGATACTTGACAAACTGTCCATACATGAGCCTTTCTGTTAGAATCCTGGTTCGGGACCATGTCAGCCCTGGTGGTGCCATTCTGGGGTCCTATGATGATGTTTTGCACCTGCCCGAAAACTTGTTAATGTTGAAGTTAATGGGTAGCTTGAGATAGCTAAAGGTTAACCAATACCACTGAGCAGCTGAATAGGAAGGGAGAGTTAACAAATCCTCTGGATTCCAGACACACAAGGAGATAGTTTAACTATTTTGTCCATTTCCAGCCCTGCCCACAAGGAGATAGTTTCTTTGTATTTTGAGGTGTTATGGTTCCAAATGATTTTTTCACTGTCACCAATAATTCTTCCTCCTGTCTCCTAACCCTAAAAACATGAGTAGAGGAACACAGGTCCCTTTGAGTGTTCCTGCAGGAGGCAGAAGGGGACAGATGGTTCCCCATGGAGAGAATGGCTTCTAATCTGAGTACTAATTTAGAGGCTATTTCATGGGTTACATCGGTCAGGGGCACATCGTGCAGGACCATCTGAGTGCTTGGAGCATAACTGGGTTTAACCAATGTATGCTTCCTATTACATCTCAGTCACAGGTACCCCCACTGTAAACCTTATCATGGAGCTCAGCCTCTCAAAGGAGAAATTCACATGGATTTCATCCAAAATATCCTGAGAGGCTGGCTTCCTACCTGGCTTTGTGCTGCATAGTCAGCACCAATAGATGCTCAGAATTGTGGACTGGCCATCCCAAGACCCATAGTATAGGCAGAGTACAGATGAAGACTCTCTCTTATACCTTGGTCAGACATTTGATCAATCATTTGTTCATTCCATCATTCAGGGAAAGTTCATCTGGGCAGGTACTAGCTTCAGGAATCCAGAGAGAACATTCCAGAACCCCACCCTGTTCCAGGCTGGCTCAACTTACCTGGGGAATACTGACAGGCAGTTTGGAATGCTCCTGAACAACTATGAGATTTTCATGATGGAAGCACAGTGCCCTTTGGGTGCAGGTTGCCAGCCTGGATGCTGAGGGTGAATGAGAGGGAGTAGTAACCAAAATCCCGGGGGTAGAAAGCACATTCTGGACAGAGGGAATGTCATGCAAAGGCCTAGAAGGGAAAGAACATAATGCCTGCAGCTCCAGGAGTGTGGACAAAGGTTCTGAGGTGGTAGCTGGAGCAGGGAGGAAGAAAGGCTGGGTGATCTGTGTCCCCAAATCAGTCAATAAAAACCTTAAGACCCTATGAATCGCAACCACAACTGATCATGATGATGGCAAAGGACGGGGTGGCATTTAGTTTTGCTGTGCCTAGGGTTATTGTTGCCAATAGCAACAATAGGAGGGCAGGGAGGACAGGAATGGAAGGTTGGCAGGTATGTGAGAGGGAACTTCCAAGGGTACCTGAATGTGGAAGCATGTCTCTAGGCTCCGTTCTTGTTTGGATGGAGGGGAGGAGAGGACTTAGGCAGCACCCTCCTAAGTGTGACATGCCCTGTTATAATGCAGGGCTCAGTCCCAGAGGGATGGAGAGATGAAGGGACCAAACTGACCAGCCATACTCAGCTGCATCTCGGAAGCATGGGCCTCAGGGAAATGCTCCTACCTGGACCCTAGGTCATGAGGACCAATTCAGAAGGTCTGGTTCCTTCCACATGCAGGTAGGGGCAAGGCCTGATTCCCTTATTTGGCCTACAGGATTCTCAACTTGCCTTGGCTTCCTTCACAGATCCGCACCAAGGACAGAGTCTTTGACAGCATTGGCCACCTCATTAACCACCACTTGGAGAACAACCTGCCCATCATCTCTGCTGGAAGTGAGCTCTGCCTCCAGCAACCCGTGGAAAAGAAACAGTGACTAGGACAACCTTACACTCGGCTCCACAGAGGTGATGGCTCTCAGGCCTCTTTTGGCAGATTGGTATCTGAACTGTGGGAACAGAACAGTGCCTGCAGTCTTGGAGCCTTACTTCAAACCCCAAAAGAAAGGCTTCCTTACAGGTTAAGGCTAATAAACTTGTTCCAAGTTCTCATATGCATATTAAAGGTGTACATACCTATACATCCTGTACAAATGATTTCTCTATATTTATATTTTTTAAGACTAAGAAAGATAAGACTAATGTTCTATGTTGTATGTTTTTAATGAAAAGACATTGTCCTGGCAAAAAGTTTGTTTGTTTCAACTGGCCCATGCCACTGGGGAATTCCCTTAGGAAGATGCTAATTGTGATTTTACCTACTAAGCACAATACGAGGGGGATAAAATGCAATTGGGTGTTACAACAACAAACTCATTGCCACTGAGTCAATTCTGACTCAGAGTAACCCTACCGGGCTATCAAATTCATAAAAATGGAATGGAAATAGAGTAAGTCAAGATACTGCCCCCAAAAGGCCAGCTTTGCAGAAAGGACCATTGTCCATTCAGTTTCAGGCATCTCCTTCAGGATGCGGGGGCCTTGATGACCTCACCCAGGTTGGGAGCCCTGGGTTTTCTCTACTGGGTGACTCAGTTGTGATTATGAAACAGCAGGTTATCACTTTAGCTCTTTGAAGTCGGGTAAGAACTGGAACGCAGTCACCCTTCACCATGTGTCAGACCTGGTTGTCATAGGATTCTTAGAGGGATTCATTTAATTACCAATCTGGCACAGATCAAGGTCTTGATTGACAAATACTTTTCTATTCTTGCCCATTACATGAAAGAGTGAGCTTTTGCAGGGAGATAGTTGGGCAAATGCTTGGCTCATATATCACTCTGGCCAACTGGTGGGTGACTGGCTGCTTTTGGTAACCAGTTGTCATTGACTCTGGCTCTGACTCATGGCAACCTCACCCACAGGGTTTTTAGTAGCTGATTTTTTGGAAGTTGGACATCAGGTCTTTCTTCTAAAGTCACCTTGGGGATGACTTAAAGTTTCAAACTTTCAGTTAGCAGCCAAATGTGTTAACAATTTGCACCACCACTCTCTGTGGTTGTTGTTAAGTGCTGTTGAGTCAGTTCTGACTCATAGTGACTTCATATAGGGTTTCCAAGGAGCAGCTGGTGCGTTTGAACCGCTGGCTTGAAACTTACTACAAGGTTTGGAATTTTTTGGAATTGATTTGGGGTTCTGCTTACAGAACAATGGGTGAAAGGTCTTTGGTCTCTACAATAATGTTTACAGTCCCTTCATGACAAGGGCACATCCCCTGTGCAGGATTTTATCTTGAACCCCTTTGAGATCAAACAGAGTGATTTCCTGTGAAGTCAGTTGGTATTAGGAAGTTGACAATATTGATGACTTTTTTTTTATATTTAGGTGAAGTTCACCATCTGATTTAAAAGATGTCTTTTAAAAGATTAGTGAATTCATACCTTCTTGGGCACACCCTGAACTCTAGCATTCACTGTTGTCCTTGTGAAATCCCATAGCATGTCCCACCACCACCACCTACCACTGGACCAGTTGAAAAGATAGAGTCAACTGGGATAGTAATAAATCTGATGCTTTAAGAATGAGGAGTAAGGGTGAGATTTTAAACAACCTGCTGAGTAGTGACAATGCTACAAAGTGTGGGCATGCAGATGTATTGGCCAAAATGAAAGGATAGGTGCAATAAGGAGGAGGCATCGGGAAGGTCCAAGGCTTCCTATGTAGACTTCCTTGGAGTTTTTGCCCTTAGAGGGCCCAATAAATACAAAAGGACAATGAAGTCAGTCTTCTAGAATTACAAGTCTATAGAGGGTCCTGACCCTAGTCTACACCATTTTGCTGCTCTGGAATGGCTCTGGTTTAAGGCCCAGAACTGATCCTGGGCTCCAAGTGATCAAGTAGCTGTGGCAGCCACACAAGAGTTCTGGACAGCTGCTAGAACTCTGGGAGGCAGTGGCTCTGCAGACACATACATATGAAGGTTTAGCTTCTCTGGGGAGATATGATTCTCTTGTGTGTGAGTGGACACTAGATATGAACATATAAAATTACTTTTGTAACTTCCTTACACTCTCCACTTGTTTAAGATCAAAATGTCAATATCAAGGGCAAGAGCGAAGTGGGAAACTTTCAAGAACCATGAATGCCTTGAGATTTGACCTGCTTTTTTCTTATCCTCTTGGGTCACTTAAGAAATGGAAATTTCCAGTTTTAGTAACTCTAAACTTGTCTAGAATAATGTTTAGCAAATAGCAATAATTTTTGGATGTTTTATCTCTTCCTCAAAGAAGCTAGCTCAGTTCTTTCTTCAAGTATCCATGGCAGAGGATATTACTGTGCCCCTTACTTAACTGAGGCTCAGATGGGCACTGCAACTTGTCCCTGGCCACACAGCCAGCTCTCAGCAATGTTGGTTCAGCTCTTCCACTTACTCAGCATTACTTGAGCTCCTGTTGGCCCATCCCTGTGCTTGGAGCTCAGAATGCAGAGACAAAGGGGATGGGGCTTATCCTTTACCCAGCCTAGGCCCCTCTTTCCCTGGGTTATGAGGCTGCATTTCTGCCTCGGCTGGGCAAGGCTGCTGAACCACTAGGCAGAATTATACCTGTCCATGGGCTTGCAGGGGTCTGACTTCCAGAGCTTTTCTGTGCTTTTCTGCACAGTATCAGGCCACCCTAGAATCTATAAGTCTGCCTGGAGTCCTGATACCCTTCTTGTGGGGCCAACCCACCATGCAACCCTGGCTCCATAGCTTCTGAGAGCATAAATGGCAGAGCCCAGCAGTCCTAAATGACCCCTCTCTGCTCTTGATGAGTTTCTTTGGAAGACCCTATTCACCTCCCTTCACATGCCCACTAAACCCATTGCTGTTTAGTGAACTCTGATTCCTAGTGACTCCGTGTGTGTCAGAGTGGATCTGCACTCCACTGGGTTTTCACTAGTTGAATTTTCATCAGTAGATAATACTCATGGTGATCCCATGTGTGTCAGAGCATAACTGTGCTTCATAGAGTTTTCAGTAGATGAATTTTTTCATAAGTAGACTCCACTCATGATACCTCTCTGTGTGTCAGAGTAGAGTTGTGCTCCCCAGGGTTCTCAGTGGATGATTTTTCATAAGTAGATTCCACTCATGGCACCTCCATGTGTGCCACAGTAGAACTGTGCTCCACAGGGTTTTCAGTGACTGATTTTTCATAAGTAGTTACCACTGATTGTGGCCCCATGTCAGAGTAGAACTGTACTTATTCCACAGGTTTTCATTGGCTGTAATCTTATGGAAGGTTTCCAGTGGCACAAACAGTTTGTGCAAAAGAGGCTGATGGTTTGAATCTTCCCAGCAGTACTATTGAAGAAAGGCCTAATGATCTGCTTTTATTAAGATTAAAAACCTGGTACTGTCAAGTCAATTCTGACTCAGCCACCATACTGGACAGGGTAGAAATGCCCTACAGGGTTTCCAAAGCTATAAATCTTTATGGAAACAGACTGCCACATCTGTCTCCTGAGGAGAGGATGGTGGGTTTAAATGCTGACCTGTTAGCAGCGGAGCACTTAACCACGGTTCCACCAAGGCACATTCTGTTAAGATTACAGACAAGAAAACCCTACGGGACAGTTTTACCTAACACATGGAATTGCCATGAGTCAGGATTGACCCGACGGCAAACAAAAATGTTTTAAATTTTAATTTATGGTAGTGGATCATAAGCTCTTTATTCTGTGACACTACTGGCTGGGCTCCAGTTGCCAACCTTCTAGTTAGGAGCCAAGTACAAATCATTTGTATCACCCAGGGACCTCCCATGTCCACTATCCTGTGTGAATTAAGATCATGCTTAAAATTGAATCATAGTCCTGCCAAGAAGCTTGCACAGTTTAAACTAGCCTTCACTCTTGACTTTCATGGCTACCCTTGTACTGCTCACAGCAGAATCGGGTATGCAATCTGATAAATAAGGAATGCAAATCCAAAATACTATGCTTCAGTTAGCACTTCTCTTTGGCCTTTTGTACTATAGAGGCCAGATGACTGGGTATCACTCAGCTTTCACCCCTAAGTTATTTGAGCAACTATTTTACTTAATGCTTTTCTTGGCTGTTGAGGAGGGTAGTGGACAAAGACCAATTAAACATATATGGTATTCTTAAGGGTTCCCTAATGGAGAAGGTGATGTTGTGAATAATTTAGAATGATGTTAGAAAGGAACAAGCCACTGTGAGTAAGTAAAAGGCCAACTTAAATAGAACAAGGCCCAGGAAGAAGTAGATACTTTTCCATGACCCTCAAAAGACCCAAGTGGTCCATTCACAGTTAAGTTGTATCTCCTGACTCTTCCTCTTTGTTGGAGTACTGAAGATGGCCTTGCTCTTCAAATAGATCATTCTTGGGTGGGTTCCTCATAAAAACAATGCTTAAAAAACTTTCATCCTGGTCCTGAATCTGTTACCATGCATAGAGATTAGTCACCCATTTACTTCTTGCTAGAGGGTGCAAGCAGGGGTGGACCATGTGGGTCAGCCTGGGCTGACACAGGATGATATGGCCTCAAGCACATGACTAGACACACATGGTGATGTGGTCTCAAGCACGGGACTAGACTTCTCTAAGCCATGGTTAGTCACCTGCATAGAAGGTATATGTATCACAAAGCGAGTGGTAGGTGAGTTCAGCCACAAAGAAAAGTTGTCTCCTGTGCTTCATCATTCACAGACATGTACACCAGTTCTCTCTCACTGCACCCAAGTTTACTGGTTCACATTCCTGCCATAAGTACTTCTCTGTGAATGGGTGACAGCATTATTGAAAATGGGAAAGAAAATCATGTTAAATTTGCGAATATGTGCAATATATAGACAAATCTTTGCACCAGGTTTCAGAGTGAAAATCTGGTTCTGTAATGGAACTTGTAGAGTAAATCATCAGATAGGTGAAGTGGAACATATTATAAACCTAGAATTGTCCCTGCTTCATATGGGATGACTGGACAGGAACCTTCATATATACTAACTCAGCTGGAGCCAAATCTCTTTCTGGAAGGTTGTGATGACCAGTGGCTGAATCTATATGAGGGCACAAGATTTATTAAGGTCTCTTAGGGCTTATACACAAAACTCAATCCTATGGAACATGACATTGTTCTTTCCCATTTGGTTTATGGGTTGACGTTTATGCTCCACCACAAAATATGTAAAGCTTGGAGTAACTCAAACAGAGCCAAAATGTTTCTATTTCCTTTGTCTTAGTCTGAGTTCTTCAAATCCTGAGACAGGATTTGTGTTTATGCAGTTAATTTGGGTGAGGATCCCTGGAATAAGGAAGGGAAAGAAACTAATAAGGAGTGTATTATCTAGCAAGTTACTGTAATGTGGGCAACTGGAACTAATCCCACTGGGTCACCTGGGGGACAACACAGACCATATCTCAGGGCTAAGCCAGTAGAGTGGTGGAAGCTGGGATATCATTCACCAAGTGCATCACTGGTTGAAGGTTGCTTCAGGGCACAGTCACATGCTGGAACTCTGGCTTGTTTTGCGCACATTGGAGGACATTCCCTGAACAGGAAAAGTAGCAGGCAGAGAGACACGGGTGTTTATAATGAACAGATGTAGTATAGAAGGTAAGTTATCAGAACCACCTGGTGAACTTGTTAAAACCAGGGATTCTAAATGGTTCACTCAGGTTTGACCCCTTTGAATATTTGCATTTTTATTGACTCAGAATCTATAACTTAACAAGAGTCCCAGGTTATTGTTATGAAAATCACTTGGTGACGTGTAAAACTCACCTGAGGATCTTGTTAAATTGTAAATTCGAGTTCAATGTATCTGGGGTAGAAATTCAAATTCTCATTAAGAGGTGGAATAGAATGAACCCATGTAAGCCCTGGTTCAAACACAGATGGCAGTGTTTTTGACTCAGTAGATCTGGAGTGGAGCCTATGAACTTGCATTGCAAATAGATGGTCAGGGGCTGATGGTCAGGAGTTTCCACTTTGAGAACCACTGACAAGTGGGGGTCCTCTTACCTGTCTCCCATTGGTGGTTCCCCCAACTCTAATTTATAATTATGTTTTTATACCATAATATGTCATAGATTCTGGGGTCCATGCTGTGGATTTAAAAGTGGAAGATTAAGCATTTATAACTCCATTTGATCATTGCTGGCAGATAAAAATGCCATCTGCTAGACACAATTTATTTATAATGGGGTTTATACATATTTATAAGTTTGCAAGCAACAAATGCAGTTTTAAAACTGGCATATTTTACAGCAACCAGAAAAATAGCAACTATACCAGGACTTGTGAATATCATTGCATGTGTATATATGTATATACATATGTATAAGGAGCTCTGGTAGCATAGTGGTTACGAATCGGACTGTGAACCTCCAGGTCAGCAGTTCGAAACTATCAGCTGTTCCAAGGGAGAAAAATGAGGCTTTCTGCTCCCATAAAGATTTACAGCCTCAGAAATTCTGTACAGGGTCACTATGAGTCAGAACCGACTCGACACGTAACAACAACAACATACATATGTATGGAGTCTTGGTGTGGTGCTGTAGGATAAGTATTGGACTGCTAACCACAAAGTCAGCAATTCAAACCCACCAGCTGCTCCCTGGAAACCCTATAAGTCAACTTTTAAACCTGTTTAGGTTTCTGAAGCTGTAACTCTTTGCAGGAGCAGAAAACTCATCTTTCTTCTGTGGGGTGGCTGGTGGTTGGCGCCACTGACCTTGTGATTTGCAATCCAGTGCTTATCATATGGAGCCACCACACTCCCTAACCCAACACATATGTATTAAAATGGATATGTAATTTACATATACAGATCGGCTGTGTGTGTGAACATCTCATTTTAGGATTCCTCACGGAGTTTTAATTTTTTTAGCTAACAAAGACAGCCAGAAAATGGATCTAGCTGTCTGGAAGAAAAATTCCAGAGTTGCGAGAGGAACAGATCTGACATTTATGGACACACGAGTGCCCTGAATACTACAGATGTGAGGCTGGAGACAAGGCACAAGAACAGTAGGGCATCACTGTGGGACATGATAGGACACAAGGGAAGAAGAAAGCCTCTGGCGGAAGATAAAGAAAGAAGAGGATTAGAGGATAGATGTAGGATAAAAGGGAGGGAAAGAACAAAAGTTCAGACTTTCATTCTTTATTAAGATGTGGCAACTTTAATGTTTACCAAAAGAGGTATACTCTTGTCTACTGAGGAAGGCTTGGTGCTTCAAGGGAACAAACTTTGCTTCCTCCTATGTAGCAATCTGACAGTTGTTTCTAACCACACCTTCTTTTGACCTCATTTGTGCATTAATTCATTGACTCAGCAAGTATTTACTGCACAACTGATTAACTTGGTACTGTGCTGGGCACCTGAGAAAGAGAGTGAACCAATGGTTTCCACCTGCCTTGTTTAGGTGCCTGCACACACAAGGGTATTAGAGTGTGCTAACAACCTTGGTAGCTTAGTGGGTTACTCTTTGGGCTGCTCATTGGAAAATTAGCAGTACAAACCCACCAGCTACTCCATGGGAAAAAGATGAGGCTTTCTGCTCGCATGGAAATTTACAACCTTGGAAACCTTATACAAGGTCACTACGTGTCAGAACTGATTTGTTAGCACACAACAAGTGCTATAATGGTGGTGGATCCAAGTTCGGTAGCGCTATGGAAGATGAAGCCTCCAGATTCGTCTGGGAGCCAGTGAAGGCTTGCAAAATAGCTGACAGATATTGAATATAGAGGAGGCCAATAGAGAGGTATAGAGCCCCAGGAGGCAGGCTGGACACCTTCAGGAATTGCTGAAATGAGCTGGGCAGGCTAGAGAACGGAGGCAAGTCTGCTCCCAGCATTGCTTCTCTCTTCTGTTTTCACCGATGGTCTTACCAAATGAACCTTGAGTCCCTTAGGTCCCAAATATATGTAGCTCCTTCCCAAAGGCTGGATTCTCATGAAAGAAAGCATCAGAAATGAAATCACATACAATTTTTAGCTTCTATTTTGTTATTTTACTTGAAATGCTGTAGGTAGAAAAATATGCACGAGGAATAAACTCTGTGGTACTTACTTTTAAGGCAATTAATTCATGTTCATCTAGGAAATTTTTTACCACAAATAAAGTTTCTAACCATCAAAAATCTAGTAGTATTTAACAAAGCAGAAATTACTGGGCAAATACATCTTTGAACAGTGAATTACTTTTTTTTGTAAGAAATATGTGTTGGTTGCAAGTGAGATGTTGTTCTCTTTTCATTTGACTTTTAAGTATAACTTGTTTCAGAATAAATATTGTAAAATTAAGTAAGTGAATGTTTCTTTGTATTCAGAATTAAGTAAGAATTAAGCATTTGGTGTTTAAACCCAAAGACTAGGAGACAACTCCATGTAAACTTAATGTGTTATTACTTTTAAAAATATTTGGATGATAAATTACACATATTGATAAATGAATATTACTTGAAAATACCGTGGTTTGTTTTCCATGCATTTTTGTGGGGGAGAAAATAATTATTGTAAAAGTCTCTAAGTCTCAATTCAACACTTTCTACTTTGACATTGGAACAGAATTGGTCTTTGGTGCACCTCTGAGAAATGGAAATACAAAATTGACTTGAAGTTCTCTAATCTAAGTTCCAAAAAAAAAAATGATAAAACCTATACTACTTGGCAACATTTTGTAGATTTGACAATACAATGGCTTCAATTTCCTTCTCACCTTGAATAAACCCATTTCACAATTTTAAAGAAAATGATCTGGTTACTGTCCCAGTTACTGTCCCTTCTTGATTCACAATGGGACACCCAAGTGGAGGTACCTGTTCTGTATTCCAAGTGTCATCACCACAACCCTAGAGTGAAGGTGACACCCTTTTAGGTAATGCTACATTTCTCATTATAATTGGTTATTGGAAAATGTGCCTTTATTATCACAATAGTGGTATGTGCATTCTTGATTGTGTAGCAAACCCTTTGGATATTTGACTGAGATATTAAAACCTTTGGGTGTTAGGTTTTGTACTTGTAGATAAACTTAAAAGCATGGAATTGGTCATTTAAATTTCTATAAAACACACCTCCTTGTCACATTTCTGTGGAAGGTTCTTGACCAGTGCATACTAACCAAGGCTCAAAGGGTGGAGAAAGACAATTGTTCTTTAACGAGTTTCATTGTGTATATGATTGTAACTATAAGTCTGTTGGCAATAAACGATGTTGTAAAAAGTCTTTTCAGTTGGGGTAGTGGATCTTGCATTGTCTCACAAAGGGGCATGGTGGGAGGGGAGTTTGAAACCTTTCCATAAAAATCTCCTTAAAAGTAATCTGTCGAGGGTGAAAATGCCAGCTTAACAGGAACATCTTAAATGAGGATTGAGGTTAAATGATGAGATTTAGCTTCTAGTTGAGTCTGAAGAGAATCAGAGGAGAATAGATAGGCAAGATGACTGGTGCTCCCATTGTGTTATAAGACTGCTTCCTAACAAGAAACAGGGCAGTTTAGCACTGTGTGCCTCTTTACGTGAAACACAGGACGGGGAGCCTAGAAACTACCACTTGTAAAGAAGAAAGCGGGAGTAAAGTATATGAAGAAATTGAGGTTAAATGGCAGAATTCTTGCCTTCCATGGAGGAAATCCGGGAAACAAGGCCAATGCACACTTTCAACAGAGGCTTGCATGTTGCTATGATGATAAACAGAGCTTAAAGCAGAGCTTAAAGAAAGACTGGGAAGAAAGGCCTAATAATCTACTGCTGAAAATGAGCCAAATAAAACCTATGGATCCCCAAAATCCAATCCACAATAGATCAAGGGGGTGGCCCAGGACTGGGCAGCCAGCGTTTTGTTCCCTTGTACAAGGGATCTCCATGAGTCAGCACTGACTTGCAGCAGCTAGCAACAGGGCAAAAGGCAGGATTTGACCTGCTGTCTCCCAATGCACCAGGTGTATAAATGAAACACAGCACACAGAGCAAACCAAATGTTCCAATTCTTTCATCTATATTTTTATTGCCATGACTATTAACAATTTTCTCCCTATTCAAAGGGCAGTCCATTGACTTTCCATACAACTGTGTGGTCTATACAAATCAGTGTAAATAATGTCACCTATACACTGAAACTTCACTAAAATATTATCAATAGTGTTATTGTTTGGTGCCATCAAGACAGTTTTGACTCATAGCGACTATATGCACAACAGAGGGAAACACTGCCCAGTCAATTGTTTGAGCCCATTGCTGTTGCCATTGTGTCACACCATTTTGTTGGGGTCTTCTTTGTTTTCACTGACCTTCCATTTTAGCAATCATGATGTCTTTCTCCAGGGACTGGTTCCTCCTGATAATATGTCTGAAGTATGAGAGATAAAGTCTTGCCATTCTGCCTTTTAAGGAACATTATGGTTGTACTACTTCCAACACAGATTTGTTTGTTCTACTGGCAGTTCATGGTACTCTCAGTATTCTTCTACAACACCATAACTCAAATGCATCAATTTGTCTTCCTTATTCATTGTCCAGTTTTTACATGCATATGAGGCACTTTAGTCCTCAAACTGATATTTTTGCCCTTGAACATACTAAAGAGGTTTTTTGCAACAGATTTGCCTAATGCGATATGTTGTCTGATTTCTTGACTGTTGCTTTCAAGAGTGTTGATTATGGACCAAAGCAAAATGAAGTCTTTGACAACTTCAATCTTTTCTCCATTTATAATGATGTAGAAGAATTGATGCATATGAATTGTGGTGTTGGAGATGAATATTGAAGGTACCAGGAACTGTCAGAAGGTCTTTTTGGGACGATGTACAGCTGGAGTGCTTCTTAGAAGCCAGGATACTGAGACTTCATTTCTCATACTTTGGACAGGTAATTAGGAGGGGAAGTTTTAGGAGAAGTACATCATGCTTGGGAAAATGGAGGGTCAGCAAAAAAGAGGAAAACCCCCAATGAGATGGATTGGCACAGTGACAGCAGCAATGGGTTCAAACATAAAAACAACTGTGAGGATGGCTGAAAACTGTGTTTTGTTCTGTTGTACATAGGGTATCTATGAGTTGAAACCAACTTTACAGCACCTAACAACAAGAGAAAGTGGTTCTGTTCCTGGAATACTGAGAAGCACTGAAACTGGGGAGAAGCAAGGCTGACACTTTCACAACTCCAGTGGTGGCCCCAGTGCTAATAACCCCACAACATGAACTCCTAAGCACAAGTTTATAGGCTTTATTTAAAACAACAACAACAACAAACATACATTGAACACTAATTGAAATGTGATTTAATGCACAGGTTTGCTGTGCCAAAATTGAGGTTCTTGGTTTAAACTCTCAACTTCTAAGTCATTTCAGGCTAGCTAGTGATGAATGCACATACTGGGACCAAAGTTGATTTGTTTTTCATACTTGAACACCATTTTTTTTTTTTTTTTTGCAGTACTTTTATTTCAGATTGCTAAAAAGTTTTGGATGATCTTAAAGGAGTCTACATTGTATCATGAATATCGGCATCTCCTAATGGAGAATAGTGGATGTTGGCTTCCTGGAAGGGTCAATGTGTGAAAGCTAACAAGCGTAGATATTAGGGAAGACAGGTTTATGATGCAAAGTGTTAGCATTATTAGCTCAAGAGAGATCTATGCCCCAAAGCAACTCAAAACTACTGTATAAATAAAGTTTTAAAGTCATTTCATTTCCTAAGTGAAAATACATTTGTTTGTTTTTCTAACTCAGTACCTCAGTGCTTCACTTTCTAGAAATCCCATCGGTATTCTCATGCTATTTGATTAGAGAACAAGCTACTTCTTAGTGATGTAAAGAGGCAACAAATAAAGAAGCACCAATGGTCAAATTCTCACAAACAGGTCTTGTCTCATCAGTAACAAAAATTAGGAAGGTCAGCAGTATGTGGATATTTCCCAGCATCCATGAAAATGTTTTGTCAGTAAGAGATACTGAGTCTGACAACAGGCATCAGTTTCTCTCTGGAAAAGTTATGAGCATATGAAGACGACTCTTTGAGTCTTTACTACACAAAATTCTCACAGAACCTAAACCTCAACGGACTCTGAAGAGTGGCTTAGCCAAGTAAGCCTCCTTTTAGTGTTTGTTTGTTTTTTCACAGAACTGAAAACAACAACACATGCTTATGATAGCACTACAAATATGGGTATATTTCTTTCTGCATATTTTTATTACATGTAGAATCCTTAATAATAATAGGTGCACAAATACCTTCTAAGTAATCCCTTTATTAGACTAACAGAGTGATGCAGATTCAACCTATGTTGAAAAGCAAAATTAAGGTGATGGTAGTGGTGGTAGTGTGCTGTGGAGTCGGTTCTGACTCATAGGGACCCTGTATAGGGTTTCTGAGGCTGTAAATCTTTATGGGAGCAGAAAGCCTCATATTTTAGCAGCCCGACTTTTAACCACTATGCTGCCAGAGCTCTTTAAAATTATAGTATCACATACCTATTATTAAAACACATCTTTTTGAAGAATGCAAAAAGTTTCAGATTGTCTTTTCCAACATGACAATTAAACTACTCTTACTACTAGTCATTGTCAGCACCAATATTAAAGAAGCTGTGAAACTTTGCTTACCATAGATACTATTGACTTGAACATGGTAGATATTATTGACTCGGTGCTTTACAGACGTGGTGCTAATATAGACTCAAAAGCTTTTCGTTTCATTAGATAAACTACCACCTCCGGTGATTTGGAAATGTTGAACAGCTAGCTCCATGATCTGTCTCATTGCTCTGTCCTTGTGGTTCTTTCCTTGTGCCTAGTGGCACAGGGCTCTGGGAAGACCGTGACTGGCTTTTCTGTGATTTGGAGAAACCCCCAAATAGATATATAACTTAACTTTTTGATCTGCTTTAAAACTATGTTAAGGACACCTCACTGAAGAAAGCCCTGGGCCCAGCTGGTAGAGGACCTATGCCCTCAGACCCAGCTCATCCCCTAGTACAGGTAAAATCAGATCTGGGACCAGATTTAGACAAAAACCGTTTATTGGGAACTTGGGCCTTAAAACGTGCTTCAGCTTAGATTACATATCAGTTTGAAGAGACAAAGAACAGCGTGTGCACTGAGTTCAATAGCTATACCCTATACTGTTTGCTCAATCAGAACACATGTGCATCATAACCTACTATATAACTGTGAGGTGTGTTGCAACATTATGTTGGGACCTTATGGCAAACATTTGAAACACAAAGGCAGTGTAACAAAGTAATATAAAAATACACAGCATCCATCCAGAGGCACATGTGTGACACACAGGGAACACTGGAGATATAGTATAAAAAAACTAATCATATCAGCAGCTTAATACAGTCAGAGAGTTCTAGAGTTTTGCATACCAGGGATGTTGTCTGAATCAATATTAGTTGGCAATTCTTTGAGTTTTTCTCCCTAAGAGATACCCACAATGGACAGGCTGTCCCAGTGAATACAGTTTATTTCTTGAGTCACACAGCTCTTGAAGAATCCCAGGGACGTGGTGCATGTAATAAATAAGAACATGGTTGCAGAGCAGGGCACTGTTTTTCTCTGTAATTTAATAGTGGGCTCCTGAAAGCTGGCACCTTCATTTGCAGAGGATTCCATTTGTTAGGGTTTTGTTGTTGTCAGTGATGCAGGGAGAAGTGTATGTTTGGGGAAGGTCTTCCTTGATCTTCTGAGAGTGGCTACTATTGTTGCTGGTGCTCGATTTGCTGTGGCTTGGATCCAGTGCCGGCTGAATGGGCAAGGAGCGGGTGCCCTGGCCCTTGACCAGACAGTTGCAGACCAAACGGAAGAATGCCTGCCGCATTTCCTTGCTGGCCAGAGTATAGATGATGGGGTTCATGGCAGAGTTGAGCACAGCCAGAATGATGAACCAGTGGGCCTTGAACAGAACAGCACACTCCTTCACCTTGCAGGCCACATCAATAAGGAAGAGGGTGAAGAGTGGGGACCAGCAGGCAATGAATACACTCACCACAATCACCACTGTCCGAAGCAGGGCCATAGACCGCTCTGAGTTGTTGGGGTTGGCTACCTTGCGGCTACTTGACTTCACTAAGAAATAGATCCGGGCATAGAGGATCACGATCGTCACAAAAATGGCTATGAATATGCTGATGCAAAATGCGATGTACTTCTTGGAGTAGAGAGGCAGGATGGTGGAACAGTCAGAGAGATTGTGAAGGCAGTTCCAGCCCAGAATGGGTAAGGCCCCCAGGGAGAAGGCAACTAGCCAGCACATTCCAATCAGAAGGAAGACCCGGTGCTTCTTGTTGGCATCATAGGGCCTCATTTTGATCATTGTCAAGTGCCTCTCAATAGCAATGGCCAACAAGCTGCAAGTGGAGGCCCCAAGAGCCACAAACATACTGCCTTCCCTTATAAACCAGACAGTTGGAGACAAGCTGAGAGTTTTCTTGCCTGACATCAAAATGTTGACCTTATACACTATGCCAGCCAGCAAATCACAGAGAGCCAGATTGCCAATGAAGAAGTACATCCGGTTGTGGAACTTGTTGTTTTTCCAGATGACGATCAAAACCATCAGGTTCTCTAAGACAATGAAGCTACAGATGATCAGGAACATGACAGTGGTAAGTGTGCTGCTATGGGTGGCCTCCTTCAGCCTGTTCTCTAGCTTCCCCACATAATTGTAGTGTTCATGCAGTGTTGCATTTCCTGAGGAGGGCTTTGCTCGAGGTGTAAAGACAGTTGCCATGACTTGGAATTCAAAGACGTTTACCTCTGAAATCCACGAGAGGGTGCTCTGGGAACATCCTCCAAGGCACTCTTTTCAAGGAAACACTGGCTTCAGTGGGATTGCAGGGCAATCAAAAGTAGAGTCCTGTGGAAAGATCAAAGGGAGGGCGTGCTATTGACAAATTAAACACCACCAAAACAAAGATGACAGCGGCAAAGCTGGAGAGAGGAAACACTACAAACGTTTTTTAGGGATGACTATGTAAAGGACACACAAAGCACTTTTAAGAATGCATGCCAAATTTATAAGTGATCCAGAGAGACCATGAGAAGTAATTAGATACTGGGAGGAGCTCGGTTGAGAAAGTCAGTGATTGAGTGCCAGAATCATTTACTCACAGACCCATATAAAGTTGTGTTTTGTTTTGTTTTTTCTCAATCTCAAAGCACTTAGAAATGCAAACCAGTTAATCCTCAATCCACCCCTATGGGAGTTGGTTTCCCCCAGTTCCAAGAGGGAAACTGAAAATCTTCTCAGGGTAAAATATAAGAAGGAATTGAAAAGATGCACATTAGACTCCTGGGACCTGCAGGATGAATTTTGAAGTAATGTGCGGGGTGGGGAAGCAATCACGATTCCTGGACAGCCTTCCTTTGTACCAGGACTAGAGCTAGAAACCCAGTCTGGGTGGGCTGTGGCATAACTAAAGCTCCACTGCATAACTATTAAAGAAAGAAGGGTAAAAATGTCATGCAAACTCCCGACACACACTTTGGAATGAGCTGCTACTTCTGGAAAGGAATCCAAACTTATCAAAGTGGGATCAATTACTGTTGAGGCTAAGGAAATAAAGGAAAAGCAATGACAAACACATAGACTTCAAGGGTGGCCTGAAAACACTGAAAAACCTCACTATCAAATGTAAACATCTAACCTCCCCATGAATCCAAATCAATGTATTTGAGCTGAAATCGGACTTAACTGATTTGACTCCCGTGATTATGATTATGAATTTGATCAAATTATCAAGGTAGAAACTGTCTTTAGTGGACTCCTGATTTTTTTTAATTATTATTATTACACTTATTTGTTGTTGCTGTTGTTAAGTGCCCTTGAGTCAGTTCAGCATTTAAATATCAAATGAAGATTAAATGAGATTAATTGAAAAACAGCCCACTTGTATATGAAGTTAAAGATGCACTTTTGCTTTTTCCTTTCTATCATGTTTGAACTACAACTTTAAATTTGGTTCAGAGTCAAATGGACCACTTTCTAAGAAAATGGGTCCTAGATCTCAGGACACAATAGAATTTGAAGGCTTCCTTTACTCACAGAGTTCACTCCCAGGTCTGCGGTCCAATAGGGATTTTAAATAGAGGGCCTGAGTCCTTGCAGGAACTGGGAGCACTAGGGTGGTGAATGGTGTGTGGATGTGACAAGCAAGAGGATTTCAGACTGGTTTCCCAGGGCCCTGCTGACTCCATCAAAACTCCTCTCACTAATTTGTTTGGGAGTCTTGGATCTCTTGACAGCTGGAAATGTAGTCCCACTGTTTCTTTGCATACATATTTTCCCTTGTCATGGGACTAGGGTGTGTCCATTGTACCTGAAACTATATGGGCTCCAGTGTCTGGACTGACACCTGCCTTTTGCCTGGAACTGTCTCACAGAACTCTTCACTGGCCCCTAAAGGAGCACTGTCTGAGGCTACAGAAGATGCTGAAGTTTGAAATCAGGTCTAGTGTCACATACCGTCAATTTACCAAACTGTGGTGGCTTTCATGTTGCTATGACACTGAAAGTTATGTCATCAGTTTTTTAAAAATCCAGTAAGATCATCCATAGTGGACAGGTTTCAGAAGAGCTTCCAGATTAAAATAGACAAGGAAGAAACGAGGGGTGATTTACTTCTGAAAATTATCCAGTGAAAACCGTACGGATCACAGAATATTGTCTAAGACTTTGACTTGCATACTTTAAATGTGTCATCAGGAAAGATCAATTACTGCAGAATGACATCGTGTTTAGTAAAATACAGGACCAGGGAAGTAGGTGGAAACCTTTAGAGAGATGGATTGACACGATGACCATAATAATGGCTCAAAGATATCAATGATGATAAAAGATGACACAGGAACAGACAATATTTTGTTCTGTTACAAACAAAGTCGATGTGAGTTGGAGCCAAATCAATGGCATGTAACAATAACAGCTGGCAGAAATGCATACAATTTAGACCCTCTCCTAATCTTGAAGAGGAAAAAGCCAGCAAGCTTTGAAGTGGGGCTAAGGACTGCAAGCTAATGACATCATCTTCTTAGGATCCAAAACAGGCAGCCTAGGTCCTCACTGCCTCTCTTATTGCCTTAATGTTGGCTGGCTGTCCCAGCCTAAAAGAGGACTCGGTCTCACTAGCAAATGCTCCAGTAGACCATCAAGATGCTTGGCATTTTTCTCACTGGCTCCCTCCATTTTTGCCCTCTAATTTTCATTAGAATTGTTACCATCCTTGAAGCCCAAGTCAAATTATAACTGCTTCACAACATTTTCTGGAATCAGCCCAGTTCCCAGGGACTTTTCTCTGAGACTACAAAATAATATTTGTTTGCTTGTTTTGTTTTTTGCTTTTATTGCAAGCTGTCTTTTCTTCTTATTATTTTTAATTGTGCTTTGGGTGAAATTTTACAAAGCAAACTAGTTTTCTGTTCAACAATTCATACACACTTTTGTTACCTGTCATGGAATGCTACCCTCAAAATGTAGGAATACTCATTCAACTACTTATCTGTTTTCTGTTTCCATTCATCCTTCTTTCCTGCCTTCTGAACTTTATCTCTGAGCAAATACTGCCATTTTAATTTTGAATGGTTGATTACCATAAGGCAAATAAATGCGTTCCTCGTATTCCAGTTCACCTTACAGGTGATGTTGCTAATTCCTTTGTCTCAGTGCTGAGTTCATTTTGTTTATGGATTTTCTTATAATTTCCTTCATTGCTCTCATTGTAGTGTTTACTGAGTCTTTTTGATTTTCTGCTTTTTTATTTTGGTGAGCAGGCTTATTTAAAAATTTTTTTCAGGTATCTCTGCAATTTATTACCATCTTCCAAAGTTCAGTATAGTCCACTCTATCTTGATATAGCTAACCTCATTTCCATTGGAAGTTCTGTAACTACACCATTTATATTTACTCTTTTTGCTTTAATTTTGTTGACAGATGCCTTTGAATCAGTTTTGACTCATAGTGATCCTACATTGTCCAGTCCTGAGACATTCTCACAATAATTACGTTTGAACTGATTGCTGCTTCCACTGTATCAATCCAACTCCTTGAAGGTCTTCCTCTTTTTCGCTGACCCTCCTCTTTACTAAGTGTGAAGTCCTTCTCCAGGGACCTGACAACATGTCTGAAGTATGTAAGATGAAGTCTTGTCATCCTTCCTTCTAAGAAGCATTCTACCATACTTCTCCCAACACAGATTGGTTTGTTCTTTTGACAGTTCATGGTACTTTTAATATTCTTCTTCAACATCGTAATTCAAATGCATCAATTCTTCTACAGTCTTCCTTATTCATTGTTCAAGTTTCACGTGCATTATGAGGTGAATGAAAACATCATTGCTTGAGTCAAGTGTACCACAGTCCTCAAACTGACATCTTTGCTCTTGAACACTTTAGAGAGGTCTCTTGCAACAGATCTGCCCAATGCAATACATTATTTGATTTCTTGACTATTGCTTCCATTGTTGGAGTACTGATTGTGGATCTGAACAAAATGGAAGTCTTTGACAACTTTAATCTTTTCTCCATTTATCATTTATTGGTCTCCATTGATTGGTCTAACTGTGAGGATTTCTGTTTTCTTTACATTGAAGTACAATCCATACTGAAGGCTATAGTGTTTGATCTTCATCAGTAAATATTTAAGCCGTCTTAACCTCCAGCAAGCAAGTTTGTATAATTTGCATACCATAGATTGTTAAAGTCTTCCTCCAATCCTGATATCACATTCTTCTTAATATAATCTAGTTTCTGGGATTATTTGCTCAGTATTTTTAGTTGTTGTTAGGTGCACTTGATTAGATTCTAACTCATAGTGACCTATGTACCACAGAATGAAACACTGCCTGGTCCTGCCCCATCCTCACATCATTAAGCTTGAGCCCATTGCTACTACCACTGTACCAATCCATCTAGTTGGGGGGGTTCCTCTTTTTTATTGACCTTCCATTTTACCAAGTATGATTTTTTCTCCAGGGATTGGTTCATCCTGACAATGCGTCCAAAGTATGAGAGAAGAAGTCTCACCATCCTGGCTTCCAAGGAGCATTTTGGTTGTACTTATTCCAATACAGATTTGTTTGCTCTTCTGGAAGTCCACGGTACTTTTAATATTCTTCTCCAACATCACAACTCAAATGAACCAATTCTTCTGTGGACCTTACTCATGGTCCAACATTCACGTGTATATGAGGTTATTGACAATTGGGTCACACATACCTTAGCCCTCAAACTTACATTCTGCACTTGAACACTTTACTAAACAATACATCGTGTGTTGCAAATTTACCTAATGTGATACTTCCTTTGACTTCTTGACTGATGCTTCCATGAGTGTTGACGGTGAATCCAAACAAAATGAAGTCTTTGACAACTTCAACCTTTTCTCCTTTTTAATATTATTTATTGAGGATTTTTGTTTTCTTTACATTGAGGTGCAACCCATACTGAAGGCTGTGAGCTCTGATCTTCATCAGTAAATATGCTAAATTCTCTTAGGTTTCAGCAAGCAAGGTTGTATCATCTGAAAATCAGAGGTTGTTAGTGAGTCTTCCTCCAATCCTGATGCCACATTCTTCATATAATCCAGCTTCTCGGATTATTTGTTCAGAATACAGATTGAATAAGTATGGTGAAAGAATATAATCTTTGCTGATTTTTAAACCATTTCTTCTTTCTTTATGTGAACTGAGGTTGTCTGTTTTCTCTGAGAAGCTCTGGTATTATTGTATTTATTTGATGACTATATACTAGTGTTTTTCATTCATTTCATTTTTTAAAATTTTACTTTGCTCTGATATATTCAGGTGTGCTAGGTGGGCATAGTATTCTGCTTACTAGTTTGGCAACATTTTAGTGCTAACAAACTGTCACCTGGTGGGTATGGTAGTGGATAAGAGTGTGTATGCAGTTCTCTGACAGTTGTTCATGTAGAGCAGTGGAGGGAAGACTGAGCTGATGTTGACCATCATCTGTCATTGATCAAGTGGTACAGGAATGAGTGGTGGTGGCACTTACCTAGTGGGTGTGGTAGCTGGGCATTGTGGATGTGGTTGCTGCTTCTGACTGCATGAGGCAAAAACACAATAAGGAAATATAAACAAAGGAAAAATGTCACAAAAGGAAGGGAGGACAAGGAAGAAAGAAGGGAGGAAGGAAGGAAGGAAGGGAAAAAGAGAAAGGAAAGGAGCAGGAAGGAAGGAAGAAAAAGAAAAAAAGGAGAAAATGAGGGAGGTGTACCTCATACATGGTGGTGGTCATTGAGGACCAGAGGCAGTGAATTTGCACTATGAGGCCTGTCTATGTATGTGTCACTAAACAAGGAAGACATGGGCACTTCGTGCCCAATTCCCAGGAGTGTGCATTTTCTAATATGAGGCTTGTGGGCATGTGGTCTCTATATTGGAGAGCACATCTCACTGAAAGGTGGTGCTTTGTTGTTTCATGAGAGCACATCTCAGGTCATTGGGGAAGCAAAGCAGAGGTGGGGAGAGAGGTGGAGAAAGGTCAGCTAGGCAGATCACCTGACAGGGCTGTGTTGTTGAAGGGCAGTGTCACTGGGTAGAAGGGGTTGGTGAGTGGTCACATTTCTGATGTGAGGGTAAGGAGGGAGATCACACCTCGCTGGTCATTGCTCATCAGTGTGGACACTAGTTAAGTCCAGGTGAGTGAAGATGATTATCTGGTTCTTGCTCTGATCAGAACACTGCTTGCAATAATTCTGAATGTCTACACTGTGTAGCGCCAGCTGACAATTCACTGCTCCATATAGCTCCCAAGTTTATTTTTGTTGTTGTTCATTTTCTACTTTGAATCAGTATTTGATCTAATTCTTTATCTTTTTCTTCGGATCTCAGGATTCCAGGATTATCACCTGTATCTGTTTCATTTGATTTCTTGGGTATTTGTAGTAGAGAATCTGGATAGCATGCCTACCTCATTTTGGATTCACTCCAAGCTGTTGTTTTTGGAAAGTAAAATTAATAATAATTAAAAAATAATTGTGGTTGATTTGATGCCAATTCATAGGGACCCATCTGTGTCAGAGTAGAACTGTACTCCATAAGGTTTTCATCAGTTTATGTTTTAGAAGTAGATCACCATGCTTTTCTTCAGATTGTTTCTAGGTGGACTAAAATCTCCTACCTTTTGGTGAACAGCAGAATGCATTAACTATTTGCACCATTCAGGGCTACTAGAAATAATATGGGGCACTTCAAAGAGTTCCTGGAAAAATTATATTATCTTTTAATTCCATTTTTCCAAGTACTCTTTGAAGAAGCCTTGTAATATCAATTGACATTTCCTGAGCATTGAGTATGTGCCAATTTATCTGGAGGACAATTTGCTTAGGTAATCTTAATACTTGCAGCAACACTGTGACATCTGTAATATCTTTTCGAGCACCTTGGGCCTTCACAGGTACTCAGTCAATGCTTGTATTATTGATTATTTTTGTATTTCTTTCATTCTTTAGCTGTGAATGGAGAGTCACTATTTCCACTACACTATCCATTGTTGTTGTTCTTGTTGTTGGTAAGTACTGTTGAGTCGGTTCCGACCCCTAGTTACTTTGAATAGGGTTTTTTGTGGAACAGCTGGTGAGCTTGAACTTCCAACCTCGTGGTTCAAACTGACTTTGCAGTCCAGCGCATTAACCCACAGCATCACACCAGGACTCTTAAGTGTGGTCAAACTAGTTCTGACACACAGAGATCATAGGTAAAGTTTCCAAGCCTGTAAAATTTTATAGGATATGGTTTCTAAGGCTGTCAAGCTTTATGGAAGTAGAAAGATTTAACTTTCTCCAGGACAGATCTTGTGGTAAGCAGTCCAGTGCATATCCTACAGCAGCACCAGTGTTTCTATTATCCATATGTTGCTCAAATCTCATCCTCAATCAAAGGTGTGTTTATCCATGCCATGGCCCTCATCCCTCACAAAACAACATCTTAGGTCCCTTCAGTTGTTTCAACACCAATTTTAGCAGTAGTTTTGTATTCAAAACCAATAGAATGAGCTAGCATTCTACTATTTTACCCAACCCACCTTGTTCAGTATAAGTGGCACAGAAAAAAGGCAGAATTAAACCATTCACTACAAGTGATGCAAATGGTTAAATGATCAACTACTAAAAAAAAAAAAAAAAGGTTGAGGACTCTAATCCACTTAGAAGTGCCTAGGAAGAAATGATTTGATACTTCCAAAAAAATTATCCATTGAAAACCCTATGGAGTACAGTTCTGATGCACAGGGGTTGCCATGAGTCAGAGCTGATTCAATATCAATTGGTTTGTTGCAGTTTCTGCCCAAAGTCATATTCCTGAGAGTGTCTGCTCTCTTTTGAACAGCAAGATGTTGCAGCCTGGAGTGATTGCCTCAGTGAACAGGGAAACAGCTGAGGCTCAGAGGTACCTGGAGTATACCAGAAGAGTGGCCTTTAGCCCATACAAGGCAGCCTGGTCTGCTATCAATGGAACAACCCCCTCTTGCCATCACACCACCATGTTCAGTTGTTTATCTAAAATTATAACTAATAAGATGGTAGGCTAGGTACTCACACAACCTGGGCTATCTACAATAATGACACAAGAGACCAAACTGGAACTCTAAACTTCAGAGAAAAAGATAGAGAAGTGGATTAAATACTAACTAGGAAAAGATGCTCAACAAAAGTGGTTAAAAAGGAGAAAGACAGAACAGATGAATTGTCAACTGGCCTGACACAGTGTGACCATTTTGAACTTCTGCAAGCAGTGTTCAACCTGATAAATCTGCTCCATTTACTCAGGACCAGCACAAGCACCCACAGTGGTGGCAGGTGACCAGAAAGGAGACAGTAGTCATGCACATATGACCCAGCCACAACTGAACCTCCTGCAGGCCCACCACTGGGCAATATCCACTACCTGCTCCTGTATCACCCTCACCTGTGCTACATGACCAGTAAACACAGAACCATTGACATACTCCCATTCGCTATCACACCTACCAGGAGAAAGACAGTCAGGGCTTAAGAACACACCAATATGCAATCATCAATTAAATACAACAACAGCATAATGTCCTGTAGACAACAAACAATTTTAGTTCATGTGAATAAGCAAATGATAAATTTCTTATCAGGCAGGTACAATGTCACTTCTTTCTCAGCAATGTTTTCTGGTTCTGTATTTTAAAAAGAATTTTATTTAGAAACGTTTAATGGCTTGAGAAAAGCTTGAGAAAGCTGCAGATGAAATCAAGGACAACACAAACAAAACTTTAGAAGATCAGGAAAACAGTATAAGAACAAACTGACAGAATAAATGAAAAATTAGAAGCCATACAAAAACAGCAAATAGAAATTGAGAAGATTAATACTAAGATTTCAGAAATCAATAAGATAAAGGAGCAGAACTGAGTAACTGGAATACCAAATTACTGAGATTGCAGACAAATCTCTCAAAACTACTCTGCTAGAGGAACAATTAAAAACAGCAAAACAAAACAAAAAAACTGAAGCGTAAAAATTTTGTGAAGAGCAATACTTTATGAATGATTGAAATTCTAGAACAGTAAGACACACATACACACAAAAGGCACAGAGTTGTAGGAAGAAAACTTCCCTGCATTAACATACATTACAACACCACACAGAAGTCAACCTAGATGTAGAACTATCCAAGGTAAAACAAACCTGTTGTTGTTAAATGCCACAAAGGTGGTTCTGACTCATATTGACCCTGTAAAGAGTTTCTGAGGAATAGCTGGTAGATTGGAATTGCCATCTGGTTAGCAGTCTGGTGCCTATCCCCAAGTGCCACACCAGGATTCCAA
This sequence comes from Chrysochloris asiatica, assembly GCF_000296735.1. Classification (NCBI taxonomy): domain Eukaryota; kingdom Metazoa; phylum Chordata; class Mammalia; order Afrosoricida; family Chrysochloridae; genus Chrysochloris; species Chrysochloris asiatica. The sequence goes on along the minus strand of NW_006408723.1, from coordinate 1,523,593 downwards.
AACAAACATGACTGAAAATAGTGAACCACAACATTAATTTTTAAAGAAGGGCTATTACAAAGTAAAAAGAGGCAATAAATAGTGTAGCTACAGCATAACTTCCAAAAGAAGTGGAAGTCAAGTAGATTTCAATATAGAACAAACTGCTTTAAACTGGGGAAGAAATTAATAAATTACAGAGTAGCATCAAAGAAAATTAATAAACCTTTTAATAAAAGTATAAAAGAGAAAGACCATAAAGATTTAGTAAACACAAAAACAACAAAGAGAAAGATAAGTTATTCCACAAACAAACTGAACACAGAAAATTATGTGGAATAAAGAAATCAGCAGCACCACAAAAAATACACACAACAAAAAGCAGTAAACTCATACCTATCAATAAGTACACTGAGAATAAATGAATTAAATGCACTAGTCAAGAAACAGAGAGCAGCAGAATGGACAAGAAAACAAGACTCATCAATATGCTTTCTACAAGAGACACACCTGACACAAAGACAAAAACAGATGAAAAGATCAAAAGATGGAAAAATATATCAAGTTAATCATATGAAAAAAGAGGAGTAAAGAAATTTATTAATTTCTGATAAAATAGACTTTGGGGGCGGGGAACCAGCATAAAAGTCAAAGAAGGCATTGTATAATGACTAAAAGGTCAAATGAACAAGAGGACATAGCCATAATACATACCTACGTACCCAAAGAAAAAGTCTCAAAATACATAAATCAAAGTCTAACAGAATTGGAGAGACATAAAAAATCTACAATAATAGTAGGAAACTTTAATACATCACATTTGATGAAGGACAGAACAACTAAAATAAAACTCAACAATGGCACAAAAGTACGAAACAACACAGTCAACCAACTTGACTTTATAGATGTATACAAAACATTCCATCCAACAATAGACAATTTACATTCTTTTCCAGAACACTCTCGAGAACATATCATGTATTAGACCACAAAGCAAGTTTCAATATATTTAAAAACATCAAAATACTACAAAGCATCTCAGATCACAATGTTTCAAAATTAGAAATCAACAATAGGAAGACCAATGGGATAAAATCAAATACATGGAACCTCAATAACACCCTCCTTAAAAACTACTGGGTAGTAGAACAAATAAAACATGAAATTAAAAACATTATCCTTTAATCAGACAAGAATGAAAATACAACATACTAAAACCTTTATTGTTGTTGTTGTTCAGTGCTGTTAAGTGAGTGCTAACCCATAGGGATCCAATATAGAGTTTCCAGGGAGCGAGACCACTGATGGTGTGGTTCAAATGACCTTGCCATCCTGCGCTTTATCCTACAGCATCATAGGGCACAGCAAAAGCAAAGGATAATTTATAGCAATAACCACACCTATCTCAAAAGAAAGAACCAATATCAATAATTTAACCCAACATCTCCAACAATCAGAAAAACAACAGAAAAATAAACCTACAGTCACCAGAAGTCCTGATAAATGTCAATGTAGAATAAGCAGTTTGCTACCTTCCAGGTAGGTGGTTCAAATCCACCTGCCACTTTCTAGAAACCCAATACATGGTTGCTTTGAGTCAGAACAGACTCAATGGTACTTAACAATTAACAACCAGAAAAAAAAAATAATAAAGATTAGAGAAGAAATAAATGAAACAGAAAAGAGAAAACCAAATGAATCAACAAGACTAGAAGTTGATTCTTTGAAAAGATGAATAAAATCAACAAACCACTGACAAATCTAACAAGAAAAAGATGCAAATAATACAAATAATAAATGAAATGAATGATACCACAAAAGAACCAACTGAAATAAAATGGATCATAATAGAATACTATGAAGAACTGTATTCCAACAAATTTGAAAGCCTACCTAAACTAACATGTACTGAAGTAGAAAACTTGAACATATCCACAATAAAAGAAGTTGATCAAATCATTAAAAAACTTTTCAACAAAAATAAGACCTGACTCAGATGATTCATTGGCAAATTCTACCAAACATTCTGAGAAGTGCTGACACCAATTCTACTCAAACTAATTCTACACAAACTATGCAGAGTATAGAAAAGGATGAAATACTCCTAAATATATTTTATGAGGACTCCTGGTGTGACACTGTAGGATAAGTGCTGGACTGCTAACCACAGGTTGGAGATTCAAACCCACTGGCTGCAAAATTGGCAGTTTAAACCCACTAGATATTCCTACACAGGGTTGCTATGAGTTAGATTGCCTCTATGGCACATAACAACAACAACAATATTTTATAAAGTGAACAAAACTGATGTAAAAACCAGGTAAGGGCATCACTAAAAATGAAATTATAAACCAATATCCCTCATGAAAATAGATGCAAAAATTTTCAACAAAATCCTAGTCAATAGAATCTACCATATGGGAAAAAAACCCCAAAAATATCATGACCAAATGGGATTCGTATCAGGTATGCAAGGATGAGTCAAAATTTAAAAAAACAAAACAAAACAGTGTAATCTAACACATAAATAAAACAAAGGAAAAGATGCACAAGAATATGTTGATCAATGCAGAAGAGGCATTTGACAAAGTACAGCATCCTTTCTTGATTAAAACACTCAGCAAAATAGGCATAGAAAGGAAATTCCTTAATATAGTTAAGGGAATACACACAAAACCTATAGCTAACATTAGGCTTAATGGAAGGAACTGAAAGCATTACCAGGATGCCCTCTATCACCATTTCTATTCAATATTGTTTTGGAAGCCTTAGCTAGAGATTTAAGGCAAGAAAGGAAAATATATCTATAGTTTACTTTGGGTAGTATTGGCATTTTCATAATATCCATGAGCATAAGGAGCTCTGGTAGAATAGAAGTTAAGAGTCAGGCTGCTAATCTCATGGTCAGCAGTTTGAAACTACCAGTGCTTACAGGAGAAATATGAGGCTTTTTCCTTCCGTAAAAATTTACAGCCTTAGAAATCATATGCAGGGTTATGAATTGGAACTGACTCCACAGTATATCACCACCACCATCACTACCACCCATGAGTGTGGTGTTCTGGTGTGGTGCTGTAGGATTAAGCACTAGACTGCTAACTATAAGGTTGGTGGTTCAAATCTACCAGTTGCTCCTTGGAAACCCTATAGAGGGTTGCTATGAATCAGAACTGGCTAGACAGCATTTAACAACAACAAGTGACAAAGAAGACATAAAACTCTCCGTATATGCAGATATGTTTGTTTGGAGACTTGGAGGGCTTAAAGCTGGGGGAATTTGTAGGAGAATCCAGTAATCCATTGTTTTTTAGTTGAAGACGCTCAGCTGTTCCCGGAGCCGCCCTCTTGGGAGAGAACATCTTGATTGTATCAGGATTGATATCAAAATTTAAAGTGACAGTTTCAACATAAAACCAAACTGCTACCACTCTGTCATGCTGTGGTGGCTTGAGTTGCTGTGATTCTGAGGGCTATGTCACCGGTATTTTAAATAGCCAGCAGGGTCACCCATGGTGGACAGGTTTCAGATGAGCTTCCAGACAAAGACAGACTAGGAAGAAAGAGTGACGAACTACTTCCGAATCGTTACACACTGAAAATCTTATGAATAACAGAGAAACACTGTCAGATACAGGGACAGAAAATGAGCCCCTTAGGTTGGAAGGCACTCAAAATGCGACTGGGGAAGAGCTGCCTCCCTCAAAGTAGAGTTGACCATGATGACAAGAATAGAGTTAAGCTCGTGGGATAAAAGCCCACAGAACCTTCATTTGCTGATGGGCCACTGCTCAATATGAAGAGAAACCGCTGTAAACATCGATTGAAAATTGGAACATGGAATGTACGAAGTATGAATCTGGGAAAATTGGAAGTTGTCAAAAAAGAAATGGAATGCAACAGCATTGATATCTTAGGCATTAGTAGCTGAAATGGACTGGTATTGGCCATTTGAATCTGACAACTACATAGTTTACTATGCAGGGAATGACAAATTGAAAAGGAATGGTGTTGCATTCATCGTCAAAAAGAACATATCCAAATCAGTCATGAGGTACAACGCTGTAAGTGATAGGATAATATCCATGCGCATACAGGGAAGCCCAGTTAATACCATTATTATTCAAATTTATGCACCAACCACTAAAGCCAGTGAGGATGAAATAGAAGAATTCTACCAACTTCT
>NW_006408723.1:1518410-1518986 GCF_000296735.1 Chrysochloris asiatica | reverse complement strand
ATTTGATACATTAAACACCAAAGACCAAAGACCAGAAGAGTTGTGGGATGACATCAAGAACATCATACATGAAGAGAGCAAAAAGTCATTAAGAACGTAAGAAAGAAGGAAAAGGTCAAAATGGATGTCAGAAGAGACTCTGAAACTTGCTCTCCAGCATAGAGATGCTAAGGCAAATGCAAGAAGTGAGGAAGTCCAAGAGCTGAACAGAAAATTTTACAGATCAGCTCAAGAAGATAAAGCCAAATACCATAATAAAATATGCAAAGATTTGAAATCAGAAAACCAAAAAGGAAGAACATGGTCAGCAATTCTCAAGCTGGGGGAACTGAAGAAAAAATTCAAGCCTTGACTTTTGATATTGAAAGATTCTTTGGGCAAATTATTGAACGATGCAGAATGCATCAAGAGAAGATGGAAGGAATACACAGTCATTGTACCAAAAGGAAATGGTTAATGTTCTACCATTTCAGGAGGTAGCATATGATCAAGAGCCAATGATAATCAGGGAGGAAGTCCAAAGTGCATTGAAGGAAAGAACAAGGAACCAGTAATTGATGGAATAAAAATTGAAAT
>NW_006408723.1:1511193-1517250 GCF_000296735.1 Chrysochloris asiatica | reverse complement strand
TCAGGAGGGAACAGTCACTGTAGAAGGATATCATGCTTGGTAAGATGGAGGGTCAGAGAAAAAGTGGAAGACCCCCAACGAGATGGATTGGCCAGCTGGCATCACTGATGGACTCAAGTGTGGCAGCGGTAGTGAGGTTCACCCAGGATAAGACATCATTTCATTCAGGTTGTTATGAGTCGGTTCCGACTCCATGGTACCTGACAAAACAAGAACATATGCAGACATGATCCTGTACATAGAAAATCCCAAAGACTCAGCAAAAAAAAAATATTGAAATTGACTGAAACGTTGGAGAAAGTGTCAGGATATAAGATCAACATACAAAAATCAGTCAGATCCTTTAACACTAACAAAGAGCTCTCTGAAAAGGGCATCAGGAAAACAATACCATTTGCAATTGTTGTCACTGTTGTTAGCTGCAATAGAGTCCAAATCATAGTGACTCTATGCCCAACAGAACAAAACACTTCTCTGTCCTGGGCCATCCTCACAATTGTTGTTTGTGGCAACTCTGTCAATCCTTGGCAGTCTTCCTCTCTTTTACTGACTGAATTTTAACAAGCATGATGTCCTTCTCCAGGGACTGGTCCTGCCTGAAAACATATCTGAAGTATAAGAGAGAAAGTCCCGCAATCCTATCCTCTGAAGAACACTCTGGCTGCATTTCTTCCAAGACAGATTCACTTATTCTTCTGACAGTTCATGGTACTTTCAATGTTCTTTGTCAACACCATAATTCAAATGCATCAATTGTTCTCTGGTCTTCCTTATTCATTGTCCAACTTTCACATGCATATAAGACAATTGAATATACCATGGCTTGAGTCAAGCACACCTTAATCCTTATAGTGACCCTGAATATGGTTTCTAAGGTGGGTTTGAACCACTGAACTTTCAGTTAGAAGTCCAGAGCTTATTCTACAGTACCACACTAGGGTTCCATGCTCATGGATAGGAAATCCCTTAATATTATGAAAATGTCAATACTACCCAAAGTGATCTATAGATAAAATGCAATCCTGATTCAGGTTCCAACATCATTTTTTAGTGAGATGCAAAAACGAATCACCAACTTTATATGGATGGGAAAAGAGACCCTACATAAACAAAGCACTACTGAAGAACAAAGTAGGAGATCTCACACTTCCCAAACTCAATACCTACTACACAACCATAGTAGTCAAACAACTTGGTATTAGTGCAGTGACAGATACAGACAAATGGAATAGAATGGAGTATAGAAGTGGAACAGAATTGAAATATGATCTTAGACGAAGTCCCCAAAATCATTCATTGAGAAAGAGATAGTCTGCTCAACAAATGGTGCTGACAAAACAGAATATCCATTTGCAGAAAATGAAACAGGACCTATATTTCAACATATATAAAAACAAATTCTAGATGGATCAAAGACCTAAGCATAAACTTTAGAACAATAAAGATAATCAATAAAAATAGGGACAAACTTAAGGGCTCTAATACATGACATAAATATATCATCAAATAGAATTGAAAATGTGCAAATAGTACAAGACAAACTAGATGACTAGTACCTCCAAAAATCAGATATTATATGCGCAGTTTGAGATTTCACCAAAAGAATTAAAGAAGACATAGTCTGGGGAAAAGTTTTGAAATGATATATTGAAATGATGTATCTCTAAAATTTATAGAAAACTTCAATATCACAATAAGAAGAGACAAATGATCTAATTTTAGGGATAGGATATGAACAGACACTTTCCCAGAGAAGAAATTCAAGTGTCCGACAAACACATAAAGAAAATGCTTGCAATCATTAGCTGTTATTGTTATTGTTAAGTGCCATTGATATGTTTATACTCATAGCAACCGTGTATAGAGTTTCCGAGGCTGTAAATCTTTATGGCAGTAGAAGCCTCATTTTTCTCCCATGGAGCAGCTGATAGATTTGAACTGCTGACCTGGTGGATAGCAGCCCAACTTGCAACTCACTATGCTATCAGGGCTGCTTCATTAGTCATTTGTTGTTGTTAAATGCTGTTTAGTCATTTCTGACTCATAGTGACCCTGTCTAGGATTTCCAAGGAGTAGTGGTGGATTTGAACCACTGACTATGCAGTTCAAACTGACGTTGTGGTCCAGTGCATTAGCTATTAGAGAGATATAAAACAAGACAACAATGAGATATCATCTCATCCTAGCATTAATAGCAAAGTCTGAAAACACAGAAAACAACAAATGATAAAGATGAAGGGTATGGGGAGACAGGAACCCTCAAACATTGCTGATAGGCCTCTAAAATGGTGCAGTCACCATGGGAAACACAGTTTGTGCTTCCTTAAAAAATAAGAAATAGAGACTATGGTGGCTAGGGTAGAGGTGCAGTGAGGTTCGCTGTCACCAATACCACATAATACCAGGCAAAGCATATTCAGGGCAGAGCTACAAAACTTTGAGCCGCATAGGTAGGAATATTTAAAAAGTTTGAAGGTTTATAGCTAGTGGAACTTGTAGCGAAAGTAAGAAATTGTGTACTTTTGAATCTGCCGGGCTTGGTGGCCAGTAGCCAGCAACTTGAGCAAGACAATATGGCAAGACCAAGTAGGGGAGCAGACACACCATGGAAAAATGCCTCGGGAACCTTGGTGCAAAGGTAAACAATACACTTTTCGGTTTTGCTTTGTTCTGATTTTCTTTTTTTTTTTTTGGTTATCTGTTCATTGGTGCTCCGCTGTTTGTGCACCTCCATTCTGGTGATTAGAGGGGGTGTCAGAGCGAGTGGTCACCCTCCACCCTCACCATTGGTGGGTTCTTCTGCCACACATGCACACAGATACTCTCAGCCCAAGAGCCAGCCCCGAAGTGTTTTTTTGTGTGTGTGTGTGTGTTTAATATGGAAACGACCAGAACAAAGTGTGTGGAGAGGGAAAGATAGTTTAAAAACAAAACAGGCTGAAAATTAAATTAAATGCTGAGGTACAGCATAAAACCAACAGTGGCATCTTGGAATCTCTAGGCAGCTTTGAAGGCAAGTAGCTGAAAGAGGACATTAAAGTCATACTCATATAAGGGTACAGATTTTTTTTTTTTTACTTCTCTCCCTACTCTACCTTTTCTGTGATTATAAACTACAGTATCCAGTCTAGTTTTTGTTGTTGTTCTTGTTTGTTTGTTTCTGTTGCTGTTTTGCTGTTTGATGCTCCCCCTTCTACCTTTAGGGGAGTCCTTCTCTCCCTATATTACCCAAGAAGAAACAGAAACTGCGGCCATATAGTCAAGCTACAATCACACTGTATAAAACACCAAAATCCAGGCAAGAAACAATTCCAACTGCCATATACCAGGGAGGAAGACAACACCTGTGAAAGTTACTCTGAGATAAGCAATAAGAAGAGTGAAAAGGGAAGCCATATCCTGATCACATCTTCCTGGAAGCAATCAGAAAGCATAAAAAATACCAAAACACATACTCAATTAAGTATTAAGGCCATAGATAAACACTAAACATATCCAAGAAGCAAAAGCAGATGACCATATCAGCGCATGTCCAGAAACAACATAAAATATCACAGACAAATGACTTAGAGGTAGACCTGGACTACATTCTGGAAGGAGGGCAGGCCTTGGAAATGCCTGAGAAGGAATTCAGAAAAATGATTATAAAATGTTTCAAAACACTTTACAATGGAGTTGAAAAAAATAAAGAAGAAGTCAGGAATGTGCTATAGGAACAATTAAATAAAATAGATACAGCATTGGAAACAATTCAAAGCATACAGAAAGAGGTCTAAATGATCAATAACAGAATATTAGAAATAGACAATACACTGAAAGGGCAAAGGAGTAGAATAGAAAAGATGGAAGGCAGAACCAGTGAGCTGGAAGACAAATCTCTCAATACCACTAATATATAGCAGCAAACAGAAAAAAAGATTTTAAAAAATCTGCAGAAAGTCTAAGATTCATGTTGGATAACATGACGAGGAATAACTTAAGAATTATCGGCATTCCAGAACAAGAAGAATCACACAAGTTCACCGAGGAAATAGTTGAGGAACTGCTGGAAGAAAATTTCTCAAACATTCTGAAAAGTGAAAAGATAAACATTCAAGAAGCTCAACGAACTCTTGGAAGGGTAGACCCCAAAAGAAAATCACCAAGACATATCATAATCAAGCTTTCCAATATCAAAGATAAGGATAAACTCCTGAAAGCAGCTAGGGAAAACAGAAGTGTTACATACAAAGGCAAGCAAGTCAGATTAAGCTTGGATCTCTCAGCAGAAACCATGCAAGCAAGAAGGCAATGGGGAGACATATATAAAACCCTGAAAGAAAAAAACCTGCCAGCCAAGAATCCTTTATCCAGCAAAGCTATCAACCAAATATGATGATGTGATCAAAACATTCCAGGATAAACAGAAGCTAAGGGATTTTGCCATGTTACAAAACATTCTAAAGGGAGTTCTGCGGACTGAGAACCAACAAGAACAGACAACAACCACATATTGATATATGTGGCAGCACCTCCCAGTACTAATTTGACAGAAGGAAGAGACAAAAACAGAACAAAACTATAAGAACAAACTCAGAGAATCTGGGAGATCATTCTATAATCAAAACAACTATAATGTAAAAGAAGGTAAACACGTAGGAACAGAAATCCAGATGGTGAGAAGGTCACGTAGATTACAGGATAAAATAGACTGCAATAAATAGAGGGAAAAGTTAATGGACTATAAGGTAACCTCAAAGAAAATTAACACTTCACAACACACCAAGAAAATAAAAATCCAAGAAAACCATGGAAACATTAAAACTATGAGGAAACTCACAAGAAAGAACACAAAAAGCATGAACTCAGCAAAGGAAGTCACACAGAACAAAGAAAGTAGCAACACCACAAAAAAACACAAACATAGTGGCAGCAATTAATCCATACCTATCGATAATTACATTGAATGTAAACAGATTAAATGTACTAGTTAAGAGACGGAGGGTGGCAGAATGGATAAGAAAACAAGATCCTTCAATATGTTGTCTGCAAGAGACATATCTCACACACAGAGACAAAAACAGATTAAAAGTCAAAGGATGGAAAAATATATAACAAGGCAATCAAAAACGAACAGGAGTGGCAGTACTAATCTCTGATAAAATAAACTTTAAGGCAAAAATTAGCATAACAGATAAAGACGGACATTGTCTCATGATTAAAGGGACAATTGAACAAGATGACATAACCATAATAAGTATCTATGCTCCCAATGAAAGAGCTCCAAAATATATAAAACAAACTAATAGATTTGAAGAAATAAACAGATGAATCTACAATAATAGTGGGTGAGTTCAGTATACTGCTTTCAAAAATGGGTAGAATAACCAAAAAGAAACTTGACAAAGACACAGAAGAACTAAACAACACAATTCCTCTACTTAGTATTTACCCACAAGAAATACGAGCCATAATACGAATAGATATATGCACACCAATGTTCATAGCAGTACTATTTACAATAGCAAAAAGATGGAGACAGCTAAAGTGCCCATCAACTGAAAAATGGACAAACTGTAGTACAAACACACATTGGCATATTATGCTACCTTGCAGAACAACAATGAAGCTGCAAGCCACCACATAACCTTGAGGACATTATGTTGAATGAAATTAGTGAGTCACAAAAGGAGAAATACTGCATAGGGCCACCTAATGTAAAACACTAAGAAAAAGAACCCATACTAAAGGGGGTAGGGGTTCTTTGCTGGTTACTGGAATGTGGGAAGGAGGGTGTGGGGAGGGAGGGGAAGGTGGAGCACAGGGTAGGGAATAGACACAGGATAGTTTGGGTGCTATGGATGGGGGCAATATACAAGAAGGGGGCGGGGAATGGAAGAACTAAGCAGATGGGAAAACAATTAGGCAGGTTTGCATGGGCTAAGTGGGACAGAGGTAAATAATGATGTATGCACAACCTTGGATCAACAGGGCTCTGGGATACAGGGATTGAGACATGGTTGGAATGGAGAAAAGGGGGAAAATAATGTTAAGACACTTGGCTGTCTTTTGAATCTA
>NW_006408723.1:1493570-1510912 GCF_000296735.1 Chrysochloris asiatica | reverse complement strand
ACAGGAAAAATACAAAACAATATAGGCAGACTGACTGATTACTACAAGAGACATCAAGGCAAGTGGTCAGGTCCCTTCAGGGCAAACCCCCTTCCAAGACAAAGACTCAATGGGAATACACTCACTGATTGGTGACCACATTCATCACCAATAAGGGAAAGTGAGGCAAAAACAGTAATGAAGCTTTGAGCTAAGCCCACAACGTTCAATAGACTTCTGTGAACCTGGGTGGAGACCTGATTGGCCAGCAATGTGGCAAGACCTGGGGACTCTTCAGCTCAGAGTCAGTGACATAACCACAGAGGACTAGATGGAGAGTGAAGTGTCCAGCTGATAAGAGAGGGCATATGCATAAGAATACCCACACTTACAGACAATATCCACTTGACCTGGCTTCAATGACTGGATGACCAAAGCTCAACTAGAAGAAGAAAGAAGAGGAAAAAAAGAGTAATCTGATACAATTTGATGAACTTGACCTACACCTATGGATGCAGTAGCTCAAAAGAGGGAACAAAGTTTTACAGCGAGGATCATTCCCACCCCATCCATATACAGAGTAGACAGGGATAGGCAACTTGGACATTGGGTACTCAAAATGGCGGGGGCTACAAAGGCAAGAAGTGATTGGCTTACAAGCTTTCAAGGGGGACCCTAGATCCAGAGGGTGTGGAGAAAGGTAGAATCTCCACTGTTGTTGTTGAGTCAGCACTGACTCATAGTGACCCTATGCACAGCAGACCAAAACATTGTCTGATCCTGGGCCAACCTAACTACTGTTACCATGCTTGAATCTATTGATGCCGCCACCTGGCCAATCCATCTCGTTGGGGGTCTTCCTCTTTTTCTCTGACCCTCTACCTTACCAAGCATGATACCCTTTTTCCAGCAACTGGTCCCTCCTGACAATATGTCTGAAGTATGAGAGACGAAGTTTGGCCATCTTGGCCTCCAAGGAGCACTCTGGCCGCACTTCTTCCAAAACTGATCTATTGGTTCTTTTAGCAGTCCATGGCACTTTCAATATTTTCCTCCAACACTATAACTCAAAAGTATCAATTCTTCTATGATCTTCCTCATTCACTGTCTAGCTTTCACATGCATATGAGTTTATTGAAAATACCATGCCTGACCTTAGTCCTCAAGCTGACATCTTTGATCTTCAACACTTTAAAATGGTCGTGTGCAGCAGATTTGCCTAATGCAAGAAGTCGTTTGATTTCTTGACAGCTGCTTCCATGAGTGTTGATAGTTGATCCAAGAAGAATGAAGTCCTTGACAACTTCAATCTTTTCTCCGTTGATAAGAATGTTTTTTATTGGTCCAGTGGTGAGGATTTTTGTTTTCTTGACAGTAAGATGTAAGCCATACCGAAGGCTGTGTTCTTTGATCTTCATCAGTAAATGTCTTAAGTCCTCTTCACTTTCAGAAAGCAAGGTTGTATCATCTGCATATCGCAAGTTGTTAATGAGTCTTTTTCCAATCCTGATGCCACGTTTTTCTTCATATATCCCAGCCTCTTGAATTATTTTCTCAGCATACAGGTTGAATAAGTATGGCGAAAGAATACAACCTTGTTGCACAACTTCCAAATTTCTTGCTAGAGATGAGTGCCTCCTGTGCTGCCTCAATTTCTTGAAAGATTTCAATTTTTATTCCATCAATTCCTGGTACCTTGTTCTCCACTGAGTAGTATCCAATCTGTCTGGGTAGGGCTGAAGAAAGGAGATGTGGATAGGTCTCTTGTGATACTATTGTTGTTGTTGTTGTTAAGTGCCATCGAGTCGTGAATAATTATTGTGAAGACTGATTGTGAGGGTTGGTAATAATGTAAAGGTAGACGTTTTGTAGCAAAAGGAGGGGAGTGATTGACTTAGCAGTCTAGGAGCAGAGGTTCCTGGGGCCATCAAGGTAAAAGAGCAGAGAGAAGGACCCTACCCAGAAAAGCAGTGATGCCAGAGATGGAGGCAGAGATGATGAGGTGGAGAGATGGAGCGGCAGGGGCCTTTAGACCCAGAGAGGGAGAGGGGCTGTGTGCTGATGACTGGGGGGCAGGCTTGCAGGGTATACCCTTTGGTTGGTTGATGATGCATGGAGGGGATTGTAACCATGGCAATGAAACAGTATAGGATAGGTTGAATGTAAAGCTAATGTTCTCCCATGTAAACTATCACATAATTCACAATGAAACTTAAAAAAAAAAAAAAACCAAGAAGACAGGTAGTAAAGAAAAGACCAAAATGGGTATCAGAAGATATTGTTAAACTTGCTCTTGAATATAGAGAAGCTAAAGTGACTGTAATAAATGAGGAAGTAAAAGTTGAACAGAAAACTTCAAAGGGAAGCTTGAGATGACAAAATCAAGTATTTTAATGGGATGTTAAGGAGCTCTGGTAGCGTAGTGGTTACAAATTAGGCTGTGAACCACAAGGTCAGCAGTTCGAAACTACCAGCTGTTCCGTGGAAGAAAGATGAGGCTTTCTGCTCCTGTAATGATTTACAGCCTTGGAAACCCTATACAGAGTCGCTATGAGTTGGAACCGACTCTACGACATATAACCACCACCAATGGCTACTGATCTTGAGTATTTCTTATGTTTAATGCTGCCTGAATGTCTTCTTAGGGAAAGTGTCTGTTTATGTCCTCTGACCATTTAAAAATTGGATTATATGTCTTCTTGTTGAGGAATTGAAGAGTTCTATAAATTTTGGAGAATTAAAAAGAAAAAAGAAACTGAAATACCATATGATCCAACAATGCCTTTACTTGGCATATAGTCTAGAGAATTAAGAGTTGCAACCTGAATAGATATATGCACACTCAGGTTCATTGCAATACTATGCACAATAGCAAAACCAAGAAAAAAATCTAAGTGCTCATCAATGAAAGAATAAATAAACAAACTATGGTACATAGCTAAAATGGAATACACCACAGTGTTAAGGAATAATGATGAACCTGCAAAATACCTTATAACATAGATAACACCTGGAACATATTATGCTGAATAAAATTAGTCAATCACAAAAAAGACAAATATTGTATGAGACCACTATTGTAAAAAGTCCAGAAAATGTTTTACACACACAAAAATACTCTTTGATGGTTACCAGGAGTAGAAAGGGAAGGGAGACTAAATCACTGGGTAATGGGTAGACTTGTGGGAACCTGACTGAAGGAGAAGGAGGCAATATACAATAAGAGAGATGTGCATAAAATGATCGAGGCAGGGGAAGACACTGAGGAGTATAGCAAATGTTAAAAGTAACAGGTAAATACTTTTATATATGCAATATTGTAATACAAGTGATCTTTGAGCAGATGCATGGATAGAAATGCAGGCTGAATGAACTATACCCAGGAATATTATGTAAGTTTTACATAGGATACTTATACATGTGTATTTACCTTTACTGCAAAGACATTTGTGAATGTGGGACAAAGTTATAAAAATATGTTAAACATCATCAAATACCTTGAGGGAATGAGTCACTGGAGGTTCAGGAACATAGTCTCAGGGGACATCCATATTAATTGGCATAATATAGTAAACAAAGATAAAGTTCAATGTCCTACTTTGCTGAGAAGCAACTGGGGTCTTCAATGCTCATAGGCAATCATATAAGGTGCAACTATTGGTCTCTCATTGTCTGGAGGAAAGAAGAGGTAAGAAAATCACAGGCACAGGATAACAATTAGCCTAATGGAAGCGGACCATTCAAATAGCAGTCTCCATGATTTTGAGACCAGAACTACCACTAACTACCAACTTCTCCGAAAACAATCACATTAGAATGTCCTGGATAGAGTGGGAGAAAAATATAGAACAAAATTCAAATTAATAAAAAGACCAGCCTTTTTGGTTAGATAGAGACTGGTAGAACAAGCAAGACTATGGACTTTTGTCACCCTTCAGGTCTGGAAATAAACTATCCACATACTTCAATTTTTAACCAAACAACAAACAGGTCTATGTGGGGAGGTATGCACTTGTTGTTGTTGTTATTAAGTGCTGTTGAGTAAGTTCCAAATCATAGTGACCCTGTAGAGGGTTTCTGAGGAGTGGCTAGTAAGCTTGAACTTCTGACCTTGTGGTTCAAAGCAATCCTTAATCCAGAGCATTAATCCGCAGCACCACACAAGGACTTCTTGCACTCCTTAGAATAATCAATCATTTGAGATCAAAAGGCAGCATTTACCCCAAGGCAAAGTTCAGAAGTTTTAGGAAAGAAGAAGGAATGAAAACAGAAAACAAAGGGAGGAAGTGGGACATGTGATGTTACATTGTGGGGATTGCAATCAGTAAAATGAAACAAAATTGTTAAATAGAAAACTGATCTGCCCTGTAAACTTCACCCCAATTCACAATAAAAAGTTTTTAAACAACAACAAAAAAAGACAGCATAAAGAGGTAGAAAGGCAAAGCACAGAAGGAGGAAAGAGAAATGAAACATGTTTAACCAGTACATAGATTGTAGTCAGAATGCATACAGAACTTCTACAAATCAACAAGTTTTCAAGAGGGAGTTTAGTTTCAGGGTGCGGGTAAAGATAGAATCCCCACTGAATAGTTTTCATCTAGTCCAGACAGGTCTGGTGAAAGGAGATGGGGATAAGATTCTTATGATTCAATAGTGAGTAATTGTTATCATGACTAATTGCCACTGTCACAACTGTAAAGGTAGAAGTTTTGTAACAAGAACAAGGGAGTAGTTCATTTTACAACCCAGGAACAGAAGACCCTAAGGCCATCAAGGGAGAAGAGCAGAGCAGAGCAGAATGTGGTACCCTATTCAGAGAAGCAGAGACACCAGAGATGGAGGCAGAGATGAGGACATGGGGAGAAAGAGCAGCTGAGGGCTCCAGACTCATGGAAAAAGAACGGCTGTGTGCTGGTGGCCAGGAGGGAGGCTTGCAGAATGTGCCCTTTGGTTGTTTAAATGATTATATATTAAGTGTTTTTGTGTATATCCCCTTAAAAAACAAAACAAAACAAAAAACAGAGGGAATAGAAGGAAATACTGGTAAATGATGACAAAAAAAGTAAAAAGAACTTTTACAAATTAATAATAAAAAAAAGATAATCTAATAAACAAATGGGCAAGAAGCCTGAATGGGCTCTTTTTCAGAAAAAGACAGCTTAATACTCAATAACAATAGAATCTCGAGGGTAAACATCTTTTCCTATTAATGCTTAGTTTATCCTTTTCCTGAATTCAATATTCATCACTCAAGAAGAAGTATATTTCTCAGAACATCTTTGTTAAATGCTATTCTTATTTTGCATAATAGAGAGGTTTCTGAGCTCTTTTGGGAATCTAAATGCTTATTTTGTTTGGATTGTCAACATTACAAAGTCAGCCCCAGACCAAGAGTTAAGTGTTAGGCCTAAAAGAACCTATCTGAGAGTCCAACTAGTCACATATCTCAGTGAAAATCCACAACCACAACACCTTCTGACCAGAAGTCAGATCAGGAAACAGGGTGAGCCTGGTCCAGCAGGTCCCCTTGTTCTCCTCCTAGTCACCTGCCACCCCCAAGCATAACCATGATCTGACTTTTCAGTACTCCCAAGGAGCTACCCACATGAACTGGGAGCACAGTGGCTCTGTAGGATAATCATGGACTGTGAACCACAAGGTCAGTGGTTCTAGCCCACTGGCCACTCCTGGGAAAAGATGGGGCTTTCTGCTCCCGCAAAGAGTCACAGCCTTGGAAACCTATACACGGTGTCTATAACTTGGAACTGACTGAATAGCACTTCACAACAACAAAGATTAGTTTGGCCTGCTTCTGACATTGGAACCCTAAGTATACAATTGCATCTGTAGTCCTTCTCTCAACATTATGCTCATGAGAATCATGCATGTGGTTGCATTGTTGCTGTTAAGTGCTAGCCAGCTGGTTCTGACTCATAGTGACCCTATATAGAGTTTCCGAGGTTTTTCAAAATCTGTAGGAGCAGAAAGCATCTTCCTTCCGCAGACTGGCTAGCAGGCTCAAATTGCTGGCCTTGGTTCCAAGTCTGGTACTAATTCTACAGAGCCATGTGCTCCCCTGTGGTTCATTTTCATCACTTTCACTAAATGAGTACTGCACTATTGGACATGGACTAGTTTCTAAGTACTGGCTAGGACTGGTTGCAGAATACTATTGCTGAGCATTTCTGTGGGTTCTCAGGTTTTTTGAATGTTGTGATGGCTTATAGTTGTGGAGGTTCTGGACCTTGCTTTCCAAAGAATGAACATTTACCAAGGATCCTGTGAAGACACCTTGGCCTACAAAAATTATGTGTGTGAAAAGTGGGGTTGATCTAACAGAGCGCAAGATTTAAATATTATAAATTCTTACATTTTGTTTTATTTTAAAATATAACTTTCTATAAGCTAGCATTGGTAAAATCTGACTACTGCTTCATTTCCACTGGAACACTTAGAATAAGCTAACAAATGTGCTATGTGCTAGCTAGTTTTGTATAAATTCAGAAAGCCAGGGTACGTTCCAGAAGATACAGAAATAAGGAAAACTTCCAGGATTAAGGTGCTCTTTCTAACCATTATAGATTACTAGTGAGCTGCCATTTGAACAGTCCTATCATTAGCACAAAGCACACATTGCCAAACGTTTAACAAACAGTCCTGCTCTGACAACCAGAAAGGCCTGTCCCTCTCATCCCACTCTACAGGGACTTCAGTCTTAGATTGTTTGCAACTTACATTTCATATTTAATGAGGTACATCGCCCACATTTGAACTTCCATTAATTCCACTCAATAAAGACCCCACTATCTTAGAGTTTTCATTTCATTCTCATTATGTCAGGGTCATCCGACCTAACCTCAAAACATTTTAACACTAATGCTTTTTATTTTTTGCAGAGAAGGAATAAGATGTCTTCTAGATTCACTTGTATGACCCCAAGTTGGACCCACGTCAATGTCAGTCAGACTATCCTTTGCCCCTATTCCACTAGGAAGAATCCCCTGGGAGGGGACAGTCTGGAAGGGGAAGTCAGATGGATTCCAGATGTGTTTTTTACCCTAGAGATTCACTTTCTCTACACATGTCAATCTGAAAAATAAACAAACTATAAAAAGAAGGGAAAGGGAAAAGTATTTCCACAAATTTTGCTAGGTCTCTTTCTCTCTGTTTCTTTAATGACAAAATAAAGGCCCAATAAGACAGTGAGAACATTATCCTGGTCAGATGCATGATGCTGTATTTTTTAAAAGGCATATTATCCCAATGTAATCAAAGTGCTCATTATCTAAACTGAGTTAAAACACTAAGCATTGGTCAAAAAGCAACATTTCTTGGAAAGTAAGAATTATTTTTTCCCTATCTAAAATAACTGACACTGCAGTCCTGGGGTGGGACTGTAGGATAAATACTGTATTGCTGACCACAAGTGGTTCAAATCCACCAGCCATTCTTCAGAAACTCTATATAGCATTTCTGTGTGTTGAAACTGATTCGCTGGCACTTAACAACCACCACAACAAAATAATTTAGAAAGAAATTAATGAATTGGCAATTTTATGGATGCAGCAAAATCTTTAACTCGTGGATGTTTCCCTTAGCTTGTGATTTCGTAGGTGACCTTACCGTGCTTTCAGAGTTAACTCAACATTAAGATGCATTGCTTCATCCGCACAGAAGGCCACAAATTTAGAACTCTGACTGAGGCCTACTACTAGCATTCCTCAGTGAAATAACTGCCAGGCAAAGGTTTGACATTCTTCCCCACTTTTCTTTTTTAGAGCACAGAAGTGAATTAGTCTTCCTGGCCAGGCTTCCTGTTTCCAATTGGCTCTTGCACAAGTCATTCTCTTTCCGCAAAGAATACGTTAATACAGATCTAGTAGACCAGGGAAACCTCAAATATTCAAGCTCTATGTCACAGAAAACCCCAATATAGACCCTCAATAAATGGTCCCTTGGACTTTGTCAATTGGAAGACAATTTCTTTTATTACAGGACATCTTTTGCACCCTTTGTTTTCCAACCATCTTTTCGAACTCTTTCTATTCAGTTTCTTTTTAGTAAGGAACAGGGAAAAAGGGAAAAAGTTCTATAAAGATTTCAACGAGACGATGAAGATGTGTTGCAAGGAGCCATATTGTGCTTCTGGAGGAAGAGGCACAAAGCCTCTGATTCTGAGGTCCCTCCCATCACGTCTCAAATTCAGGGCACCACACATGGTCCCCAGGGCACATCTGCCTTCTGGATGTTGCAGGGGGAAAATTGAGGCTGAAGGGGAGGTCCTTTGCCCTTAGTTTTACAGCATGAAAGAGGCCAGGGTGGGCTGGACGATTGTGCCTATCTGACCCAGTACATTAGACAGAAGTTTTTGTGGATGGCTGTAATCTTTCTACTTGTGCTTTATCTAGACGGTGATGAAAACTACCAATATGCTTTTAAAGCCAAATTGCTCTTAACTGTTTGGCTAGCACAAAGTTGGAGTGCTAATCTCAGGGATTTGATGAAAATATTTTGAAAAATTTGAAGTCAGGGAAATGGAGTGGCATCTTCAAGGACAAACTAACTATGTGGGTATGCCACCATATTGATTGCTGAACAAGGAAAAATCCACTTATAGGGTTGTTGTTGTTAAGTGTCGTGGAGTTGGTTCCAATTCATAGCAGCCCTGCATAAAGTTTCCAAGGAGCAGCTCGTGAGTTTGAACCACTGACCTTGTAGTTAGCAGTCCAGTACTTATTCTACAGTGCCACACCAGGACTCCAATCATAGGGTAACAGTCTCCATTTAACAGTTTTTCAGTGATTTGACTTAACTGGTCTTTTAATTTGTCTCTTATAGACACAGCTTTAATTTCTCAAAAGTAAAGTGCAACAATCTATTATATTGAATGTTCATGAACCATGAATGGATAAACAAAATGTGGCACATATATATACAATGGAATATTGCTGCTGTTAGCTGTCCTTGAGTAGACTTCAACTCATGGTGACCCCAACTATGCGAACCCATGTACAGCATAGTGAAACTTGGCCTGGACTTGGGCCATCTTCACAATCCTTGGTATGCTTGAATCCATTATTGCAACCACTGTATATTTTGAGTGCTTTCTACCCTGAGGATGCTTATCTTTCAGCTCTATATCAGACAATGTTCTATTGTGATTCACAGGAACTTTGTTGGTTAATTTTCAAGAGTAGCTTGCCTGGCTTTTCTCTGGTCTTAGTCTGGAAGCTCTATTGAGTCTCATCCACCATCTGTGATCCTGCTGGTACTTGAAATATAACAATATGCAAGCTACCACAGTATGAGAAACTGACAGGTGGTGGAATGGAATATTATTCAATTATAAAAACAAATGAGGTTCTGAAACATGCTACCACATGGAAAAGCCTGTAAACATTATGTTAAGTGAACTAAGACAGACACAAGAGGAAAGCATTGTAGGATCCCACTTACATTATATAACTAGAATACTAAAGGGGTCCTGATGTGGTGTTGTAGGGAAAACACTAGACAGCTAACCACAATGTCAGTGGTTCACACCCCCAACTGCTCCACAGAAACCTTATACAAGGTCATTATGAGTTGGAACTTGGAGGGCTGGGCACTTAACAATAACAACAACAAAAATACATAAATCCATTAAAACAAAAGAAGACTAGTGATTACTAGTCTACATACTAGAGTATGAGGAAAATGAGGCACAGGAAGTAAGGGGAAAAAAAAGCTGAAAAGAAGAAACTAAAGGGAAAAAGTTCAACTCTCTAATCCAATGTTGAGTTATTTAACATGTAGAGCTACCCTAACATGGGTCACTTAAAGACTCATACTATCTTATGAAATATAAATTATAATGGTTGGCAGTTCAGATTCACCAGCCACTCCTTGGAAACCCACAGGGTCGCTTTTGAGTTGGAACTAATTCAATATCACTTAACAATAACAACATGCATATTTTAGGAGAATATTTATTATTAAATATTAAGAAGATACCTTACATGTTAGTGATATTTAGCTCTGATTATTTTTTTATGGGGCCTAGTGATTTAATTCTTTTTCATTTATGTTTATTACCTAGTTTCTTCCCCCCTTTATATATGTATAATAATAATGAATCAATTTTAAAAAGAATGCAAATAAAGGTGGTAACTTCATGCCTAGAAGCTATAAGAAAAGCAATAACTTTTATGTGTACCAACTGGATAAGATTCCAGGAGTCTGGGTGGCCCAACAGTACTGCAGAGGAAAGGTCTGGCAAACTGGTCTTGTAAACATCTCAGCCAAGGAAACCAGAGAAATGCTACTCTATAAGACATGAGGTTGTCATGAACAGGGAGCTAACTCAATGGCAGCTAGCAACAACAGACATGATTCCGCTCATTGAAGCCTTTTTTCTAAGTATCTCTAAGAGCTTATGAAAAATCCCAACAAATCAATTAATTTGACAGAAAAGTTATGACAAATGAATTATATTAACTGATCCTAAAATGGATAAGAAGGGAATGATGAAGGCAAATGTGAAGCAGTATTAAGTTCCTATAGTACATGGTTCTGGCTAAGGGTGACTAGCCAACAGTGTCAACACCTGGGTCACAGTCTTAAAGTCCAGGTGTCGAAAGGGACTCTGCAGTAGGGTAACCCTCAATGTTTCAAGATTATGGTATGCTCAAATTATCATTTTTAATAGAAAATATATACATGCAATCTAGGTATTAAAGCATTTTTTGGCAGATGAAAGAAACACCATGGAATTGTTTTAAGTGTCTTAATCTCCAAAAAGAGGAAAATCATTGCCTGAATTTTGAGAAAAGCCTCCTTTACCAGGGAATGGGAGTTATGGATCTTAAATGGAAACACGGGATAGTTGAGCACTTACTAGAATTCCATATGTAAAGAAGAACAGACCATTTCAGAGATAAACCTGGAGTCCCTTGGTGATAAAAATGGCTAATGTGCTCAGCTGTTAACCGAAAGCCAGGCCTTGGAAATGCACTTCCAGAAATCAGTCATTGAAATCCCTATGGAGAATAGTTCTACTTTCACACATATGGAGTAGCCAGAAGTCAGGATCAACTCCATAGTCTCTGGTGGTAGGTACATCTAGCGGGAAGCCTGGAGATCAACTTAACATTTTAGATCTTCAATGATAGGTGAGGAGTCCTGGTGTGGTGCTGTAGGATAAGCACTGGACTGAAAGGTCGGTTTGAACCACAAGGTCAGTGGTTCAAACTCACAGCTCAGAAACCATATACGGAGTTTCTATGACTCAACTTCAAGGCACTTAATAACAACAACAACATTATGGAACAGGAGCTATCAGTTGATTCCATGCGAACATTCCTTAGCTGATTTGAACATTCCAAATCTAATGTGTGGCATTGAGTAAAAAATTGTATAGAGCTGGACACTTCCACTTCTCCAGGACCACAGAGCACCAGACACATAATGACACACACTAACACAATCACCAGCACCACCAGCCATGGACAAAGCCATCCTTAGTCACATACTCTGAGAACCTCATCCTGGCCTCTTGCTTTTTAGTAATTATATTTTTCTTAGCCATGCCTATACCATTTCGTCTACGAAGCAAAGAATATTGAAAAGATGAGTTATAAATATGTGATTATAGACACCAGTTGCCACTTCCACTGTGTCCACTTTCAAACAACACGTAACTGTGAAAGTGCTCATCTCTATGCTCATTCTGTTACTCTTTCTTCTTAATCTTCAAAACAAAGTGTATTCCCTCTGAAAACACAACTTCAAGTCCCTCTCAAATCTAAATATAATAACGCCACAAAGAAATAAGGCATTAGGAGTGTCCAATACCAGAACAAGACAAAAAGAGATGTAGACGTATCAGAGACTGGACAGAGCAAGACAGGTATCAAGAGACAGACAGGCTCGACCTAGGCAAAACTTGCACAAGTTCCCTGCAGCCGGCCAAAGAAGGATTTTTCCAGTCTTTCTCCAGGCTCTATCTCAGTAATGATAGCAAAATTTACTATATGTCTGAGGGAATCTCATTGGATTGCAGGGACTTTATCCTCAACCCCCAGATTCTGTCACTCTAATCACCTTCTTCGAGGGGAAAAAAACCCAACAAACCACGGAATTTTGTGGAGAACATAATTAAAGGAATGATTTTCCCAGGCATAGGACCACAAACAACTCTGTCGTGTCCCCAAGTCCCCGTCAAGGGAGAACACCTAATTTTCACTGTCTAGGGGGAAATACCCAACGCGGTGGCTCTGGACTGCAAACCACAAAATCCGTGGTTCCAGCCACCAGCCTCATCGCGGGAGAAACATGAGGCTTTCTGCTCCCACAAAGATTCCCATACAGGATCGTTATGAAAACGCCAGGTAAAACTTTATAGAAGAGATGCTTCTCCTTCTGCCAGATTATTAGAGTCCAGCTCGTTTTAAAAACTCTAAATGTAATTATCTGAAGGTCAGCAGTTCGAAACTACTAAGGAGAAAGATGAGGTTTTCTGCTCCCGTAAAGATTTACAGCCTCGGAAGCCCTATACAGGGATGCTATGAGTCGGAACCGACTCCAGGGCACATAACCAATCAAGAACCAAAATTGTAATTAATCACTGGGGGCGGGGGGAGGCAGACTTGGTCTCAGGAACGGAGTGGCAGAAAGGAGTAGGTGCTGATGTGGAGCACTCTAGAGGCTCTGGCGCACTCTGTTCCACTTCCTCGTCACTGTCACGCCCCAAGTCGTTAGAATTTTGTCAGAGAAATGGTCCTAATTGCCCCCACCCCCACCCTAGCCCCAACCTCACTCTAGTCGAATCTCACCAACTTACCTCGGTCTTGGAAGGGTACTTTGACCACAGGCATGCTGGCGGTGGTGCCAGGCAGTGTTGGGGCGTCCCTTCAGCCGCTCAGGTATCTGCAGTCTTTCCCTGGCGTGGGGTTCTCACTCGGATTCGCCAACTGTGCTAGTTCAACCACTGCTCTCGGTGCCGGGATCGCTCAACCACAGCCACCGCCAAAGCCTGAGCCCGAGCCCGACGCAGCAGAGCGCAAAGTTTCCAGCAGCCTTCTGGGCGGGGCCTCCCAGACCAACCTCAGCCTTCCCTCCGCCCCCAGCAACTCCAGCTCCCGCCGGCCCCGACTCCCCTTCTCCAGGATCTCTCTGGGTCAGTCTCGGGTCTCAGCTCTCTTCCCCGAGGGAGGCGCGCCCGGGCCGTAGGCTACCCAGTCACCAAGCCAGATCTCTCCCAGACCAAACCCCTCACCTGACCTGGACGCCCACTCACCTCACTTTCCTCACCGCCTTCTGCAGTCCCTGGGGCCCTTTTGTCCTTCTCTCCCCGATCCTGGGCTCTGCGCCCTTGGGAGCCCCCTTCTTTTCTCCCAGGAAGGCTTCAAACTGTGCGCCCTTGTAACAGACTTCCAGGGTTTCAGGTCTGGGCGCCCGAGGATCCAGCGTGGGCAAATTCCGAACCAGGTCTGGGAAGAAATCGCTAGTTAGACTCGGGTCCCGAGCCTGCTCCGTTGTCCTTGGGGAGAGGCCAAGTCTCTACTCGTGGGTTTGGTATGTTTTGTTTTGTTTTTTCTTTGTTGTTGTTTTCTTAAAAAACAAAACTATTTGTTTCCGGTTGAAATTGGCCGGCTAAGGGCAGAAATGTGGCCCCTAGGAGAGGTTTCACTTAGACGCCTGCACTGTTCTAGGCCCTTTTCCCTCCCTAGCACTTAAGTCTTACCTGGCCAAACACTCTCACATGTAGGGGCCTAGACTCCCAAGAGGGAGGAAAGGCTCTGTACCCTCCATTCCTTCCAGCACCCCACCTTTTGGGAAAGTGGCAGCACCACTCATAGACCCTTAGTAACCAATCTCAGCCTGTCCCAAGCCCTGCACATGATTTGCCCCTTTTGTGGGGATAACAGACAGCACTTTTAAAACAAACAAACAAAAACCTCTCTGGCAGGTGGCTTTGTTGTTAAGTGCTGATGAGTCCGTTCTGACACAAAGCAACCCTGTATAGCATTTCCAAGGCTGTAAATCTGTATGGGAACAGAAAGCTAAAACTGAGGTTACCAGCCCGACTCATAACCAGAATGCTACCAGAGTTCCTATTTTGCAAGTTGCTGTTGTTAAGTGTCAAGTCTGTTCAACCCATAGCTACCCTGTGTAGGGTTTCCACGGAGCCTCTAGTGAACTAGAACCAATGACCTTGTGATTTAAACCAACTTTGCTGTCCAGTGCATTAGTCCACAGCGCCACACCAGCTCTCCATTTAGCACATTGTTGTTGTTAAGTGCCAGTCCAGTCAGTTCCGACCCATAGTGATCCTACTACAGGGTTCTTTAGGTTCAAGCCGACTTTGCCATATAGCGCATTGATCTACAGCGCCACACCAGGACTCCACATAGAATCCTCCTATATTGAAAAGTCTAGGCTTGAAATCTTGGATGCAAAATAGAACATGAATCCAATAGTCAGTGTTCTTTCCAAATACGTTTAAACTGAAATGTCGAGACTCTAGCATTCACCTCCAGTTTACAGGAAACAGAATAGAGCAACAAGTTAAATGACACCATTGGGAAATACTCAAGACAACTTCAGAATGTGAGACAGTCTATAGATCAATTTCCTACTCTCTTCTAAAAAAGATAGTATCCAGAAAAAGTCGGGGAAAGAGTTCTAGTATAAAAATGGCTAAAATGATGCAACTAGCCATGAAAGAAATTAAAATGTGGATGAGATATTGAATGATATTGTGGAAATACTGTTAATTTCATTGTGTGATAATAGCGTAATGTTTATATAGCAGAGTGACCTATATCTTTTTATTTTAATTTTTATTGTGAATTGAGTGATCGTTTACATGGGGGAACATCAGTTTTACACTCATCCTATCTATTCTCCTATTCGTTTTATTGTAATTATTATAATTTTATTCGTTTCATTGCAATGATTACAATCCCCTGCATATTTCATCATTCAACAGTATTTGCTTCTAGTCCCTCTGTTTTTTTTTTTTTTTTTATGTGCATCAAAACATTTGGGAATATATGATCATTCAAACAGTCAAAGGACACACCCTGCAAGCCTGCCTGCAGGCCGCCAGCACACATTCCCTCTCCCTTCATGAGTCTAGAGTCCTCAATTGCTCCATCTCTCCATGTCATCATTTCTGCCTCCATCTCTGCATCATGCCTTCTCTGGGTCCCACACTCCACCTCCACTCTTCTCACTTGTTGGTCCCAGGGTGGGTCCTCTGTTCCTGGACTGTAAGATACACCACTCACCACCCCCACCACCCCTTTTTTATTTTAGCTGAACATTTTTTCTTTTCTTTTTGCTTAATAAATGTTTTTGTGATTTTGTAACAATACCTTCTGATACACCCTCTTAGACTAAAATACAAATATATGTGTATGTAAGCACAGCAAGATACACGCAATATAAATACCTGCAAGTAAATGCAATAAGATACATAAATACATAAATGTATGTGTATCTGTAGATATGTGTTCTTTCTATCCTCCCACAATGTTTTTTCTTTTAGGGATAATTCCTCTCCTGTCATTAAAATGACTCTCTCTTAACCTTTATAGATACCTCACATATCACCATATTGTTGTTGTTTGGTGACATCAAGTCACTTCCAAGTTACAGCAACCCTACACACAACAGAGCAAAACCCGGCTTGATCCTGAACCATTCTCACAATTGTTGTTAAACTTGAGCCCACTGCTTCTGCCACTGTGTCAATCCGTCTTATTTGGGGGCCAGTACCAATCCAGCTCTTTGAGGGTTTTCCTCTTCTTCACAGATCCTCCACTTTAGTACGCATGATGTTCTTCTCCAAGGACTGGTCCCTCCTGATAACATGTCCAAAGTATGAGAGATGAAATATCACCATCCTGGCTTCCAAGGAGTATTCTGGCTGTACATCTTACAACATAGATTTGTTTGTTCTTCCAGTAGTCCAGTTGGTACTTTCAATATTCTCCTCCAACACCATAATTTAAACGCATCAATTTTTGTACAGCCTTCTTTATACATTGGCCAATTTTCACATGCATATGTGGCTACTGAAAATACCATGGCTTGGGTCAGGTGCGCATTAGTCTTTGAATTGACATCTTGTATCCTAAAACACTTTAAAGAGGTTTGTGCAGCAGATTTGCCTGATGCAATACGTCGTTTGATTATTTTTAAATGTTTTATTGTGAATTATATGGTAGTTTACATGGGAAAACATTAGTTTTACATTCATTCTATCGTATATAGTTTCATTGCCATGGTTATAATCCCCTCCATGCATCATCAACCAACCAAAGGGTATACCCTGCAAGCCTGCCCCCTATATTTCCCCTTCTCCCCACACCAGTCTTCAGCACACAGTCACTCTCCCTCTCTGGAACTAAAGTCCCCAGCTGCTCCATCTCTCCACGGCATCCTCTCTACCTCCATCTCAGGCATCATTGCTTCTCTGGGTAGGGTCCCCCTCTCGGCTCTTCTCCGTTGATGATCCTAGGTACCTCCGCTCCTAGATTCGAAAGTTAATCACTCCCTTACTTGCTACAAAACGTCTACCTTTACATTTCCAACCCTCACAATCAGTTCTGATAATAATTATTCACTATTGTATCACAAAAGACCCATCTGCATTTCATTTCATCAGCTCTGCCTAGACAGATTGGATACTACTCACTGGAGATTCTGCCTTCCTCCAGGCCCCCTGGCTCTAGGTTCCCTCATGAAAGCTTTAAAGCCAGTCACTTCTTGCCTTTGTAGCTGCCCCCACCCCACCCCCATTTTGGGTAGCCAATATCCAAGTTGCCCATTCCTGTCTGCTCTGTGTGTGGAGGGGGTGGGAATGATTCTCGCTGTAAGGATTTGTTCCCACTTTTGAGCTACTGCATCCATAGGTGTAGGTCAAGTTCATCAAATTGTATCAGATTACTCTTTTTGCCTCTTCTTTTTACTTCTGGTTGAGCTCTGATCATCCAGTCATTGAAACCAGGTCAAGTGGGTATTATCTGCAAGTGTGGGTGTTCTTGTGCATATGCCCTCACTTTTTATCACCTGAACGCTTCACTCTCCACATTGTAGCTCACCACTTCATTGCTGTTTTTCCCTTATCGGTGACAAGCGTGGTCACCAATCAGAGTGTGTATTCCCATTGAGTCTTATTCTTGGAAAGGGGATTGCACTGAGGGGACCCGACCACTTGCCTTGATGTTTCCTGGGTAAGCAACTTGTTTGTTCTTGTAGTAACAGTCCATCTGCCTCTATTGTTTTGTATTTTTCCTGTAGGTCTTTCTTTCAAGAAGTATCTTCTGTTCTTCTAGCTGCTCCAGGAAGGTCTGCACATTCTTTCAAGTGAA
>NW_006408723.1:1478993-1487436 GCF_000296735.1 Chrysochloris asiatica | reverse complement strand
AAACAAGACTGAATACTGCAGTCTGTAATCACAGAAAAGGGAGAGGAGGGAGAGAAGAAAAAGAAGGGGAAAAAAATTCTTAGCTTAATATGAGTATGACTTTAATGTCCTAAGTTCCTACCTTCAAATCTGCCTGAGAGATTCCAAGTTTCTAGTGTTGGTTGTTATGCTATACCTCAGGCTCCAATCCAACCTTTGGACTGTTTTGCCTTTAAACTCTCTTTCCCTCCCTTCAGCCCTCTCCTTCACTTTCCCATGATGAAAAAACAGAAACAAAAAAGAAACAGATAATAAAAGTTCAGGGCCTCCGCTTGGGCTGAGTATCTGTGCACATGTGTGACAGAAGAACATACCAGCGGTGAGGGTGGGGGGGTGGCCACTCGGCTCAGGCTCTCCCTCTATTCACCAGAATAGAGGTAGGCAAATAGTGAGCATGCCAATTACCAGATACCAAAGAAAAAAAGAAAATCAGAACAAAGCAAAACTGACAAAGTATATCATCCACCTTTGTCCCAAGATTCCCGCAGCATTTTTCCGTGGTGTTTCTGCTCCCCCTGTTTCGTCTTGCCTTTTGGTCTCGCCCAGTATGTCGGCTTGGGCCTCCAAGCCCAGCCTGGCCGATTCAAAAGTGCGCAATTTTTTACTTCAGCTATAAACTCCACAAGCTGTAAGCCTTCAAACCTTTAAAGTATTCCTATCTCTGTGGTTCCGAGTTTTGGAGCTCTGCCTTGGATCTGCTTTGCCTGGTATTCTGTGTTATTCCTGATGGCAAACTGCATTGCATCTCCACCCTAGCCGCCATCCCATCGTTTGATTCACTCACCCCTTTTTGCTATAAAACTTCTACCTTTACAGTTGCCACAATCACAAATTAGTCATGATAACAGTTACTCACTATTGAATCGTGAGAATCTTGTCCCCATCTCCTTTCACCAGACCTGTCTAGATAGGATGAAAACCACTCAGTAGGGATTCTACTGCCCCCGCCCCCCTCCCACACACACTCTGAATCTAAACTCCTTCTTGAAGACTTGTAAGCCAGTCACTTCGTGCCTTTACAACCTCCCGCATTTTAGGTAACCATTGTCCAAGTTGCCCATCCCTATCAATCCTATGTACATCGTGATGAGAATGATCCTTGCTGTAAAAAGATTCTTTCTTTCTTGGTTGGTATTTTAAGCTTGTTGTTGTTATGTGCCATGGAGTCAGTTCAGACTCATAGCGACTCTGTACAGGGTTTCTGAGGCTGTAAATCTTTATGGGAGCAGAAAGCCTCATCTTTCTCCCATGGAACAGCTGGTAGTTTTGAACTGGTGACCTTGCAGATTGCAGCCCGATTCGTAACCACTACGCTACCAGAGCTCCTTGACATTTTAAGCTACTACATCATTAAATCAAGTTCATCAGATTGTAGTGACTTACACTTGTTTTCTTTTAAACCCCCCTCCCCTTCTTTTCCTTCCTCTAGTCATTGAAGCTAGGTTTAATAGTCAAGTATCTTGATATCTGAAATTTACTTCAAATAGTTCAGAAAAAAACAATATGCATACACATACATACCCACATGTAGAAATATAGATAAAGCTAATATAACAAAAAATTAGCAATTGCTGAATCTAAGTGATAGTTATAGGAGATATACTATTTGTTCCCCTTCTTATATGTTTAAAAATTTTCAATAATAAATAGTGAAAAAAATAAAATGTCAGGCATTAAAAATTATAAAAATTCTCCAAATTGCAAATCAAATCTAAACTTATGAATATAAAATATACTATGATTTATATAGGGAGCATTGTGACTTTGTAGGATAAACACTGGTCTACTAGCCACAAGGTCAGTGTTTTGAGCCCACAACTGCTCCTCAAGAGAAAGAAAGTCTGACTTTCTGCTCCCACAAAGATTTACAGCCTTATGAACCCTATACAGATTTACAATGAGTCAGAATCGACTTGATGGCACGTAACAACAACAGATAATTTATATCATATGCTTTTGAAAACCAATATGATTTTCAAACTTCAACATGATTTGAACAAATTATTGTTGTCCTTCTGCAGGGACTTGACCCTCCTGATAATGCTTCTTGGAAACCCTATACAGGGTTGCTATGGATCAGAATCCACTTGATGGCACTTAACAACAACAAACCTACCTAAGTGTTCCCTACCTACTTTGTTCTTCCACCCCCCTCCTCTTTCTTGTGTATTGCCCTCCCCTTCCTTGTATGTTTCCCTCCCCAACACCCAAACTATGATGTGTCTATCCCTTAACCTGTGCTCTACTGTCTCCTCTCTCCCAACCCTGGTAACCAATGAAGAATTTATTTGCTTTCTTTTAGCATGGGTATCTTTTAATAATCTTTTATAATAATGGTCTTATGCAATATTTGTCCTTTTGTGACTTACTAATTTCACTCAGCATAATGCCCTCAAGGTTCATCCATGTTATGAGGTAGTTTGCAGCTTCATTGCTGTTCTTCAAGGTAGCATTGTGTGTATGTGGCAAAGTTTGTTTATCCATTATTCCATTGATGGGCACTTAGGCTGTCTTCATCTTTTTCCTTTTGTGAATAGTGCTGCCATAAACATTGGTGTGTATATATCTACTAGTGTTCAGGCTTGGTATATTCCTTGTAGATATATACCAAGAAGAGGAATTCCTGGATCAGAAGGTATTTCTATTTTCAACTTTCTGAGGAAGTGCCATACCATTTTCCAGAGTGGTTGAACCATTTTACATTCCAACCAACAGTGTAGTCTATGATCTTTCTTATTCATTGCCCAAGGGTGTATTACATTCAGCAAATCTGCTACATGTTGTTAAGTCTGTCTAGTTGGTTCTGACTCATAGTGACCCTTTATAGTAAAGTTATGGTATTTTCAGTAGCTTCATATGTATGTGAAAAGTTGGACAGTAAATGAAAAAAATTATATTTGCAGTTTACGTTAACACCCTGCAGTTTGGTGAGTCAGTACAGAGTGGTTAAAGGCCACCTAGTTTTAAAACTCTAATCCAAAGCAAAAGCTTTCTCAGCATAGCCTTTGCTACAGGAGTGAGGTGTAGCCTCAGAAGAGTGAAGGGGCTGGGACAGCCAAACATATGTGCCACCCTACTCCCTTCCCTTTGCCTCCCAGGAAGCCTCTCATAGTCCCTTGATGTTACAGACAGTGTCACATAAAACTCTATTGTAATCCTGGCTATGGATGTGATCATGTTTGGGAATAAACCTTTTAATATGCTATGTAAATGAAGTCCATAGTAAGGTGAATCTTAAAATCTAATTACCTCTAAATTATAAAAGAAGTAGAATTGACACAGAAGGTATGCACATGGGTGTGGAAGATGTGAGACAGACATTATGTGAAGAACTCTGTATATTCATGCTCTATTTTGCATCAAGGAATGTCAAGGAAACAAAGAATCCTTTGAGGTGAACAACAAGGGAGGAATGCATAAAGCTCAGATCCTAATTTGCATTTGTAGTTTCCTGAACTGTGAGAAAATGAATTTCTGTTCATTAAAGTCCCCACTTGTGATATTTCTGTTATACCAGCTCTAGGAGAGATTAAGACAATAGATCAAAATTTATCCATACTGCATATGTTCTTAGCTCTATTCTAGGTCTTATTGATAGGGGGACAGGAGGTGCAGAAATAAGGATTAAATCACAGTCACTTACTGAAATATTGTGACCAAAGTCTTGAGGAATATGAAAGCCTACACCACCTGCCTCCCTTTGTTTAGGCAATTGTAAATATGTACAGCACATGTCTGAGGAACATAGCTGAGGAACAGCACATCCTGGGAAATGCCATTAAGGAAGACCACCCACAAAACTTTGGTATTTTAATTTCCTTGTGAAATTTTTATAGGTCGGATGGGTTTGCCCAGTGCCCTAAGTATAAGTTTAAAGGCCAAACCTTCAACTGGACCAGAGGAGATGCCACCTCCTAGGAGGGGTTTGAACCAGGGTCTTGAAGAACCACCCATATGTGTCATTCCATAATTTTTGTCTGCCTCTAGCAAAAGCTTTTTGTTTACACACCTAATTAGTGTAGTGTTTCATAAAAAGCCATTTAGAAGAAATTCCTACCAATCCCTACGGATAAACATAATGCCCTTTTTTATCCAAAACTTAAAAAAACAAAACAAACCCCAACCCAGCAAAACCTTTGGGGAGACAGGGTTTAAGCGCTGTGTTTAGCCCTCTCAGTCTCCACTTGCTAATCTCTTTCCTTTAATAAACCTTTGCTTGTATGGAAACCTTGACTCTCCTGATTATTCTTAATTGATATGACAGCAAGACACCACTCTATCTGCGTCTGTGACAAATTCATCCCATCCACAGGCCTGGGACTAGCAAGGAGGGGATTGCCTAAGCCTGGTGAATGGACAAAAGCAACTACCAGAATGGAGTTCTGCCCAGTCCCTCAACCTGTTAAGTTATCTGTATTCTCTTGTATTCTAGTCTGTGTTTTGGTTTCCATATGAGCAAAGTCTTTCACTTTAAAATTGCCTTGTATATGTGGGAACTGTTTTTTTGCATACCGTTGTTGTTACATGCCATCAAGTTGGTACCAACTCATAGTGACCCTATGTACAACAGAACAAAACACTGCCTGGTCCTTGGCCAACCTCACAATTGTTGCCACGTTTGAGCCCACTGATGCTGCCACTTGGCCAATCCATCTCATTGGCAGTATTCCTCTTTTTCTTTGACCCTCCACCTTGCCAAACATGATATCCTTCTCCAGCGACTGGTCCCTCCTGACAATATGTCTGAAGTATGAGAGATGAAGTCTGGCCATCCTGGCCTCCAAGGAGCACTCTGGCTGCACTTCTTTCAATACAGATCTGTTGGTTCTTTTGACAGCCCATGGCACTTTCAATATTCCCCTCCAACACCATAACTCAGAAGCATCAATTCTTCTACATTCTTCCTTATTCACTGTTCAGTTTTCACATGCATATGAGATTATTGAAAATACCATAGCTTGGGTCAGTGCACCTTAGTCCTCAAGCTGAAATCTTTGATCTTCAACACTTTAAAAAGGTCTTGTGCAACACATTTGCCTAATGCAATACTTCCTTTGATTTCTTGGCTGCTGCTTCCATAAGTGTTGATGGATGATTCAAGAAGAATGAAGTCTTTGACAGCTTCAGTTTTTTCTCCCTCGATAAAGAATGTCGTTTATTGGTCCACTGGTGAAGGTTTTTTTCCTTTACATTGAGATGCAATCCATACCAAAGGTTGTGATCTTTGATCTTTATCATTATTTTAAGTCCTCTTCACTTTCAGCAAGCAAGGCTGTATCATCTGCATATTGCAGGTTGCTAATGAGTCTTCCTCCAATCCTGATGCCACATTTTTCTTCATAGAACCCAGCTTCTCGGGTTATTTGCTCAGCATACAGGTTGAATAAGTATGGTGAAAGAATATACCCCTGTGGCACACCTTTCTTAATTTTAAATCATTCAGTGTTCCCATGCTCTGAACAACTGCCTCTTGGTCCAGGTACAGATTCTTCATGAGCACAATTAAATGTTCCGGAATACTCATACTTTGCAATGTTCAACATAGCTTGTCATGATCCACACAATCAAAAGCCTTTGCATAGTCAATAAAGCACAGGTAAACATCTCTCTGGTATTTTCTACTTTCAGCCAAGATCCATCGGACATCAGCAATGATATCCTTCATTCCATGACCTCTTCTGAATCTGGCTTGAACCTCTGGAAGTTCTCTGTCAATGTATGATTGTAGTCATTTCTGTATTACCTTTAGTAAAACTTTACTCACATGGGGTATCAAAGAAATTGTCCGATGATTTCCACATTCTGTTGGGTCACCTCTTTTTGGAATGGGCACAAATGTAGACCTCTTCCAATCAGTTGGTCAGATAGTTGTCTTCCAAATTTCTTGGCACAGATAAGTGAGTGCCTCCAGTGATGCCTCACTTTCTTGAAAGGTTTTAGTTTTTATTCCATCAATTCCTGGAGCTTTGTTTTCTGCCAATACCTTCAATTCACTTTGTACTTCTTCCTTCGGTATCATTGGCTCTTGATCATATACTGCCTCTTGATCATATTTCTGCATCATTCAATAATTTGCCCAGAGAATCAATCCTTCAATAACAATAGTTGAGGTTTGAATTTTTTCTTCAGTTACCCTCGTTTGAGAAATGCTGAGCATGTTCTTCCTTTCTGTTTTCTGGCTCCGGATCTTTGCACATCTTATTGTAATATTTGACTTTGTCTTCTCAAGCTGACCTTTGATATTTTCTGTTCAGCTCTTGTACCTCATTTCTTCCATTTGCTTTAGCATCTCTACACTGGAGAGCAAGTTTTGGTGTGTCTTCTGACTTCCGTTTTAATATTTTCCTTCTTTCTTGTCTTCTCAATGACTCTTTGCTTTCATCATGTGATGTTCTTGTCATCCCACAACTCTTCTGGTCTTCAATCTTTAGTGTTTAATGTATCAAATCTGTTCTTCAGATGACCTCTAAATTCAGGTGGGATATATTCAACTTCATATTTTGGCTCTTGTGGACTTGTTTTCATTTTCTTCAGCTTCAGTTTGAATTTGCATACGAACAATCTACCCCTGACCTTGTTTTGACTGATGATATAGAGCTTTTCCATAGTCTCTTTCCATAGATGTAGTCAATTTGATTTCTGGGTATTTTGTCTGGTGAGGTTCATGTGTATAATCGTCTCTTATGCTGTCTAAAGAAGGTATTTGAAATAAACAAATCATTGGTTTTACAGAATTCTATCATGTGATCTCCAGCATCATCTCTATCACCAAGGCCATATTTTCCAACTACTGATCTAGGAAGAAGGAGTGATGAACGATCTGAATATTTAATCATTGAAAACTTCATGAATAGCAGAGAAACAGTTTCAGATATAGTGCTGGAAAATTAGCCCCTCAGATTGGAAGGCACTCAAAATGAGACTGGGAAAAAGAGTTTCCTCCTTAAAGTACAGTTGACCTTGATGACACAAATGGAGTAAAGCTCGCAGGACCTTCATTTGCTGATGGGCACAACTCAAAATGAAGAGAAACAGTGTTATCCATTAATAATCGGAACATGGAATATACGAAGTGTGAATCTAGGAAAACTGTCAAAAATGAAGTGGAATGTATAATCATTGAAATCTTAGGCATTAGTGAGCTGAAATGGACTGGTATTTAATATGATAACCACATGGTTTACTATGCCGGGAATGACAAATTGAAGAGGAATGGTGTTGCATTAATTGTCAAAAAGAACATATCCAGATCAGTCATGAGGTACTGTGCTGTCTGTGATAGGATAATATCAATTGTACCTACAAGGAAGCCCATTTAATGCCACTATTATTCAAATTTATGCACCAACCACTAAAACCAGTGAGGATGAAATATAAGAATTTTACCAACTTCTTCAATCTGAAATTGATCAAACATGTAGTCAAGATGTATTGATCATTACTGGTAATTGCATACTGTAAGGCATGGCAAATAGATACCTGGACATCCATGGGACACTTAGTCTTCTAAGGATACTGGACTGGGGCAAGATTGAAAGTATGCCACCATAATTTAGGGAAATAAACATCTGGAAGTCTGTGAAGAGACTTAGTCTCTTCAGGATAGTGAATTGAGGCAATATTGAAATACTTGAAACCACCTGGACTGGATTATCTGGGGAATTTGGCTGTCAGGTGCTCTCAAACAGAACTAGGTCTCCAGAGTAGGAGGACTCAAAGGAACATAACCAAGGGTTGCCAAAACTTGGGGTGGGGGGAAGAACCCCCCCTGAGCAGGCATTTTTGGCATTTATTTTCCTTCTTTTTCGTGACTATAGCCACGCCCTTTTAAAGGTCTTCTGCAAGATTTGTGTCTATATGGGCTGTGTAATTATTGTTAGATGATTTCTATGAATGTGAATCATCTCTGTGAGTCTCATTTTGGAGTATGATTTTGTGAGTCTCGTCTTTGTGAGTATGGGGAACCTTCTACTGGGGTGGAGGCATCAGTTGTTTGTAATGGGAAGACTCCCCTATAGGCCTTATGGCATGTGGTACGTGTGTGAGTTACGTCTGTGTATGTGTTAGCATTGCTATTGTTTGACTTGCTTCGTTAGTTTAGTGTTTTTCTCTCAGGAATATTAAATAACTATGGTTTAAGATAGACCTAGAAAGCAGTCTAGTAGAAATTGGTTTGACTTCTTTCTTTGATGCTGGGGACAGCATACGCAGACCCTGGGTTGATCAGTGGCCCTGTGACATGGATGAAAATCCAATTCCGAGGCCCTCCTCCGGATAGCGAGCCATGGACCCTGAGGGCCAAGGAAGTGACCTCCTGACATCCCAGGTTCATTGGTTTTTGCGAACTCACTGGTTGGCTACCTCTGTATAATTTTCTTTGGTCCTAATTATTGTTCATTCTATG
>NW_006408723.1:1443756-1478598 GCF_000296735.1 Chrysochloris asiatica | reverse complement strand
GTTTAACCCAGATGCTCTCCTTCCTCTTGAAAGTATATAGGAATGTATAATTAAGAACAATGTAGCATTTTAGATATAGCTAAATGAAGCCCGGTGCCTGAGATCTTGCTCACAAACAAAAGTTTGCAAAGTGTACAGAGACAGCTTGGCTCCTTTCAGGAACCTTGCTTTTTGTTAAGTATCCTTAAGAAACCACACATAACTGCTCTAGATCATTTAAGCCTAAAAGTTAATATATAACAGCTTGATTGAACCTTTTTTCTGTAAAAATAAGAATGTTAGATTGTTAAGAAAACTATGAAAATATTTTAAAAGTTGTTCCTGTGAATCATT
This sequence comes from Chrysochloris asiatica, assembly GCF_000296735.1. NCBI lineage: Eukaryota > Metazoa > Chordata > Mammalia > Afrosoricida > Chrysochloridae > Chrysochloris > Chrysochloris asiatica. The sequence goes on along the minus strand of NW_006408723.1, from coordinate 1,478,265 downwards.
ATGTCCTGTTTTGAATGATTAAGCACATTTCAGTTCTGTATCCTGTATTATCTAAAGAATTACATCCTCCCTTTGTAACAAATCCCTCTCTAAAAAAGAGAATAAAAGACTGAGGTAGAGTGAGTTCTGTGTGTAGTGCTAGGCAATATGTTTGCAGATCTGCCTACCTGCCAGCTTGTATCATATCTGCGTGTCTGTCTTTTTTGTATATATTTTGTCTCTCTCTTTCTCTATCCCTTTTGCTGCCAGATCTCCCTTCTTCATGACACCCACACTTCCTTGTCTAGGCTGGAACCCAACATAGGACCTCGACACTTTGCTAGTTTCAAAGTCTATATTTTTCTTAAGAATGCTAAAATGTTTCATTTATCCTTGTTAAATGTAGAAAGAAACTAAGATTTAAAGATAAAACCATGTTTCAAATATTTAGGTTTTATTAAGTACCTGTCTTACCTCTAAAGAAAGTTATATAGCCAGTTATGTATGTGTATTGTATTGTTTTATGTTGCCACGACATTATTGTTGTTGTGTGCCATTGAGTCAGTTCCAACTCATAGTGACCCTGTATAGGTTTTTGGAGGAGTGGCTGGTCCATTTGAACCACCACCCTTGCAGTTAGCAGTCAATCTAGTGCTTATTCTACAGCGCCACACCAGGCATATCATAAAAGAAAACAAGTCTGTTATTGGTTTTCCTACCTCATGAGATTTACATGGATTTCTTTTAAAGAATGCTCTGTAGAAAAATCATTTACTCTGATTGGTGTATAATAATGTCTTCTAAAATTGTTCTACTACCTGTCAGTTTGTCACACTGTGCTAGCATGTGTGCTGCTGTGATTCTGGAAGCTCTGCCATGGTATTTTAACCACCAGCATGGTCACCCTCCGTGGACAGGTTTCAACTGAGCTTCAAGATGAAGACAGACTAGGAAGAAGGAGCGGTGACTATTTCTGAATTCTTAGTAATTGAAAACCTTTTGAATAGCAGTAGAACACTATCAGCATCATAATATTGAATATTGAAACATGATGAAGAGCACTAGAATATTGTCAGATACAGTGTCAGAAAATGAGCCCCTGAGGTTGGAAGGCACTCAAAATACGACTGGAGGACTGCCTCCTCAAAGTACAGTTGACCACGGTAACGTGAATGGAGTAAAACTTTCAGAACCTTCATTTGCCAATGGGGCACAACTCAGAGTGAGGAGAAACCACTGTAAACATCTTTTAATAACCGGAACATGGAATGTATGAAGTGTGAATCTAGGAAAATTGGACGTGGTCGAAAAAGAAATGGAATGCGTAAACATCAATATCCTAGGCATTAGTGAGCTGAAATAGACTGGTGTTGGCCATTTTGAATCTAACAGTCACATGATTTACTATTTTGGGAATGACAAATTGAAGAGGAATGGTGTCCCATTCATCATCAAAAAGAATATATCAAGACCTATCTTGAAATACAATGCTGTCTATGATAGGATAATATCCATACGCCAATAAGGAAGACAAGTTATTACCACTATTATGCACATTTATGCACCAACCACTGAAGTCAATTATGGTGAAGCCAATGAATTCTACCAACTTCTTCAGTCTTAAATTGATAAAACATGCAATCAAGATGTATTGATAATTATTGGTGATTGGATTGCAAAGGTTGGAAACAAAGAGGAAGGATCAATTGGAAGATGCCCTTGGTGATAGAAATGATGCTGGAAAGCTCATGATAGAATTTTGCAAGACAAATGATTTCTTCATGCAAATACCTTTTTTAAACAACATAAAAGACAACTGTACACATGGACCTCAAAAGATGGACACGCAGAAATCATAATGACTACATCTGTGGAAAGAGACAGTGGAAAAGCTCTACATCATCAACTAAAAAAAGACCAGGGGCAGACTGTGGAAAAGACCATCAATTGTTCCTATACAAGATCCAGCTGAAACTGAAAAAATTGAAAGAAGTCCCTGAGAGCGAAAATATGACCTTGAACATATCCAACCTGAACTTAGAGATCATCTCAAGAACAGAAGTGATGAAGTAGACACTGATGCACGAAGACCAGAAGAGTTGTGAGATGATATAAAGAACATCATACAGAAAGAAAGCAAAAGTTAATTGAAAAGATAGGAAAGAAAGACCAAAATGGATGTCAGAAGAGACGCTGAACTTTGCTCTCCAGTGTAAATATACTAAAGTGAATGGAAGAAATGAGCTGAGCAGAAAAAATTTAAGGGCAGCCAGAGAAAGCAATGTGAAGTATTACAATGAAATGTACAAAAACCTGGAGTTAGAAAACCAAAAGTGAAGAATACATTTAGTATTTCTCAAACTGAAAGAAATGAAAAAAAAATTTAAGCCATAGGCTACAGTATTGAAAAGATTCCATATACAACATATTTAATTATACAGAAAGCATTAAAAGAAGATAGATGGTATACAGAGTCACTAAAAAGAAATGGTCAGTGTTGAACCAGTTCAAGAGGGAGCATATGATCAAGAACTGATGGTACTGAAGGAAGAAGTAAAAGGTGCACTGAAGGCACCTCCAGGAATTGATGAAATGCAAACTGAAATATTTTAACAAACTGATGCAGCCCTGAAGACATTCACTCATCTATGCCAAGCTGAGTGGAAGAGATCCATATTTGTGCCTATTCCAGAGAGGTCACCCAAAAGAATGTGGAACTCTTCAAACAATATCATAAATATCACAAGCATGTAAAATTTTGCTGAAGATAATTTTAAAACATCTGCAGCTGTTTGACAGGGAGCTGCCAAAGGTTCAGACCGGATTCAGATGGAGACATGGAATGAGGGACATCATTGCTGATGTCAACTGGATCTTGGGTGAAAGTAGAGTATACCAGAAAGATGTTTACCTGTGTTTTATTGACTATACAAAGGCTTCTGATTGTGTGATCATGACATCCTATGGACAACATTGTGTATAATGAGTATTCCAGAACATTTCATTATGATCATGAGAAACATAGACTAAGAGGCAGTCATTCAAACAGAATAAGGGAACACTGAATGGTTTAAAATTAGAAAGGTATGTGCCAGTGTTGTATTCTTTTATCATACTTATTCAATGTGTATGCTGAGAAAATAATCCAAGAACCTGGATTATTTGAAGAAGAATATGGCATCAGGATTGGAGGAAGACTCATCTGTGTTATGCAGATGATACAACCTTGCTTGCTGGAAGCAAAGTGAGCTTAAAATATTTATTGATGAAGGTCAAATACCACAGCCTTCAATATGGGTTGCATCTAAATGTAAAGAAAACAAAAATCCTCACAACTGGATCTATAAATAACACCAAGATAAATGGAAAAAGATTGAACTTGTCAAAGACTTCATGTTGCTCCGATCAACCATAAACACTCATGGAAACAGCAGTCAAGAAATGAAATTATGTATTGCATTAGCTACATCTACTATACAAGGCCCTTTTAAAGTGTTGAAGAGCAAAGATGTCGGTTTTAGCACTAAGATGTACCTTACCCCAACCATGGTTTTTTCAATAGTCTCATATGCATGAGAAAGTTGGACAATAAATAAGGATTACCATAGAATCATTTATGTATTTGAGTTATGGTATTGGAGGAGAATATTAAAAGAACAAGCAAATATTAGACGAATAAGCAAATGTGTGTTGGACAAAGTATAGTCAGAATACTCCTTAGAAGCCAGGATGGCCAGACTTCTCTCACACTATGGATATATTATCAGGAGGCACCAGTCCCTGGAGACATTCATCATGCTTGGTAAAGTGGTGGATCAGCAAAAAACATGAAGACCACAACGAGATGGATTGGCTCAGTGGAAGCAACAATGAGCTCAAGCACAGCACTAATTTTGAGATTGGCTCAGGCCAGGCCAGTGTTTAGTTCTGTTGCACATAAGGTTGCTATGACGGGTGGCACCTAACAACAGCAACAATAAACGTTGTTGGTGCTACTAGTGCTTTGGGGTAAGTTCAGACCTGAATAGTAAACCTGAATAGGATTTGTGAGGCATGGCTGGTGGGTTTGAACTGACAAGCTTGTGGGTTAGCAGTCCAGTGCAAATTGTACAGCACCACACTAGGACTTAAAAATATGAATTTGCTTCTGGATAGTATTGAGTTAATATTTTTGAACTGTCTTTTAATTAAAACAATTTTTTCAACAGGTATATGTTTATGTGTTGTATTATTTTAACATTACAGAAAATAAATGAAATGCTTTCATTTCAACAGGTCTTTGTGTTTATAATAATCTTAGAATAAATATTGTCACAAATACTTTAAATTTTATAATGCAAAAATAAATTTTTTTTCTTTAAAAAGATCCCTTGAAGGGGGGAATTTAGTTTAATAGTGTGTGGGAGAAGAAAGAGTCCCCACTGAATAGTTTTCATCTTGTCTAGATGGGTCTGGTTAAAAAAGATGGGGATAAGATCCTTATGATTCAATAGTGAGTAATTGTTAGCATGACTAATTGCAACTGTCACAATTGTAAAGGTAGAAGTTCTGTAACAAAAATGGGGGATTAGTTAATTTTACAGTCCAGAAACAAGGGAACGTAGGATCATCAAGGGAGAAGAGCACAAGTGGAATGTGAGACCTTATCCAGAGAAACAGCAACACCAGAGATGGAGGCAGAGATGGGGACATGGCAAGAGGGAGCAGCTGAGGACTTTAGATTCATGGGAAGAGAGGGACTGAGAGATGGTGGCCAGGAGGCAGACTTTCAGAATATGCCCTTTGGTGGTGTAAATTATTATAAGTGCCTAAGTGTTAAAAAAAAAAAAAAAAAGAGCTAAAGTGAATAGAGAGAAACACGATTATCTGATGGTACATGAAGGGGATTATAATCATTCTAATAAAACAAGGTGTATGATTTGTTGAATGTAAAACTGATGATTTGCCCTGTAAACTTTCACTCAATCCACAATAAAAACATAAAAAAAATTTTTTTTAATCCCTTGACTTTTTTTGTTTGGGTTCTGTTTTCTTGTTCTCTGCTGTATCTCAGAGGCTGGCAAATATTGGAGGTTCAGCAGGGTTGTCTGAGTGCATGATTGAACAAATGGAGATCCTCTGCTCCCTATAGAGATGATGACTGGGGTAGAAGGGAGCATCAGACAATATGGATACTCCATCTGCAAACATGCTCTTTAACCTGGAGCCACTTCTTCTCTGACGTCTTTCATTACATAGTACTTATGTGAAAAGAGCTTTTAGAGCATTTATGTAGATATGGCTTTTCAAAAATGAACCTTAGTCTTTGGCACAATAACCTTGTCTGGACCCAAATGGGAGTCTTTGACCTACTGCCAGAACTCTTCAATAGAAAGCATTCATCCATTGACAAAAATGTCAACTGAAGCTAAATCTATCAACTTAATTATGACTTTCACAGTTATTAGATAACCTTGTCCTTATCATTACACCCTTAATAAGTTGCCTTTCTTTACCCATGCTCTCAGTCAGGACCCATTAGAATCTCCACTGAATCTTCTTTTCCCCTACACGAAGATATTTTCGTGTTTGCCAGTAGTCCTTGCCATCAAGGACTTATAGCTTCATCATTCAAATTTCTGCCTATGTCTTCATATTGTCTTATCTATGTATATGTATGTATCTCTGACTCTCCCTCTATCTATAAGAACACCAGTCATTGGATTAAGGCCCAACAAAATCCAGTATAACCTCATCTTAACTTGATCACATCTGCAAGGATCCTATTTCTGCAAGGTCACATACCCAGGAACAACATGTTTGGACTTCAATATGTATTTTAGGGACACAGTTCAACCTAGTACAGATGGTATTATTTATTTCTTAATAAAAGTGTTAAATATTATTATTCAAATATGTATAAAAGATTTCTGGAAGATGGCACATATTTCAATATGTGTTCTGGTGTGGGTTGACTTATTTTCTTTAAGTAATATGTTGTTGTTGTTAAGTGCTGTCGGGTAGGTTTGACTCATAGTGACCCTGCATTGGGTTTCCAAGCAGCAGCTGTTGAGTTTGAACCACTGACCTTACAGGTCAAACTGATCTTCTTGTTGAATGTTTATACTACAGAACCACACCAGGACTCCTTAAGTCATAGAAGACACACACACACACGGTAGAAAGATGAGGCTTTCTGCTCCCATAAAAATTTTTAAAAGACTTGAAAGCTCTATAATGAGTCACTGAGTCAGAACCGATTTGAAGGCACTTATGAATAGCAACAATATATGCATGTGTATCAAGAATATCATACAGGAAGAAAGCAAAAAGTCATTAAGAAGACAAGAAAGAAGGAAAAGATCATAATGGATGTCAGAAGAGACACTGAAGCTTGCTCTCCAGTGTAAAGATGCTAAAACAAATGGAAGAAATGAGGAGGTCCAAGAGCTAAACAGAAAATTTCAAAGGTCAGCTCGAGAAGACAAAGTCAGATATTAAAACAAAATCTGCAAAGATCTGGAGTCAGAAAACCAAAAGGAAAGAACATGCTCAGCATTTCTCAAACTGGGGGAACTGAAGAAAAAATTCAAGCCTCGACTTGCATTATTAAAGGATTCTCTGGGCAAATTATTGAATGATGCAGAAAGCATCAAAAGAAGATGGAAGGAATACACACAGTCACTGTACCAAAAGGAAATGGTTGATGTTCAACTGTTTCAAGAGGCAGCATATGTTCAAGAGCCAATGAAACTGAAAGAAGTAGTTCAAGGTGCATTGAAAGAATTGGCAAAGAACAAGCCACAAGGAATTGATGAAATAAAAATTGAAATCTTTCAAGAAAGTGAGGTGGCACTGGTGGCACTCACTCATCTATGCCAGGAAATTTGGAAGGCAACTATCTATCCAACTGATTGGAAGAGATCCATATTTGTGCCCATTCCAAAGAGAGGTGATCCAACAGAATGCAGAAATCATCGGACAATATCTTTGATATCCCATGTGAGTAAAGTTTTACTAAAGGTAATACAGAAATATTTACAATCATACATTGACAGAGAACTTACAGAGGTTCAAGCCAGATTTAGAAGAGGGCATGGAATGAGGGATACCATTGCTGATGTCTGGTGGATCTTGGCTGAAAGTAGAGAATACCAGAAAGATGTTTACCTGTCCTTTATTGACTACGCCAAGGCTTTCGATTGTCGATCATGACAAGCTACAATGCATTCACTATTAACCTTTCTTCTTCTGTTTGCTGTGATGTCCTCCATGCCCTACCCTATTGTCTAGTAGAATTCTGCTCCACACAGCAGCACCACCTCAGTGTTTCTTTGGGAACTAAAGACCAGGATCCTGTAAAATATAGTTGTCACCCCTGTAACCCTTCTCTGGCTCTAAACTCCTATCTGGATTGCTGATGGTACTAATGAGCTAAGGGCTGGTAGCCAGCAGATGGAAGGGCCATGATGGAGAATGGAAGGTCCAAGTTGGATTGTCTTCCTGACCCTTGACCTGATCCCTTGTAGGGAGGGTATGAGCATAGTAAGGAGAAGGCTGAGGTCTCTCTTGTAGTTACTTTTCTCATACTGTGAACTCTGGATGCTTCTTCCTCACCTTACTTGTCCTCTGCTCAATCACGTAAGGTTCATGCACCTCTGAGGTCCCCTAAATCCTGTTCATAAAAGGTACATTAATATCACTGATAATGGAAAGATAAATTCAAAGAGTCAAAGACATTTTTGGGTAAAAACCTTCCCCCAAAAGTGGGTCCTGGCTGATAAAAGTACAGGAATAAATTACCCTTTGGGCAAGGGATCACATTCTTATTTTTCAACCATTTCATAGTAGAATAAAATGTTCTTAAAGTCCAAACATAGCTCCTAAGCAGAAGAACCACGGATTCTTTTTTTTTTTTTTTTTTCTTTTCTATTCATGCAATTGAAAACATTCTTTCATAAGTGGCATTTTATTGTTTAAGGGTCAATACAGAGACATTATGAACAATTGATACACAATTCTTAATGTATGCACCAAAATATATGAACCATGTAGTTATAATTATTTTCTAAATTCCAGTGACTTTCCAGCTTTAAGTTTGTCGGCAAATTTTCCTTTGTACCAAAACTTTCAAGTACCAATATCTTCAATTTTTGAAAGTTATAAGTCCTACTAATTCACAATGTAACACCACACACACTACACATCCAAATTTTCAACCTTTCACAGCACATAAAATGTTATAAGGAAAATGGGACTACCATGACCAAATATGTCACAGGACGCACACAGTTCTGACAGACAGAGTCAAGATGAGTGGAACAATTCTACTGAAAAACTATAATATAAAAACTGAAATAGAATATAAAATGTTCAAGTCATACAATTGTGTAACCGTGACTTCTAATTGCCATTATGTATGCTATGGGATATAACCGCCTCCCACCTCCCCACCCCCAGGAACGTTAAGTTGACACCTAGATAGTCAAAACCTCCCACCAGTCAGCATCCCACCATTTTCTAGTTGTACCAAAAAATAAACCAGGAAATGATTACACCTCTTAGAAAAACATTTATACTTAAAAAATGGGATGAAGTGGGATTTCCTCCATCTTAAAAATGTTTCTAGAGCTATTAAAAAACCTGTATTTATGAAATCGTTGATAAAAATATTCCTCTGGATTGTACAAGGAGAGAGAATATAAGCCTCACGGATAGACATGGTTGTTGTTGTTGTGAAGTGCCGTCGAGTCGATTCCGACCCATAGCGACCCTGTATAGGGTTTCCAAGGAGTGACTGGTGAGCTTGAACCACCGACCTTGCAGTTCAAACGGCTTTGCAGTCTGACGCATTAGCCCACAGCGCCACACCAGGACTCCGAGAGACATGGTGCTGTTGTTGTTATGTGCTGTGGAGTAGCTTCCGACTCATAGCCACCCTGTACAGGGTTTACAAGGCTGTAAATCTTTACGGGAGCAGAAAGCCTCATTTTCTTCCGCGGAACAGCTGGTAGTTTCTAACTGATGACCTTGCGGTTTGTAGCCCGATTAAACATGGTTGTTGTTGTTGTTAAGTGCTGTCAAATTGATTCCGACGCATAGCAACCCTGTATAGGGTTTCCAAGGAGCGGCTGGTGAGCTTGAACCACCGACCTTACAGTTCAAACGACATTGCAGTCTGACGCATTAACCCACAGCGCCACAAACCAGGACTAAACAAACATTAATCCGACTTGGTTTCTTTCTCTCCTGCTTCATCAGAGGCTGGATTCTTCTCGTTTTTAGGTTCTCCATTTTTGGCAGGTAAATCTTTAGTTTCTTGGTTAGCGACTTCAGTTTGTTTTCCCTTTGCTCCCCTTTCCCCTTTTGTTTGCACTTTTTTATCTGTAGATTTATCCTTTCCTGTTGCCTTTTTGGGCTTTGTTTCCATGTTTACAGGAGCAGGTTTCACTGACAACCTCTCCTACCTCCTCTTGGGCTCCTCCTTAACTGCTGCTTTGACCAAGCTGACCTTCCTCTTGGGTATCTTAGCAGCGGAGAAGGTGTGTTCCGGGAGCCTGTGGACCACCAGGCACAGAGAACCTTCGGGAAGCTGAGTTACCTGGCTGCTAACACTCTGCCTGCCTCCCAAGCTGCTGGGACCCGCGGAAGACCTCGAATCACTGATTCTTATTCTAACATAACTTTAGACACGACTGTTACCTCTCCTTCCTGACCCCTAATTCCCTTCCTGGCCATCATGCTAAAGAACATGTTGATTAACACCACATTAAAAAAAGCAGACTTTCACCAGAAAGAAGAAGCAAGTTATTGCAGAAAATAGCTACCTGGTGCCACTTGCATAGATCAGTAGGATTTCACCCCAACATAAAGAAAACAAAAATTCTCACAACTGAACTACTAAGCAATATCATAATAAACAGAAAAATGATTGACATCAAGGGTTTCATTTTACTTGGATCCACAATCAATGCCAATTATTGTACTGGACAAGTCTGCTGCAAGATGTCTTTAAAGTAGTCACAAGCAAAGATGTCATTTGAGGACAAAGACTCACCTGATCCAAGCCACTATTTTCAATGGCCACATAGGCATGCAAAAGCAGGACAATGGATAAGAAAAATTGAAGGAGAATTGACACATTTGAATCATGGTGTTGGTAAAGAATATCGAATATTCCATTGTTAGAAGAACAAACAAATCTGTCTTGAAAGAAGTTCAGCCAAACCCAATTTAAAAATGAGCACAGGACGTGAACAGACACTTCACCAAGAAGGAGATCTAGGCAGCCAACAAACATATGAAGAAATGTTCATGATCATTAGCAATTGTTGTTGTTGTTGTTGCTAAGGGCTGTCGAGTCAATTCCGACCCACAGTGACCCTGTATAGAGTTTCCAAGGAGCAGCTGGTGAGCTTGAACCAACTGACCTTGCAATTCAAACGACTTTGCAGTCTGATGCATTAGCCCACAGCGCCTGCAAATCAAAACAACTATGAGATACAATTTCACATCAGCAATAACAGTGAATTTCAAAAAAGCAGAGGACAATAAATGCTGGCGAGGATGTGGAGAGACTGGGACTCACCTACATTGCTGGTGGGAATGTATAATGTTTCAACCACCCTGGAAAAGGCATGGCACTTCCTCAGAAAGTTGGAAATAGAAATACCTTGTTGTTGTTGTTAGGGGCCATCAAGTCAGTATTGACCCATAGTGACCCATCGATGCTGCCACTTGGCCAAACCATCTCGTTGGGGGTCTTCCTCTTTTTCTCTGACTCTCCACCTTACCAAACATGATATCCTTCTCCAGTGACTGGTCTCTCCTGACAACATGTCCAAAGTATGAGAGACGAAGTTTGGCCATCTTGGCCTCTAAGGAGCACTCTGGTTGCATTTCTTCCAAAACAGATCATTTTGTTCTTTTGGCAACCCATGGCACTTTGAATATTCTCCTCCAACACCACAACTCAAAGTCATCAATTCTTCTATGATCTTCCTTATTCACTGTCCAGATTTCACATGCATATGAGATTATTGAAAATACCATGGCTTGGGTCAGGTGCACCTTAGTCCTCAAACTGATATCTTTGCTCTTCAACACTTTAAAAAGGTCTTGTGCAGCAGATTTGCCTAATGCAAAACGTCGTTTGATCTCTTAACAGCTGCTTCCATGAGTGTTAATAGTTGATCCAAGAAGAACGAAGTCCTTGACAACATCAATCTTTTCTCTTTTGATAAGAATGTTGTTTATTGGTCCAGTGGTGAGGATTTTTGTTTTCTTTACATTGTGCTCTTTGATCTTTTTCAGTAAATGTTTTAAGTCCTCTTCACTTTCAGCAAGCAACGGTGTAGGTGTATCATCTGCATATCGTAGGTTGTTAATGAGTCTTCTTCCAATCCTGATGCCATGTTTTTCTTCACTTACCCAAGCTTCTTGGATTATTTGCTCAGCGTACAGGTTGAATAAGTATGGTGAAAGAATACAACCTTGTCGAACACCTCTCTTAATTTTAAACCATTCAGTATTCCCATGTTCTGTTCGAACAACTGCCTCTTGGTCAAGTACAGATTCCTTACGAGAACAATTAAGTGTTCTAGAATACTCATACTTCGCAATGTTGTCCATAGCTTGTCATGATCCACACAATCGAAAGCCTTTGCGTTGTCAATAAAGCATAGGTAAACATCTTTCTGATATTCTCTGCTTTCAGCCAAGATCCATTGGATATCAGCAATGATATCCCTTGTTCCACGGTCTCTTCTGAATCTGTCTTGAACCTCTGGAAGTTCTCTGCCAATGTATGATTGTAACCATTTCTGTATTGCCTTTAGCAAAACTTTACTTGCATGGGATATCAAAGAGATTGTCCAATGGTTTCTGCATTCCATTGGGTCACCTCTCTTTGGAATGGGTACAAATACAGATCTCTTCCAATCAGTCAGCCAGAAAGTTGTCTTCCAAATTTCTTGGCAGAGATAAGTAAGTTCCTCCTGTACTGCCTCACTTTCTTGAAAGATTTCAGTTTGTATTCCATCAATTCCTGATGCCTTGTTCTTTGCCAATTCCTTCAATGTACCTTGGACTTCCTCCTTCAGTATCACTGGCTCTTGATCATATGCTACCTCTTGAAATTGTTGAATATTAACCATTTTCTTTTGGTACAGTGACTGTGTGTATTCCTTCCATCTTCTCTTGATGCTTTCTGCATCATTCAACAATTTGCCAACCACCAACCATTAAAGCCAGTGAGGATGAAATAGAAGAATTCTACCAACTTCTTCAATCTAAAATCCATCAAACATGCAATCAAGACGTATTGATCATTACTGGTGATTGGAATGCAATGGCTGGGAGCAAAGAGGAAGGATCAGAAGTTGGAAAATATGGCCTTGATGATAGAAATGATGCTGGAGAATGCATGATAGAATTATGCAAAACCAATGATTTGTTCATTTCCAGTACCTTCTTTAGACAGCATAAGAGACAACTATACACATGGACCTCACCAGATGAAATACGTAGAAATCAAACTGACTACATCTGCGGAAGAGACGATGGAAAAGCTCCATATCATCAGTGAAAATATGGCCAGGGGCAGACTGCGGAACAGACCATCAATTACTCATATGAAAATTCAAACTGAAGCTGAAGAAAATGAAAACAAGTCCACGAGAGTCAAAATATGACCTTGAATATATCCCACCTGAATTTTGGGATCATCTGAAGAACAGATTTGATACATTAAACATTAAAAAGACCGAAGACCAGAAGAGTTGTGGGATGACATCAAGAACATCATACAGGAAGAAAGCAAAAAGTCATTGAGAAGACAAGAAAGAAGGTAAAGGTCAAAGTGAATGTCAGAAGAGACACTGAAACTTGCTCTCCAGCGTAGAGATGCTAAAGCAAATGGAAGAAATGAGGAGGTCCAAGAGCTGAACAGAAATTTTCAAAGATCAGCTCAAGCAGATAAAGCCAAATATTACAACAAAATGTGCAAAGATCTGGGATCAGAAAACCAAAAAGGAAGTACTGGCTCAGCATTTCTCAAGCTAGTGGAACTGAAGAAAAAATTCAAGCCTTGACTTTCGTTATTGAAAGAAATACCTTATGATCAAGCAATTCTTCTACTTGATATATATCCACAAGAAATACGAGCCAGAACACTAGTAAGTATATGCACACCAGTGTTTATGGCAGTGCTATGGAGTCCTGGTGTGGCGCTGTGGGTTAATGTGCCAGACTGCAAAGCCATTTGAACTACAAGGTTGGTAGTTCAAGCTTACCAGCTGCACCTCAGAAACCCTATACAGGCTCGCTATGGGTTGGAATCGACTTGACAGCACTTAACAGCAGCAACAACATTCACAATAGCAAAAAGATAGTTACAGCCTATTTGTCCATCAATGGAAGAATGGATAAACAAACTTTGGTACAAACACACAATTCTGCTACCTTGAAAATAATAAAGAAATTGCAAATCACCGCATAACATAGATGAACCTTGAGGACATTATGCTGAGTGAAATTAGTCAGTCACAAAAGGACAAATGTTGCATAATATTATTATTATAAAAGCTTAGGATACCCATATAAAATGGAAAAAAAAATTCTTTGTTGGTTATCAGGGGTGGGAGAGAGGGGATGGTAGAGCACATGTTAGGGGATAGACACATTATAGTTTGGTGTTGGGGAGGGCAAATACACAAGAAGGGGGAGGGAGAAAGAAGACCAAGGCAGTTAAGGGAACATTTAGACAGGATTACATGGCCTAAATGGGACAGAGATAAATAGCGATGTATGCTCAATCTTTCAACAAGAGGGCTTGGTGATACATGGATTGAGGCATAGTCTAAATGAGTAAAAGAGGGGAAATAATGTTAAGATGCTTGACAGTCTTATGAATATTGGTTTCCATTGCATACTATTGTAAAATAGACACTTGAGTGGGATAGAAAGGAATATCAGGAAATATGATTACAGAAAGCTTGTATGCTCATCTTCAGCCTATTTCTGACTGGAATACCTAAAAGGAGTTCTAGAACTTGCTCAGTGAAATATGCTTTTTGCAGAGCCTTTGTAGTGTATAGGACCTAAGGGGAATCCTGAGCCCCATCCAGAAGCTTCTGAGGTGGGACATTCCCATTTGAAAGGACATGCAGATCAGTCTGGAGTGGCTAGAAGAAGAGAAGATACTTCTTGAAAGAAAAATCAGTAGGAAAAATCAAAAACGAAAATGGCACTCTGATTGGCTACTATAAGAACAAGCAAGTTGTTTTCTGGAAAGCTATCAAGGAAAGTAAACAAGACCTTCAGGACAAACCCCACCTCCAAGACTGAAACTCAATGGGAACACACAAGTAGGCATGTAAGCTTGCGGGTGACCATGTTGGTCTACTGGTAAGTTGAAGAGGGGGAAAGGCAGCAATGAATGTATAGGCTGAGTTTGACCATGTTCCATAGACTCCTGTTGATCTGGAGATGAGAGAGAGAAGAGGAAGGACTGGTTGGTCTGAAGTGTGGTGATACCTGGGAACTCCTAAGTCTATGGATAAGGACCTAGTCACAGAGGGCTAAAGCTAAGAGTGAAGCATCCAGCTGATATGAAGTGAGGGGAGACGCACAAGAATGCCCAAATTTGCAGATAGTACCCATTTGACCTAGCTTCAAAGACTTGATGATCAGAACTTGAATAGAGAAAGATAAAGAAATTTGATAAAGGAAATACCTGTAAATTGCTACAATTTGATGAGCTTGACCTATATTTATGGATGTAGTAGCTCCAAATACCAACTGAGAGGGAAGGAGTATTCACATCAAGGATCAGACCTATCTCCTCTGTACACAGGATTAATAGGGACAGGCAACTTAGACATTGGTACCTAACATGGGAGGCTATAAAGACAAAAAGTGACTGACTTACAAGTTTTCAAGAATGGGTTTAGTTTAACAGTGTGCAGGGGAAGGTAGAATCCCCACTGAACAGTTTTCATCTTGTCTAGACAGGTCTGGTGAAAGGAGATGAGGATAAGATTCTTATTATTTAATAGTGATTAATTGTTATCATGACTAATAGTGATTGTCTCAACTCTAAAGGTAGAAAATTTGAAGCATCAAGGGGGGTTAATCTTATAGTTCAGGAACAGAGGACCCTAGGATTATCAAGGGAGAAGAGCATGAAAGGAATGTAGGGCCATATCCAGAGAAGCAGCAACACCAGAGATGGAGGCCAGAGATGAGGACATGGAGGATAGAGCAGCTGAGGACTCTAGACTCATGGAAAGAGAAAGACTGTGTGCTGGCAGCCAGGAGGCAAACTTTCAGAATGTGCCCTTTGGTTGTTTAAATTATTATATATTCCTGAGTGTTTTTGTGTACATAAAATAATAAATAAATAAAAAACAACAGAGGGATTAGAAGCAAATTGTGTTGAATGATGATGCATGGAGGTGATTGTACTCATTACAATGAAACGGAATATGATAGAATGAGAACAAAACTGATGTTCTCCCATGTAAATTATCACTCAATTCACAATAAAAACTTAAAAAGAAAAGTTTAGCCAGAATGCTCCTTAGAAACAAAAACTTTGTCTCATACACTTTGGACATGTTATGAGGAGAGACCATTTTGCTTGGTAAAGCAAAAAAGAAGACCCTCAATGAGGTGGAAATAAAGAGGAAGGATCAGTGTTTGTAAAATATGGTTTGGTGATAGAAATAATGCTGGAAATCATATGACAGACTTTTTCAAGACCAATAACTTACTTATTGCCAATGCTTTTTTCCCCAACAACATATACATAGACATCACCAGATGGAATATGCAGAAATCAAATTGACTACATGTATGGCAGACAGATAGAGAAGCTTAATGTTGTTGTTGTTGTTGTTAAGTGCCATCGAGTCGGTTCCGACCCATAGCGACCCTGTACAGGGTTTCCGAGGGTGTAAATCTTTACGGGAGTAGAAAGCCTCATCTTTCTCCCGCGGAGCGACTGGTAGTTTCGAACCGCTGACCTTAAGGTTCGCAGCCCGATTCGTAACCACTATGCTACCAGAGCTCCTTAGTATCACAAGCTAAAACAAGGCCAGGTCTGACTGTGGAATAGACTATTAATTACACATATAAATGCGGAAGATCAATATCACCAGCTAAAACAAGGCCAGGAGCTGACCGTGAAACAGACTATTAACTGCACATATGCAAGTTCAGACTGAAAATTAAGAAACTTAAAACAAATCCATGAGCACCAAAATATGACCTTGAATAATCCCACCTGAATTTAGAAATGCCTTAAGAACAGATGTGATACACTAGACACTAATGACAGCATACAAAAAGAGTTGTGAGATGACATCAAGAACATCAGACATGAAGCAAACAAAAGATGATTAAAAAGACAAGAAATCAAGAAAAGATTAAAATGGATGTCAGAAGAGATTCTGAAACTTGCTCTCTAGTATAGAGCTACAAAAGTAAATGGAAGAAATGATGAAGTCAAAGAGCTGAAAAGAAAGTTCGTTTCAAAGGGCAATTTGAGAAGACAAAGTCAAGTATTATGACATGTGCAGAAACCTGGAGCTAGAAAACCAAGAGGGAAGAACACAGAGTTTTTCAAGCTGAAAGAATTGAAGGGAAAAAATCCAAGTTTTGTGTTGCAATATTGAAGGACTCTATGGGCAATTTTTGAATCATGCAGGAGGCATCAAAAGAAGATGGAAGAAATACAGAGTTGCTGTACCAAAAAGAATTGTTCAGTGTTTAGACATTTTGAGAGATAGCATATGATCAAGAATTGATGGTAGTAACTAAGAATTGCAAGATGCACAGAAGGCATTGGAGAAAAAAACAAGCCTCCGGGAATTGATGGAATTCAAATGGAAATGTTTCAACAAACTGATGCAGTGTTGGAGGTGCTCACTCACTTGTGTATGCCAAGAAATTTGGAAGACAGCTATTTAGCCAACTAATTAGAAGAGATCCACATTTGTGCCTATAACAAAGAAAGTTGACCCAATGTAATATGGAAACCATAAAACAATATCATCAATATCCTATGCAAGAAAAATTTTACTGAAGATAATTTAAAAACGGTTGCAACAGGGAGCTGACAGAAGTTCAAGCTAGATTCAGAAGAGGACATGGACCTAGAGACATCCTTAAAATGTCAGATGGGTCTTGGCTGAAATAAGAGAATACCAGAAAGATGTTACTTGGGTTTTATTGACTTGATAGTTAAAGTTTTGTCTCAATTTTACTGGGCCAGGATGTTTCCAATGATGAGATCTACTTGGAGCAGCCAATCAATAGACAGGAAGTTCCCTTGGGGGTGTGGCATGCTTCCAGTATATTGCCCTTTTGGGGAAATATGACCCACATATATACATATATATGGAGTCCTTGTGTGGTGCAGCAGGATAGGCACGGAACCATAGGTCAGTGGTTAAAACCCATGAACTGCTCCTCAGAAACCCCAGACACGGTTGTTATGAGTCAGAACTGACTTGACAGAACTTAACAACAACATATATGTAAGATCAACATATAAGTTTCACTGGCTTTGGTACTCTAGAGTAAGAGTACCAAACTAAGACATTGTCTATGCAAAGTAACTTGACTGTATGGACCATAACAAACTATGGATAACATTGCAAAGAATGGGTATTCCAGAACATTTAATTGTGCTCATGAGGAACCTATACACAGACCAAGAGGAGTTGTTTGAACAGAATAAAGAGATATTGAATGGTTTAAAATCAGGAAAGATGTGTACAAGTGTTGTATCATTTCAATCTGAGAAACTGGATTACATGAAGAACATGACATTCAGGATTGGAAGAAGACTCACTAACAATCTACAATATGTATATGACACAACTTTGCTTGCTGAAAATGAAGAGGATTTAAAATACTAATTGATGAAGGACAATGATTGTAACCTTCAGCATGCATTGCACCTCAATGTAAAGAAAACAAAAAATCTTCACAACTTGGCCAAGAAACAACGTCATGATAAATGGAGAAAAATTTGAAGTTGTCAGACTTCATTTTGTTTTGGATCCACAATCAACACCAATGGAAGCATCAGTCAAGAAATCAGATGACATATTGCATTAGACAAATCTGATGCACAAGACCTTCTTAAAGCATTCAAGAACAAAGATGTCACTTTGAGAACTAAGGTGAGCTTGATTCAAGTCAAGTTATTTTCAATCACCTCATACGCATGTGAAAATCAGGCAATGAACAGCCCAGTGTGTATTCTAAAACGCCAACCAGGACTCGCACTAACCATTGTTGTTAAGTGCTGTCACATTGGTTTCAACTAATTGTGCTGTAGGATCAACACTGGACTTCAAACCACAAGGTTGGCAGTTCAAACCCACCATCTGCTCCTCGCAAAGCCTATACAAAATTGCTATGAGTCAGAACTGGCTCAGTAGTAATTAATGACAACAACATTGAGTTTCCAAGGAGCAACTGGTGGATTTGAATTGTCAGCTTGTGATTCACAGTCTTGTGCTTATCCTACAGTGCCACACCAGGACCCACTTAACCATTGTTGTTCTTGTTAAGTACCGTGGAGCTGGTTCCAACTCATAGTGACCCTGAATAGGGTTTCTGAAGCTGCAAATCTTTATGGGAGCAGAAAGCCTCATCTTTCTCCCACGGAACAGCTGGTAGTTTCGAACTGCTGACCTTGAGGTTAGCAGCCTGATTCATAACCACTATGCTACTTAACCATTATTGTTGTTGTTAGGTGCCATTGAGTCGGTAATGACCCATAGAGACCTTATGCACAGCAGAACGAAACACTGCCCGATCCTGGGCCAACCTCACTACTGTTGCTACTCTTGAGTCCATCGATGCTGACATTTGGCCAATCCATCTCGTTGGAGGGTCTTCCTCTTTTTCTCTGACCCTCCACCTTACCAAACATGATGTCCTTCTCCAGTGACTGGTTCCTCCTGACAATATGTCCGACGTATGAGAGACGAAGTTTGGTCATGTTGGCCTCCAAGGAGCACTCTGGTTGCACTTCTTCCAGATTGGATCTGTGGGTTCTTTTGGCAGCCCACGGCACCTTCAATAATCTCCTCCAACACCATAACTCAAAAGCATCAATTCTTCTATGGTCTTCCTTATCCACTGTTCAGCTTTTGCATGCATATGAGATTATTGAAAATACCATGGCTTGGGTCAGGCACATCTTAGTCCTCAAGATGACATCTTTGCTCTTCCAACACTTTAAAAAGGTCTTGTGCCGCAGATTTGCCTAATGCAATACATCGTTTGATTTCTTGACTGCTGCAAGGCCATGATTCAATATCACTATGTTGTAGTTGTTAAGTGCCGTCGAGTCGATTCCAACACATAGCAACTCTGTATAGGGTTTCTGAGGAGTGCCTGGGGAGTTTGAACTGTAAACCAGCGGTTCAAACCAACCTTACTGTCGAGTGCTTATCCTACAGCTCCACACCAGCACTCCAATGTCATTATATAGCTGTTAAAATAACTATAACAAAGTTTTGCTGTATTATAAACACTGAACTGCTAGCCACAAAGTTGTTGGTTCAAACTGACCATCTGTTCCTTGGAAACCCTATACTAAGTCACTATGAATTGGAACCAACTGGATGGCACTTAGCAGTAACAACAACATTAAAGCATAGTGAAAATTGCAAGTGTTGGTGAGGATGCAGAGACTTGACCACTCATACATTGCAAGTGGGAATGTAAATTGATACAGCTATACTGGAAAATAGTTTGGCATCTTCTTTTAAAACTAAGTATACATTTACCATGTTGTTGTTGTGTGACACTGAGTCAATTCTGACTCATTGCAAACCTGTATAGGGTTTCTGAGGAGTGGCTGAGGGGTTTGAACCACCTGACCTTGCAGTTAGCAATCCAGTGCATATCCTACAGGGCCATACCAGGACCCCATGGTGGTGGTGGTGGTTATGTACCATGGAGTCGGTTCCAACTCATAGCAACTTTGCATAGTGTTTCCCTGAGGTTGTAAATCTTCACAGGAACAGAAAGCCTCATTTTTCACCAGCGCAACTGCTGGTAGTTTTGAACTGCTGACCTTTAGATTAGCAGCTTGACTCATAACCACTATGCTACAGAGCTCCTTGTTGTTGTTGTTATGTGCTGTGGAGTCAGTTCAGACTCACAGAGACCCTATACAGGGTTTCCAAGGCTATAAATCTTTAAGGAAGCAGAAAGCCTCATCTTTCTCCCATGGAACAGCTGATAGTTTTGAACTGCTGACCTTGAGGTTCACAGTCCAATTCGCAACCATTACACTACCAGAGCTCCTTAGGACCCATATAATCTAATAATTTTACTCCTAGGAATGTATCCCAGAGAAACAAAAACTTGTCTATACAAAAATTGGTATG
The DNA here is from genome assembly GCF_000296735.1 of Chrysochloris asiatica. Taxonomy (NCBI): domain Eukaryota; kingdom Metazoa; phylum Chordata; class Mammalia; order Afrosoricida; family Chrysochloridae; genus Chrysochloris; species Chrysochloris asiatica. The sequence continues at coordinate 1,457,890 of NW_006408723.1, read as the reverse complement.
TGGTTGTTCATAGAAGTTTCATTTGTACTAGTCAGTAACTGGAAACAACCAAAACCTTCCTCAATGGATGAATTGTTAAATAAACTGTATTACATGCTACCATGAAACACAACAATAAAAAGGAATGAACAGTAACTTGGATATGTCTCAAGGGCATTGTGGTGAATGAAAAAAGTCAATCTTTAAAGGTCACAAACTGTATGATTACATTTATATAACATTCTTGAAATGACAAAATTATGCAAATAGAGGACAGATTAGTAATTGTCAGAGGTTTTGGGAGGGGAAAGAATGTGTGTGTGTGACTTTAAAAGTGTACCACGAGGGAGAGCTTTACTATCTTCACTATGATGGAATTGCTATATATCTTGAGTGTGCTGTTGCTTACATGAATCTATAAAACCAAGAAAACACAGTGCCATCAAGACAATTCTGACTCATAGATATACTACAGAAAAGAGTAAAACTTCCCCCATAGTGTTTCCAAGGCTGTATATTTTTATAGAAGCAGTCTATCACATCTTTGTCCCATGAAACAGCTGGTAGGGTCAAACTGCTGACCTTTCTGTTAACAGCTGAATACTTAATCACTGAGCCAACAAGGAACTAGACTTCCCATTCTACCAATGTGACTTCTTGTTGTTTGGTGCCATTGAGTTGGTACCAACTTATAGTGACCTTATGTACAACAGAATGAACCACTGCCCGGTCCTGCGTTAATCTCACAATTGTTGCTACACTTGAGGCCATTGCTGCTGCCACTGTTTCTATATATACTAGTTTTTATATGATACCAAAATTATGCAAGATATAACCTCTGGAGGAAATTGTGAGAAAGGTACATGGCACCTCTCCATACTATCTTTGCAATTTTTTGTGTATCTATAATTATTTCTAAATAAAATATTTTAAGCAAAATCAGAAAATCTAACTTTTCTCTTTGTGACAGGCTTGACAAATAGTTATAGTCTCTAGAACCCCCAATGAGAAAGAAATAACTGAATACCAGACCACGCTGCTGCTTCTTGAGTAATGACCTAATTCTGAAATATCCTTCCAGAAAATGCAATAAAGCTCAAAGAACTGAAAAACTTTAAATCTTAGACTTTAATTCTGGGATATTGTGGTAATGGCAGAAGCTTAGGAAAGCAACAGGGCTCAAAGCTCTCTGTGCCAAGAAAGGAATACTCAGAGCTGATGGCTGCTTAAACCATTTCCTTCTTGAAGTAATCAAGCTTGGCCCTTAGGAGCTGTTCTTGCTGGTTCTCAGATTTTTTAGATAACTGAATAGTTCCACTCTGAAGTGTTCGTTTTTCCTGGGTTTATCCATTTATCTCCTCTTGGTTAGCATAAGCATCTAAATAATCATAACACTCCAAAGGTTTTCCCCTCACCCTTTGATTTATTTTTAAATGTGTCATTGTTTAGGAGCCCTAGTGGTTCACTGGGTTAGGTGTTAGGCTGCTAAAAGAAAGGTCAGTAGTTTGAACCCACTAGCTGCTCCGTGGAAGAAAGATGGAGCAGTCTGCTTCCAAGAGATTTACAACCTCAAAAATGTTGGGGAGCAGTTCTACTTTGCCCTATGGTGGTGGTGGTGGTTGTGTGCCGTGGAGTCGGTTCCGACTCATAGCGACCCTGTACAGGATTTCAGAGGCTGTAAATCTTTACAGGAACAGAAAGTCTCATCTTTCTCCCGCAGAACGGCTGGTAGTTTCGAACTGCTGACCTTGTGGTTCACAGCCCGATTCGTAACCATTACGCCCTATAGGGTCATAATATTGTAAGTGAGGTTTGAGGTCAGTTGGTTTTGATTTTTAATGTGTGTAATACATTACCCTCTATGAAGCTTCTGGTTTCATATTCCCCCTGTGGCTTCTACTGAAAGGAATTGACTCTATTTTTTTGTAAATGAAAGTCAATTTGTATTACCATAACTATTTTCTTTTCCAGGTAACTGGAGAGGATTCGAAATTACCTCTGAAGCTTCAGACAGTAGGTTAGATTGCACAAGCAGGATTTGTTTTCTAGTTTATGATTTTCCTCTGCCTTTATTTAACTTTGCATAATCCTAAAATTACAACAACCTATAGAACTAGAAGTTGGAGTCCTGGTGTGGCGCTGTGGGTTAATGCGACAGACTGCAAATCCGTTTGAACAGCAAGGTTGGCAGTTCAAGCTCACCAGCTTCTTCTTGGAAACCCTATTTGTTTGGTTTTGGTTATGTGCGCTGGAGTCGGTTCCAACTCACAGTGACCCTGTACGGGTTTCCAAGGCTGTAAATCTTTACGGGAGCAGAAAGCTTCATCTTTCTTCAGCAGAACAGCTGGTAGTTTCGAACTGCTGACCTTAAGGTTCACAGCCCGATTCGTAACCACTACGCTACCAGAGCTCCTTTGGAAACCTTATACAGTGTCTTTATGGGTCGGAACCGACTCAACGGCACTTAACAACAACAACATAGAACTAGGGATCTATATGACTTTGCAGTAGTACATTTAGTTTTACAAATTACAGATTTTCAGCACTGAAGTAAGGATTAGATGCCTTCTCAGACTCCTGGGGCTCATGGATTTAGGGAGATTCATTTATTCTTTCCTTATTATTTGGGATAGCAAAGGGAGAAAGAGAGTCAGGGTAGGAGAGATGGGAGAGAAGATAGGATAGGTACAATTGTAGATGGGTTTTTATGTTTGGTTTATAGAAGATTGAGGACCTTTACACTAGAGAGAACTTCTAATATTCTTCTTTTTTTTTTTTTACTATATATGCTGGGCAGCTTTTTATAAGTCTTATTAGTATAAACCGTAACAGTTGTCACAGGCTTAACAATGGCCAAATAGTGACATTTCACATGATTTGATCTAATGCTTTTTCTCAATAACCAGCCTTTCCCTGTCCCCTCCCTCTACCAAAAAAAAACAAAAAAACAAAAAAACAAAAAAACAAGAATATCTTTCTTTCTTCTTTCCCTTCCTAGTAACCCTCCCTCCTCCAACAAGCCTCAACTCATCCTTCAAGCTTCATCTTAACCAACCACAATATTTACTCATTCCCAGGAGATAGTAATATTTGATGTGGTTCACAAACTTCAGTATCGCAGAATACATTTAACAGGCTACCCAGGGAACTGCTGAAGCATTATTCTCCTGGTCTGACCCCTTTAAGCCTTCTCTTGTTGCTAAGTGCCTTTGAATTGCGTCTGATTCATAGGGTCCATATGTACTACAGAATGAAACACTGCCTGTGTCATCCTCACAATTGTTGTTATGTTTGAGCCCATTTTTTAAACCTTCTGCTGGTGAAAAAAGAAGAGGGGGAAAGAGTAGGATAATGGCTGATAAGTCTCCCATCTTGATTGGTGATTTAGCTGGATGTGAATTCTAGTGTGAAAATTATGTTCCCTCAGCAAATTAAAGGCATCATTCAATGTGATTCAGAAGAAATTTGATCCTATTACAATGACGACCATTCCCTGGCATCTAGCCAGTCTTGTCTTTCTTTTTTGGAAGATTTAGATTCTTTTTATTCCCCTTTAGTGTTGTGAAGGAAGCCTGGTGTGGCACTCTAGAATAAGCACTGGGCTGCTAACCACAAGGTCAGTGGTTCAAATCTACCAGCTGTTTCTTGGAAACCCATTACAGGATTACTGTGAGTTGGAGTTGACTCACCAATACTTAACAACTAACGGTACTTTGAAAGTTGATTATTGGTGTAGAATTTTATCAGAGCCTTTTCAATCTAGAGGCGTCCAGACGGCTAAGCACAGGGTCAGTGGTTCAGACTTACCAGCTACTCCTCTGAAACCCTGTACAGATTTGCTATGAGTTGAAACCAGCTTGACTGCACTCAACAACAGTGTTCTGAAAGTCAATGACTGATATAGACTTTTCAGTCGAGAGACTTTATGAGCTTTTAGAAGTGTTCTTCCTATTATTTCCTCTACATTTTTTTCATGAATATTAAATTCCCTGGATTAACTTTATAATTTTCTCTTCTTCTATCAAATATTTAAACTCATTTTTAATTTTGTTCTAATTCATGGGGGTTTTTCAGATTTTATCTTCCAACCCCATCTAGTGCATTTTAATAAAAATTTAGCTAATATATTGTTACAGACCGCAGGTATTGGGATGCTGAGGACCAGTGTCATGGACAAAAATTCCAGCACGTGGCCTCACTCTGACCTGCTGGCCAGAGACCCTGTGGGCCCAAGGAAGTAACCTCCGGAAGTCCCGAGTCATTGGCTTTTACGAACTCACTGTGGGGCCAGCTCTGTATAATTCTCTTTAGTCCTATTAATTCACTCTATGCTCTGAACCCCTGTAATTGCAGCCTCTGCGAAAATGGTTTCTTAATGTGCCTCTCTCAATGTCTCCACTGTGTTAGCAGTGTGTAAGGTTCTAAGAACAAATCTCTCTGAGGAACAGACTCTGGCCACTGGGCAAACTCATCCAAACTGTTCTTTATCAAATTATTTAGTTATGTTTGATATTAACTTACTACATGAGTCCTTGATACCCATGGACAAATATTAAACTGCCCCTAAAGCCAAGACTGTAAAAAGTTCCAAAAACAAGTTTGCTAAGAAGCTCTGGAAGGAGCGCTGGTAGCGTAGTGGTTACGAATCAGGCTGCGAACCTTAAGGTCAGCGGTTTGAAACTACCAGGCGCTCCGCGGGAGAAAGATGAGGCTTTCTACTCCCGTAAAGATTTACACCCTCGGAAACTCTGTACAGGGTCGCTATGAGTTGGAACTGACTCGACGGCACTTACCAACTCCAGAAGCTCTGGAGACAAGTTTCCGGGGCTTTATCTAAAGAATAATAGCGTCAGCCTTCCTGGATAGCCTTCAGGTGCAAACCATTCAGCTAGGTGTTTTGCTTCCTACTGCAAACCTGGCCCAGCCAGCCAACACAGCGGGACTAATCCCAAACCATTTCCCCTTCCCCCATTCGAGATTAGGTGCTATAGTTATGTTAATTAGCCTGGAGAAACCGAGTTGCTGCCCTGGGATTCGAACCTGAAAAGTACCATATAGTAATTTGCTTGAATTTCTGGAAAATTAAGAATGTTAGATTATCAAGACAATTTGTGATGTATGTTCTAGAATTTCATTCCTGTAAATCATTGTGTTCTGTGTTGAACGATTAATCACATTTCACTTCTGTACCCCGTCTTAATAAACCCCGCCTTCCTTTGTGTAACGCTCCTCCCCGAAATAAAATGGAGGCGCAGACCCAAGCCCGCATGCGTTACGGCTGGCATGCGAGGCGTTACAGCTGGCAAGGTATGCGTTAAGGTTTGTAGGGCGGTGCTTTACTGCCTGCAGGGGCCACGATGCCGGTAGTCCAGGGTCTGCCCACCAGTGTCGCATCCACTCTGGTTTTGGGGTGTCTTCTTGTCTCTCTCTTTGTGTCTTTGTGCGTATTCTTTATCTGTCGCTGTCGCCGCCAGATCTCCCAACTTCTTGAACCGAACCCCCTTGTCGAGGCCGGCTCTCGACAATATATATATATTTGTTGTTGTTGTTGTTATGTGCCATGGAGTTGGTTCCGACTCATAGCGACCCTGTACAGGGTTTCTGAGGCTGTAAATCTTTACGGGAGCAGACTGCCTCATCTTTCTCCCATGGAACTGCTGGTAGTTTCAAACTGCTGACCTTGCGGCTCACAGCCCAATTCGTAACCACTACGCTACCAGAGCTCTCTGTCTCTCTGTTTCTCTGTCTCTCTCTGTCTCTGTCTCTCTCTCTCTCTCTGTCTCTCTCTCTGTCTCTCTGTCTCTCTGTCTCTCTCTCTCTCTCTCTCTCTCTCTATATATATATATATATATATATTTGCTGTTGTTGTTGTTAAGCACCGTCAGGTTGATTCTAACTCATAGAGACCTTGTATATGGTTTCTGAGGAATGGCTGGTGGGATTGAACTGTTGACATTGTGGTTAATAATCCAGTGCTTATTCTACAGTGTCACACCAGGACTCCATATGTCTATTAGCTGAATTTTATACATATATAATTTTGTTCTTTATTAATTTAATATTTTCCTGTACTGTATCTGTTTGTCCTGATTTTTTCCCCATTTACTTGCTTTGATCACTTTCTTTTCAAGCTAGAGACTTTTTTCAAATATTTGATCATCAGCTCTCTATTCATATTTGACCCTAAAAAGATGATCAGAAGCTCTGCGTAACCAGGGCTTGTTGAATAGTTTCCCTATATGGTTGTTGTTGTTAAGTGTGTCCAGTCAGTTTCAACTGGTAGTGATTCTGCATACAGTTTCCAAGAACAGCTGGTGAATTTGAATCACTGACCTTGCAATTCAAACCGACCTTACAGTCTAGTGCTTATCCTATAGTGCCCCACCAGGACTCCCCCATAAGGTAGAAAGCAGGTTTTGTTAAGGGATCCTAAATGTCAGCGTCTGGAGTTCTTTTGTTTGATTCATTTTCTTCAGCAGTAGTCTCTTCTTTCTTCTCACTCTGAGACTTAGACTTGGCTATGGTCTCGGGCTAGGTTGGAAGGGGAACTGGTGTTTCAGTGCCTGTTTGTTAGTCCTGTTTGAGCCCAGCTCCCACTTCAGCCCACAGAATCCGAAACTCTCTGGGGCTCCTAATGATAAAACAATGAGCTCTCTGTTGGGGCCTCTGCAGGGGCTGAGTCTGCAGCTTCTTCAACTTTAATAGGGCAGTTACCACCCCTGCTGTTTCCAATTTCCCTTTACCAAATGTTTGCCAATGTTACCAAAAGGTGGAGGGCATTTCTGTTGTTATATATTGTCAAAGTAGAAGCACAATTTAAATGTATTCACAGTCTGTGTTGAAATTATACAATTCTTCACTTTTATATTTTTGGAGGAGAGTTATGTTTTATGTTTTTTCCCCCCAATTTTCTATGTGAAGTGATATTTTAATTTATGTATTTATTTTATCCACATAATTAAGATTCAAATGAGCAGCCCTGGATTTTCAGGGTGTGAACACTCATTGGTTTCACTCTCTGGCATGTCAACAGCACGTTCCAAGTGGGACCTAGGTGCCCTGGGTCGATGGGGTTATCAGCTGCAGCTTTGCAATTACCCTCCTACACATCTGTCAGTTTGTCATACTCTGGTGATTTACACATTGCTGTGATGCTAGAATATAAACCAAGGATATTTTAAATATCAGCAGGGTCATCAATGGTGGACAGGTTTCACCACAGCTTCCAGACTACGACAGACTAGGACGAGGGAGAGACAACTTCTGAATGTTTGTTGTTGTTGTTGTTAAATGCTGTGGCGTTGGTTCTGACTCATAGCAAGGCCCTGTGTAGGGTTTCTAAGGAGTGGCTGGTGAGCTTAAACCACCGACCTTTCAGTTCGAACCGACCTTGTAGTCCAGTGCATTAACCCGCTGAGTCACACCAGGAATGAAAACTTTGTGAATAGCAATGGAGCACTATCAGTTAACAAAAGAACATTGAATACGGAACCATTGTGAATAGCACCAGAATATTGTCAAGTATAATGCCAGAAGAGGAGGCCCTCAGGTTGGAAGGTACTCAAAATGCAACTGAGGAAGAACTGTTGCCTCAAAGTGAAACTGAACATGGTAAGGCCAATGGAGTAAGGCTTTCAGGACTTTCATTTGCTGACAGGGCACAAATCAAAATGAGGGGAAATAGCTGTAAACATCCATTAATAATTGGAACATGTACTGTATGAAGTATGAATCTAGGAAAATTGGAAGTTGTTGTAAATGAAATGGATATCTTATCTTAAGATATTAAATAAAATGGAAATCATATCTTAAGCATAGGTGAGCTGAAATGGATTGGTATTGACCATTTTGAATCTGACAATCACATGGTTTTCTAAAGTGGGAATGATAAATTGAAGAGGAATGGCAATACATTCATTATCAAAAATAACATTTCAATACCCAGAGAGGCAGCGATCCTCAAGATGGAGGCAGAGATGATTACGTGGAGAGATGGAGCAGTTGGGGACTCAGGACCCAGGGAGGGAGAGGGGCTGTGTGCTGAAGACAAGGGGGTGGGGAAGCAGGTTTATAGGATGTACCCTTTCGTTGATAGGTGATGCTGGTGATGCGTGGAGGGGATTGTAACCATGGCAATGAAACAATATACAATAGGATGAATGTAAAACTGATGTTTTCCCATGTAAACTGTCACATAATTCACAGTAAAACTAAAAAATAAATAAATAAATAAATAACATTCAAGATTTATCTTGAAGCATAATGATGTCTGAGATAAGATACTATCCACACACCTGCAAGGAAGGCCTGGAGTCCTGGTGTGATGCTGTGGGATATTGCATTGGACCACAAGGTCGGTGGTTCAAATTCACCAGCTTCTCCTCTGACTCGACTCTTCTGAGCCTGCCACTCTGACTCTCTCTTACAGGTGCTTTACCCTTTCTCAGGACTGTGTTAAACTTCAGAACCATAGAATTGGTAGAAACAACTTGAAATAGTTAACCTGCCTAACTAAACTTATTGCTTCACTATTGCTTCCGAAGTCTGGTGTGTCTGACACTTTGGTCTTTTGTATTTCCAACACATTTCAATTAACTATGTTGTTGTATGCCTTTGAGTTGATTTTGGACTCATAATGACTCTGTCTGTGGGTATGCCAGAGTAGGACTGCCATGAACTGTCTCACTTCTTATTTTCCCCTAAATTATATTTATTTTTTTGTTGTTATTGAGAATATACACTATAAAACAGATTGTTCCTACAGGTACAATTTAGTGACATTGATTATATTCTTTATGTTTTGCAACCATTCTTACCATCCCTTTCTGAGTTGTTCCTCTCCCATTAATATAACCTCACTCACTGTTCCTGAAGGTTCTTATCTCATCTTTTGAGTTGCTGTTGTCAATTTGATCCACATGAATAGTTCTTAAAAGAGTATATTGCTAAGGCAGACCTTTTTTTTGTTAGTTAAGTTAAACTATTTTTAAGGAGCTCTGGGATCATAGTGGGTTATGAGTTGGGCTGCTAACCAACCCCAAGGTCAGCATCTTGAAACTATCAATTGCTATGTAGGTGAAAGATGAAGCTTTCTGCTTCTGTAAAGATTTACAGCCCCAGAAACTCTACACAAGGTCACTATGAGTCGGAACTGACTCCATGGCACATAACCACCATCACCACTAAGATGATTTCCGTAGATAATTTTGGTTTAAGGTTCAAAGACTAACTCAGGGTAATAGTTTCAAGAATTCATCTACCCTCTATGGCTCCAGAAAGTCTAGCATCCAGGAGAATTTGAAATTCTGTTCTGCATTTTTTTCCTTTTGATCAGCGTTCTTTTTTGAAATCTTTGATAAAATATTTAATAATGTAGCTGGGTGCCATCCAATTTGTCTGATATCATGGCAAACGAGGCAGTAATCGATGGAGGTAATTAGCTATACATTCCATATCTTCCTCCTTTTTCTGACCCTCCTCTCCCTTTCTTGCTCCAGGTGACTAGAAACCAATTGCTCTGCTTTGAATGGATGCTTGCAAGTTGGTGAATTTTTTCTTATTTTCTCACATTTTAAATCTTATTTGCTGGATAAAATACAGATTTGATATGGTTGACAATGAAGTAAAAATATTTTCTGGACTAACTTAGAATTTTTAAATAATGGTATTGGTATTTTATGTCATTGTTGTGTGCTGTTGAGTCAGTTCCCACTTATAGCAACTCCTGTATCGGGTTTCCAAGACTGTAAACCTCTCCGGGAGCAGAAACGCTCCTCCTTCTACTGGTAGTTTCGAACTGCTGTACTTAACATTAGCAGCCTGATTCTTAGCCACTAAGCTACCAGAGATCCTTTCTCTTTATGTGGTGGTGGTGGCTATGTGCCAAGGAGTTGGTTACAACTCATAGTGACCCTGTACAGGGTTTCCGAGGCTGTAAGTCTTTATGGGAGCAGAAAGCCTCATCTTTCTCCTACGGAACAGCTGGTAGTTTCGAACAGCTGACCTTAAGATTTGCAGCCCGGTTCGTAACCACTATGCTACCAGAGCTCCTTAGAGACACAAATCTTTGATGACTGACTTTCCATTAAGATTTTTAGTTGCCAGGAGATTGTCATGGGTCATTGAGAAACAATATTCGCATTATTTTACCAAAAATCTTAGGGGAAAACCTGAGCTTTTCCCAAATCCATACAGCTTGGTTTCCAAGTTAGGGATTTATTGTGTTGGATTCTTGCTTTCCAGGCAGATTTCACAAAGAATAAAATTAACTCTTCAACCTATTCCTTAAAATTCTTATAAATTAACTTATCAAACTTTAGTAGATGAAAACTTTAAACAGATTACCTTTTAGTGAGGAGCTCTGGTAGTGTAGTGAAATAAAATTGGGCTGCTAATCTCACGGTCAGCAGTTCAAAACTACCAGCTGTTCCACAGGAGAAAGATGAGGTGTTCTGCTCCTGTAAAGATTTACAGCCTCAGAAACCCTATACAGGGTCGCTATGAGTCAGAACCGACTCCATGGCACATAACAACAACAACCTTTTAATGAGTCTTTTAAACTTCTTTTCTTTGTTATATATCTTCTATATCTCTCTCATTTCCATCAAGTCGATTCCAACTCATAGCGACCATGTATAGGATTTCCAAGGCTATAAATCTTTCTGGGAGCAGAAAACCTCCTCTTTCTTCTATAGAGAAACTGGTGGTTTTGAACTTTTGACCTTATGGTTATCATTCCAGCATTTACCATCAGAGCTACTTACATATCTTTTATAATACACCTTTTACTATAAAATAGAAAAAATGAACTTAATCATAGGCAAGTCAAGAAGTATAACTATTATGATTTCAGGTCATATTCATACATGCGCAGGTTTATTCCAAACAAAACATATTTAAACATACCTCTAAAATCAGTGGATGGCTGCACACAAATTCTCTCAATAATATACTTGTCTTAGTCTTATTGTTGCTGTTGTTAAGTGCTGTCAGTTCTGTTCTTACTCACAGCGACTCTGTATAGGATTTCAAGGCTGTAACTCTTCATGAGAGCAGAAAGGCTCATCTTTCTCTCATGGAGTGGCTGTAAGGGTCAAACCATGGGCCCTGTGGTTTGCAGTCCTATGCTTATCTTATGGAGTCACCGCACTCTCTTGCTTTCATTGGTTGTTGTTAGGAGCTGTTGAGTCAGTACCAACTCATAGTAACCTTATGTACAACAGAACCAAACACTGCCTGGTCTGTGCCAACCTCACAATCACTGCTACGTTTGAGCTCACTGCTACTGACACTGTACCAATCCACCTCACTGGAGGGGTCTTCCTCTTTTTCACTGAGCCTCCACTTTACCAACCATGACGTCCTTCTCCAAGGACTGGTCCCTAATGATAATGTGCCTGAAGTATGAGAGAACAACAATGGCCATCTTCTAAGGAACATTCTGTCTGCAATTCTTCCATCACAGATCGGTTTGTTCTTTTGGAAGTCCATGGTACTTTTAATATTCTACTACAACACCATAACTCAAATGCATGAATTCTTCCTTGTTCATTGTCCAAATTTAGCAAGCAGATGAAACTATTGAAAATACCATTGTTTGGGTCAGGCACACCCTAGTCCTCAAACTGACATTTTTACTCTTCAACACTGTAAAGTGGTCTTTTGCAGCAGATTTGCCTAGTGCAATACATTGTTTGACTTCTTGACTGCTGCTTTCATGAGTGTTGATGGTTGATCCTAGCAAAATGAAGTCTTTGACAACTTCAACCTTTTCTCCATTTGTATGGATATTATCTACTGGTCCAGTTGTTTTCTTTACTTTGAGGTGCAAACCGTAATGAAGGCTGGGGTCTTTAATCTTCATCAGTATTTTAAGTCCTCTTCATTTTCATCAAGCAAGGCTGTATCATCTGCAAATTGCAGGTTGTTGATCAGTCTTCCATCAGTCCTGATGCCATGTTCTTCTTCATATAATCTAGTTTCTCAGATTATTTGCTAGACATACATATAGAGTAAGTGTAATAAAAGAATACAACCCTGTCACACACATTTCCTAATTTTAAACCATTCACTGTTCCTTTGTTCTGTTAAAAAAAACTGCCTCTTGATCTGTGTAAAGGTTCCTCATGAACATAATTAAGTGTTCCAGAATACTTATTCTCTGCAATGTAGTCCATAGCTTGTCATGATCCACACAATTGAAAGCCTTTGTGTAGTAAATAAAACATACATAAAAATCCTTCTGGTATTCTCTCCTTTCAGTCAAAATCCATCTGACATCATCAATGATATCTGTCATTTCATGCCCTCATCTGAAACCAACTTGAAACTCTGGTAGTTCTCTGTCAATGTACTATTGCAACTGTTTTTAAATTTATATTTAATGAATTTTACTTGCATTTGATATTAATGATATTGTTCGATGATTTCTGTGTTTAATTGGGCTGTCTCTCTTTGGAGTGGACATAAATATGGATCTCTTCCAATCACTTGACCAGGTAGCTGTCTTTCAAATTCCTTGGCATAGATGAGTAAGTGCCTCCAGTGTTGCATTAGTTTGTTGAAGGATTTCAATTTGTATTTCATCAATTCCCGGATACGTGTTCATTGTCAATGCCTTCAGTGCACTTTGGACTTCTTCCTTCAGTATCATTGGCTCTTGATCATATTCTACCTTCTTGAAATGATTGAACATCCATCTACCATATCTTTTTGATACAGTGGTTCTATGTAGTCTTCTTTTGATGTTTTCTTCACCATTCAATATTTTGCCCATAGAATTCTTCAATATCCCTCGAGACTTGAATTTTTTCTTCAGTTCTTAAGGCTTGAGAAGGCTGAGCATATTCTTCCCTTTTGGTTTTTAACTTCAGATCTTTGCACATTTCATTACAATATTTAACTTTGTCTTCTCAAGGAACCAACCTTTGAAAATTTCTGCTTAACTCTTTTACTCTTTTACCTCCCCATTTCTTCCATTTGCTTTAGCATGTGTACACTAGATAGCAAGTTTCAAGGACTCTTTGGACACACATTTTGGTCTTTTCCTTCTTTCTTGTCTTCTTAATGATCTTTTGCTTTCTTCCTGTATGCTCTTCTTGATGGCATCCCCCAACTCTTTTGGTCTTCGGTCATTAGTGTCTAGTTCATCAAATCTGTTCTTGCAATAATCTCTAAATTCAGGTGAGATATGTTCTAGGTCATGCTTTGGCTCTTGTGGACTTGTTTTAATTTTCTTAAGCTTCAGCCTCAACTTGCGTATGAACAATTGATCTGTTCCACGGTCTTCGCCTGACCTTGTTTTGGCTGGTGATATGGAGCTTTTCCACCTTCTCTTCACACATATGTAGTCAATTTAATTTCTGTGTATTTTATTTGGTGAGGGCCATGTGTATAGTCATCATTTATGTGTTGTTGTTTTTTTTAAGGTATTTGAAGTTAAGACATTATTTGTCTTGCAAAATTCTATCATCCATTACAGGAAGCAAGTGTAAATTGCTACAATTTTGTGAACTTGACCTTAACTTATGGATATAGTAGCTCAAAATACCAAGCGAGAGGGGAGGAGTCTTCACATCAAAGATCAAGCCTATCCCCTCAGTATACAAGATTAATAGATTAATAAGGACAGGCAACTTAGACGTTGGCTATCTAAAATGGGGGGAGGGGCTATAAAGGCACAAAGTGGTTGACTTACATGTTTTCCAGAGGGAGTTTAGTTTCAGAGAAAAGGGGTGAAGGTGGAATCACTATGAAATAGTTTTCATCTTGTATAGATGGGTATGATGAAAGGAGAAGGGGATAGAATTTTTTTTTAATCCTCTAATTGGTATCATGACTAATTGTGAATGCCACAACTGTAAGGTTATACAACAAAAAGTAGGGAGTAGTTAATTTTGCATTCCAGGAACAGAGGACCCTAGGAACATCAAGAGGAGAGAACAGGAAACAGAATGTGAAATCTTATCCGGAGAAACAGTGACACCAGAGATGGAGGCAGAGATGATGGCATAGAGTGACAGAGCAGTGGAGAACTCTAGACTCATGAAAAGAGAAAGATTGTGTGCTGGCAGCCAGGAGGCTGGCTTGCAAAATGTGCCCTTTGGTTGTTTAAATGATTGTATATTCTTTTTTTTTTTTTTTTTAGTTTTTATTG